>NW_006400005.1:1476564-1495120 GCF_000299155.1 Elephantulus edwardii
CTGTGGCAATTGGACAATTAAAACAGACATGGGGGGAAGAAGAAAGAACTGGGGATGAGGGTGGAGAGAAGAGTGCAACAATGAATGAATGAAAACCCAAAATCTCTGTAAATGTTCATTAAAACTAATAAAATTTAATAAAAAGAAGATTTCTGATGAGAAGGATTGATACAGTGAATGGGGCAACAGGGGTTGGTGTGTTAGAATTAGTGAGACTGGCTCAGGACAGGGCAGCGTTCAGAGCTGCTATACATAGGGTTGCTATGGGTCGCAGGTGACTTGAAAGCACATATGGTGGAAAACATATTAATTGGTTTAGAAAGTTATATGAAAAATTGTATTTACATGAAAAATTAGATGAAGATATTTTGTTACATAATCTCTGTAAAGCGCCTTTTCAATAAAGTTCAATATGTGTATCAGACATGTCTTTAATAGTTATTAATAGGAGAAGTCTTGCTAAGTATGGCATAATATCCAAACAAATTTTTTATCTTCAAATAGACTGATGATCTCTCTGAATTGGCTGTTTAGAAAGAGTAAAAAGATGCACACCTCCAATTATAATCCATGATATAATCTCCAATCTGTAACATCTAATCATATCCCAAGGCTGTGTGGTTTAGGTGAGTTGGAGGAACGCAAGGAATCTCTAACTTCTCTCCTTTACATTGTAGTTCCAACTTAGTTTGCCATTATTACATATTGTCGAGTTGAGTAGGACTAATAGTGACCCTATGAACAAAAGATCTGAACCTTGTTCTATCCGGTGCGATCCTCACACTTCCTAATACACAGGAGTCCATTGAGGCAGTCACTACTTCTATCCATCTGGTTGAGTGTCTTCCTCTCTTTTACAAATCCTCCACTCTTCTAGCATCATGTCCTTCTCCAAGGAATAACTCCTAGCAACATGTTCAAAGTGTGTGAAGTGAAGACTCATCACTCTTGTCTCAAAAGAACACTCCAGATGCACCATCTCCAAGACATATCTTCATTCTCTTGGCCATCTATGGATGTTCAGTGCTCCTCTCCAACACCACAGCTCAACGACATCAATTATTCTTCTGTCATCCTTATTCGTTGTGCAGCTCTCAGATACATAACAAGTGATCATAAAAGACTAATGGCCTGAATCAGATACATCTTAGCTCTCAAACTGACATCATTACTCCTCAATAATTTAGAGAGATCCCTAACTGCAGATTTTCTCAGTGCAGTGTGTCTCCTGATTTCCTGACTACTGGTACCAAAAGTGTTAATTACGGATCCAAGCAAGATGAAGCTGTTGACAGTTTCAATCTCCTCTCCATCTATCATGATGCTGCTTATCAGTCCAGTAGTATGAATCTGTTTTCTCAATCTTGAGATGCATTCCATTCCAAAGGCTGCATTTCTTGATCTTCTAAGTGTTTCAAATCTGCCTCACTTTCAGCAAGCAAGGTTGTGTTATCTGCATAATGCAGGTTATTGATGAGTCTCCCTGAAATCCTGATGCCACACTCCTTTACATAGAGTCAAACCTCTTGAAAAATTTGCTCAACATACAGATCAAATTGGTACGGAGAGAGAATACAATCCTTACACACTCCCTTCTCCGTTTTATACCATGAAATGCTTTGCTGCTCTGTTCACACAATAGCCTCCTGGTCCAGGTAGAAGGTGCACATGAACACAATTAAGTGCTCTGGGACTCCTACACTTCTCAATGTCAGCCGTAGCTTGTTATTATACACATGGTCAAATACCTTTGCATAGTAAATAAAGTACAAATAGACATTCTTCTTGTATTCTTTATTTTTAGTCAGGATCCATCTGACATCAGCAGTGATATCCCTGGTGCTACAACCTCTTCTAAATCTGTTTGAACTTCTGGCAGTTCCCTATTTATGTACTGTTCTAGCTGTTTTTGAATGGTCTTCAGCAATATTTTGCTTCCATGTGATATCAATGATATTGTTCAATAGTTTCAATATTCAATTGGATCATCTTTCTTAGGAATAGGAACAAATATGGGTCTCTTCCAATCTGTTGGTCAGACAGCTGTCCTCCAAGTTTCCTGGCATAGACTGGTGAGTTCATCCAATGCTGAATCTGTTAATTGAAACAAGGTGATTGATATCCCATCAATTCCTGGGGCCCTATTCCCCACCCCCCCAATGCTTTTAATGCAGATTCTACTCCCTCCTTCATTGGCTCCTGCTCATATGGTACTTCTTAAGATTTCTCAGTGTCAATCAATTCTTTTTGGTACTGTGATTCTGTGTATTCCCTACATCTTCTTTTGATGCTTTCCGGGTCATTCACTGTATTGCCCATAGCATCTTTCAGAATTGTGGCATGAGGCTTAAATTTGTTTTGAAGTTCTCACATTCCATTATAATACTTTGCTTTGTCCTTCTGAGCTGCCCTTTGAAATCTTCTGTTCCACTCTTTAACTTTGGCATGCTTTCCTTTGTTTTGGCTTCTCAATGCTCCAGTGCAATCTTCAGAGTCTCTTCTGACATCCATTTCAATTTCTTCTTTCCCCTCTGTTTTTGCAATGACCGTTTGCATTCATCACGGGTGATAGCCTTATTTTCCCACAACTCATCTGGTCATTGGTGTTCAATGCCTCAAACCTATTCTTAAGATGATCATGAAATTCAGATGGAATTGAGTCAAGTTAATATCTTGGTTCCTGTTGATGTATTTTAATTTTTTTTGGCTTCAATTTGAGCTTGCAAATTGATGGTAAGTCCCTCAGCCTATCCCTAGCCTAGTTTTGACTGCTAATACTAAGCTTCTCCAGTGATTTCTTCCACGAATGTATTCAGTCTGATCCCTATGCAGCACATCAGGAGAGATTCATGGGTAAAGTCATCATCTGTGATTTTTAAAAAAAGTTGTCTGGGTGAGCTCTAGTGGTCTAGTGGCAAGAAGCTGCACTGCAATCCCAGATGTGCATAGTTCGAATCCACCAGATGTTCTGCTGAAGAAGGAGGGACAATCTCCTGTACCAGTCAGATCAGATTTGACGGTACACACATTGAAAAAAAAATTACCTGGAAAAAAAAGGTGTCTGCAATCAATAAATCACTGTAAATACAAAAATCAATCATTCTATTCCCAGCCTCGTTTCTATCACCAAGCCCATATATTCCAACTAACATTCCTTCTTCATTCTTTTCCACTTTTGCATTCCAGTCATTAACTATCATTAACACACCTTGATAGTATTTTTGGTCAAATTTTTATTGCAAGATTTGATAAAACTTCTCAATTTCTTCCTATTTGGCTTCATATGTAGGAACATATATTTGATTAATAGTCATGTTAATGGGTCTTCCTTGTATGTGTATGGATTTTATCCTATCACTCACAACACTGTATTTCAGGATAGAACTTGAAATTGACTCTTTGACTATGAATGCAACATCATTCTTATTCTGTTTTTCATTCTCAGCATAGTATACTATATGATTATTGATAGATCTGTGGGGCTGACTCACTGACAAGACTATTTCCTCCTCCAAGAGAAAGCCCACCTGACCGTTTCAGCACGTAGCGACAGAAGCCACAGCCAATCAGCATGCTCCACGACTACTTCCTCTGCCAAAAGACTGCCCTCTTAATAGCATCATTAGATGTCACCAAGAGCAACAGCAGCTGCAGCCACTCTGTGAGCTGTCCAACAACTTCCTCTGCCAGAAGAAGGCCTCTTCTTCCTTGAGACTTTTAAAAGGCCACTTCTTCTTCATGCCATGTGTGAACTTCTCTGATCCTGCCACCCTGGCTCTCTGTCATTCCCTCTTTCTTTGGCCTGGGTCAGAGAACCACAGAGAGGCCGAGAACCATAATAAAAGCTTCTTTGCTTACTTTTGGTTTCCACACCTATTTTACCTAAAACTTTCCTGAGTCAAAATGACCAAAGCTGTTCCATTTCATCTCACTAATGTCTGTTGTTGTTGTTGTTGTTGTTATGTGCCGTCGAGTTGCTTCTGACTCATAGTGACCCTATGTACAAAAGCCCTAAACTCTGCTCTATCCTGTGCCAATCGCATTGCCTCTGACACACCCACCCCGATTACCCCAGTCACTGAATCAATCCACCTCATAGAGGGTCTTCCCCTCCTGCACTGTCCCTCCACCCTACCAAGCATGATGTCCCTCTTTAAGGACCTGTCTCTCCTCACATGTCCAAAGTATGTCAGACGAAGCCCCAGAATCCTTGCCTCCAAGGAGTAGCCTGGTTTAACCCTCTCTAGGATGGATCTGTTTGTTTTCTTGGCAGTCCATGGAACATTCAATACTCTTCTCCAGCACCACAGCTCAAAGGTGTCAATTCTCCTTCTATCCTCCCTAGTCATTGTCCAACTCTCTGATGCATAACAAGTGATTGCAAAGACCATGGCCTGTATCAGGCGCACCTTAGTCTCCAGAGAGACACCGTTGCTCTTGAGTACTTTAGAGAGGTCCCTAACAGCAGACTTTACCATAGCAATACTTTTTTTTTTTAATTTCCTGGCTGCTGGTGCCAAGAGTGTTGACTGTGGAGCCAAGCAAACTGAAGCTGTGAACAATCTCAATCTCTTTGCTAATGCCTAGTATGTCAATATTCATGTGTTTCATTTTATTTTTAACAATTTACCATTTTTCAACATTCAACATTCACCCACATTTCATGCTCAAATTATTAACCCAGTTTGCTATTGTTTTTCTTCATTTCAGCTGACTTCCAATCTAGGCTCTGTAACTACACTACTATAACCATCCTCATTCCTTTAGTGTTCATAGGGTTTTCAAAGGCCTATTACTTAAGGAATAGATGGTCCATTCTGCTTCTTAGTTGGCCTTAATTAGGGAGCTCCACCAAAACCTGTCCACCATAGGTAACTGGTGGTACAGCATTCAATATCACAGTAATCCCAAAATATCTTAATAAAACAAACTGATAGACAAGTGTTGTACCACTTAGAACAATTTTCTTCCCAAATACAAGTAACAACAGCTTGGGCCTATGGCCCTCAGGCCCAATCTACTTTTAAATACAAAGGCTCACCTACCGGGTCCTGATTGCTTAAACAAGAGGCTTCTAGACAACAGCTTATTTCCAAGTTAGATTACATTTGAGGAAAAAAAAATATTGTGATTTAAAGTAAATAGAGGACAAAAGTGAGGAAGAGTTAAAGGTACTGATAACAGAAAGATAATTGTTAGGAATCAAGATATAAAATTATCTGGAACATAATCCATCTATTTTCCAAAATATGGAACTAAAATGTGTTTTAAAATATGTCTTGGAGAAAGTGCAGCCAGAGTGCTCCTTGGAGACAAAGATGATAAAGCTTCCCCTCACATACTTTGGGCATGTTGCCAGGAGGGGTTGTTCCTTAGAGAGGGACATGATTCTCGTAGAGACAGAAAGTTGACAAAGAAGAGAAAATCCCTCCATCAAAGTAGATTGACACAATGGCTGCCACAGTGGACTTCAGTCTGTCAGCAACTGTGAAGATGGCACAGGATGGGATGAGAATCAGATCTGTTCATAGGGTCAATATGGATTGTGCTCAACTTGATGGCACCTAACACAACTACAAGAAACGTGTTTTTAGAAAAATTACAAAACTTTTGGGTTTGGACATCAACTGCTTAATATACAGAGTGAGCTTATTTAGCAACCAATAAACTACCCTAGAATGCATTGACACAGTTATACTGCTTTAAGGTGTGTTTGGATTTTTTTAAAAATTATGTCTTTCAATACACTAAGCCCAAACAACTCATTGATACACTTGTTGAGGTTGTTATATGCTGCTGAGTCAGCTCGAACTCATAGTGACCCTCTGTACAAGAGCAGAAAACCTTGCAAGATCTTGCACTCACACATTCCTCCTCACTATCTCTGCTGTGCTTTAGTTAGCTCATGGCTCAAAAAAAACCCACAACTGAAACCTCTCTTAGTTAGACTTAATATATGTTTTGGTTTTTTTTTAGTTGCTTATAAATGTCTAATAATAAGTATTACTATTTATTTAACCATTATTTCACCCCATACAACCCTTCAAAATTGTCTGAGTTAAGTATTATTTCCATTTTTCTAATGAAGGACAAAGAAGGTAGAGAAGCTCAATCACTGGTATAATGACTTGGTTGTCTAGGCCTTCTGGAGATACAATTCCCTTCTTGCTATAAAGGCAAGTAGGAGGATCGATGTCAGTCTAGAAACTAAAATGGCCTGACCCAAGCCATGATCTTCTCAGTTACTTGCTATGCATCTGAGAGCTAAAATATGACTAAAGACGACACAAGAGTTGATGACTTTGTGTTGTGGTGCTGAAGAAGAGTATTGAACATAGTGTGGACTTGTAAAAGAATAAAGAGCTCTGTTCTGGAGAGGATGAAAACAGGTTGCTCCTTGGAGGGGAAGATTGTGAAGCTATTTCTCACATTCTTTGAGCATGTTTTCTAGGAAGGACCAATCCTTAGAGAAGAACATCATGCTTGTACAGAAGGAAGATAAACGCAAAAGAGGAAGGCGTTGAATGAGATGGATGGACACAGTGACTGTGGGAACAGAAGTAAGTGTGTCAAAGACAGTGAGACCGGCTCAAGATAGAGCAGGGTTCAGAGCTATTGTTAATAGGGTCACTATGTGACGTACACAATTCGTAGATGTGCAATAACAACAATTATAATTTTGTAGATTTTTAGATTCTATGCTATCGCTGATAGTATTTTAGTTCAGAAGAGAACTTAAAATGTTCTTTTTTTAGTGATGAATGTGGTGAGAGTCCACAATTAAGGTTGCATAGTGGAATGTACTTGGGGCGGTGGGAAGGGTGCAGAGGGATTGTGTACCAGGGAGGGAGTCTTTCTTTTACTTTTGAAAGAGAGGAGCAAACTGAGGGGCGGGGGGAGAGGGCTGGGCGGGGAGAGAAGTGCAGCAATGAATGAATGGAAATCCAAATTCTCTGTAAATGTTCATTAAAATTATTTAAAAAAATAAAATTTAAAAAAAAAGAGAAAGAATTGTACCAGCGGGGACCTGAAAAGATACAATAAAGATAGACATAGCCCCCCAATAAAAAAAGAATGTGATGCCATAATTTTTGTCATTCCTGACATGTAAGACAATATGACTTCCTGAATCAAAAACAGCTCACTAATGCCTAGGATATTCATCTTCAAGTTTTCATTTTATTTTTTTTAACAACTTCTGGTTTTGCTAGATTCATACTTTATACACTCAACATTTCTAATTAGTAATGGATGTTACCAACTGTGTTTCTCCTTTTGAGTTGTATCACACCAACAAAAGTAAGTTCTAGTAGTTGTACACTATCCATGTCATTAAGGTCAACTCTGTTTTGAGGAGGCAGTGTTTCCTTTGTCTTTGAACCTGAATGGTTCATGTTTTCTTAATATTTTCACTAACCAATTCTTTCTAAAGCCCATTTACTGTGGATGACCCTTCTAGTATTTGAAATACTGATGGCATAGCTTCTAGAATTATGGCAATATGCAAGCCACCACAGTATGACAAACTGACAGACAAGTGGTGGCAAGTATAAGTACTTACCCCATTTTGTTTATTAAAGAGAGCATTTATTTTCTTCTCAAAAAAAAACCATAGAAAATGGATTTTTTCTCCATTGTTCCCATTTTTTTCCATTTTCTCTCACTGTTTTCACTTCCCCCCATATTTTCTTCCCCCTTCTTCTCCTTCTTCCCTCAGGCCTCCCTGTGCTGCACCCCTTGTTCCAGATTGTTACATAATACCTAACCATATATTCCTTTTGGACAGTTCTTCTCCTCATCTGATCTAATGCAGTGTTCATTATCTATCCACTCTTTTTAAGACAGTGTTTCTTTAAATGCGAGTTTATCCAGCTAAGTTAAGTAACAGAGTTAGGACTGAAATCCATATTAGGCTCAATCAAATGGTTGTGCTGTATTTTAGATGCCAAGTATTCCCCTGTAGTGAATTTCAACACACTTTACAATTAAATCTTTTTATTTAAAAATGTCAATATGGTTACAAAAATCTAACCTAAAAAAATTCTCTAAGACGTTGATCTTCTTCCACTTTCTCCTTCAACACTGGACTCATTGCATAGCAATAGTCACTGATGGGTTGAAAAAATTTCCCATGTGATTCTAGGACAAGAAGATGTGACCCAACAATGTTATGTTATTAATACTAACAAAGACCTTGTATTTTAATAATTAAAACCAAAAACCATTCAGTACCTGCATAAACTACTCTCTAAATTTGCAGCATCTACATTAATGTGATATATTTATATGTACACATACCATTGTTGCTGTTGCTGTTGTTATTATGTGCTGTTGAGTCAAACATAACTCAAATCTTCCAGCAGGTTTTCAGAGGCAGTCAATCACCTACAAGGAGACTGCCCATCTTTATTCTGTGGAGCAGATGATGCATTCAAACCACATGCCTTAGGACTGCCAGAACAACTCTTAACCACGGAGCCATGTAGTTGTTGTTGTCAGGTGCTGTCCACCAAGAACAACTCATAGTGACCCTATGAACAAAAGATGAGAAGCCTATTCTATCCTGTGCCATCCTCACACTTTCTGACACACTACAGCCCATTGCAGCAGTCATGGTGTCAATCTACATGGTTGAGGGTCTTCCTCTCCTTTGCCCACTCTCCACCCTTCCTAGTTTCGTGTCCTTCTCCAAGGAATAGACACCCTTGGTACTGGCAGTCAGGATATAAGGAGACACATTGGACTGGGAAAATCTGCAGTTAGAGTCCTCTCCAAATTATTGAGGAGTAATGATGTATGTCAGTTTGAGGACTAAGATGTGTCTCATAGTTCGGAGAACATATATGTCTTGGAGAGGGTGCATCCAGAGTACTCTTTGGAGGCAAGAATGATGAGGTTTCACCTCACATACTTTGGGCATGTTGCTAGGAGGGGCTATTCTGTGAAGAAGCCATGTAGAGCTACTTAAAGTGCATTGCATCAATAATTACATTTATACAGTTTGTTGTTGTTGTGTTGTTATGTGACACTGAGTCACTTGCGACTCATAGTGACCCTATGTACAAGAGCTCTAAACAAACAAATATGCCTTGAAGAAAACTGTAGCCAGAGTGCTCCACGGAGGCAAAGATGATAAAGCTTCACATCACATACTTTGGACATGTTGCTTGTTGTTGTTGATGATGTTAGGTGCCATCGAGTCGTTTGTGACTCATAGAGACTCTGTGTACAAGGACCCTAAGTGCCGTTCTATCCTGTGCCAACCTCGCTGTCTCAAACACATTCATTCCCACCACTTCACTCACAGAATCGATCCATCTCATCGAGGGTCTTCCTCTCCTGCGCCGTCCCTCCACTCTCCCAAACATGATGTCCCTCTCCAAGGACCAGTCCCTCCTTGCAACATGCCCAAAGTATATCAGAAGAAGCATCAGTATCCTTGACTCCAGGGAACATTCTGGCTTTACCCTCTCCAGGACAAAACTGTTTGTTCTCTTAGCAGTCCATGGTATATTCAACCCTCTTCTCCAGCACCACAACTCAAAGGCATCAATTCTCTTTCTATCACCCTATTCACTGTCCAACTCTCAGACGCATAGCACGTAATTGCAAAGACTATAGCCTGGATCAGGCACACCTTGGTCTCCAGCCTGACGTTGTTGCACTTCAGTACTCTTGAGAGGTCCCTCACAGCTGACTTTCCCAATGCAATT
This sequence comes from Elephantulus edwardii, assembly GCF_000299155.1. NCBI lineage: Eukaryota > Metazoa > Chordata > Mammalia > Macroscelidea > Macroscelididae > Elephantulus > Elephantulus edwardii. The sequence continues at coordinate 1,486,278 of NW_006400005.1, forward strand.
TGTCTCCTGATTTCCTGGCTGCTGTTACCAAGAGTGTTGACTGTGGAGCCAAGTAAACGAAAACTGTTAACTATCTCAATCACTTTACCATCCATATTGATGCTGCCAATTGGTCCAGTGGTGAGAATCTTTGTTTTCTTGTTGTTGAGTTTCAATCCATATAGGAGGATTCAGTCCTTGACCTTCTCCAGCAAGTGCTTCAGGTCCTCCTCAGTTACAGTTTATTAGACTTTTTTTTTTTTAAATTTTTGAGTAATCCAGTGTCATCATCAGTAAAGAGTTGTTGACACAGAGAAGGCCTGGCTTCTTGGGCAGTTCAAGCCCATCACCAGCTCCTCAGAAGAAAGATGGGTAGTCTCCTTCTGTATGGCTTACAGACTCACCTCAAAAGTCAGATGAAAGGTCACTCACTATACATTGGAAGGACTTGACTGTAATGAGTATTTAAGTAATTACTTTAAGTGATGACTTTAATTATTGACAATTTATGACAGTGGAAAAAATAAAACATAGCTCAAAGTTATAACAGCATTTAGTTAATTACACTGGTTCATGATTATTGCTTTAATTTTGTTTCTGAGATGTAGTTATTTTTCCTAATTGGCAAACCAATATTGCAGCTCAATTTAAACTACTACAGACTCCCTGAACCTACATATTTAGTATTTTTAAAGCTGGTTGGAATGCAGAGTGTCAGAATAGGTCCCACAATGCCAGTTAGCATTAGGACTGTAATTTGGCTTTTCTTCACTTTTTCTTCTCTCTTCTTCTTTTCATCTTCCTCCTTTCTTTTCCCCGCTCTCTTTTTCCTCTTTTATTCCCTTTCCATTACATCTTTCTCCTGTTTTCTCCTCCTTCCACTACCACATATCCCTCTTCCTTTTCTTACTTCTTCTTTGTTGCTAACACATTTAAAAAAATCACAGTAGAGTCCTTTTCACATTGATGCTTAGTGAGTAAACAATCTCTATGCTCTATGCACTACTAAAACATAACCTCCATTGCTTCTGAATCCTAGTCAACTCACAGCTGATCCTATACTGAGTTTTTCGAGGCTGCTAATTGCAAGAGAATTGGGTTAGCGGTGCAACTGACTGTGTACTAGGCCATCAGAGGTCCCCATCTCTACACAGTACAGAGTAAACAAAATTGTTGCAATGTTGTTTTTATAACAAGAGTGGTAAAATAAGATCCTTTATAATTGGCTGTGTTTGATAATATTTGAAATGAAGTAGAAGGAATTTAGAGTTCAAATTATACCTTCAAACTTCAGAATTGTTTCAGGTACTAGTGGTTCTAAATTTCTGTTCATTATTCATGTTCCCCAAAACTACAAGCTTATACTGCTTTGGCAGATCGCCTCAAACAGCCCAAGGCACACTGCACAATGAATTCTTCCTTTGCCTCTGGGGAAAAGGGAGGAAAAGAACCAGAAACTTCTCTCCCCAATCTTATTCCACAGTCTCAGTGTACTAAATAATATCTGGACAGGTCATTATTTTCAAGTCTGTCAAGTCAAACACTACACTTTGTATTAAATCAATAATTTTATGATTACACAATTATGGCAATTTAAAAATTTTAAAGCAATGTAATAGTAGTATTAATGTTTTGGAGTTTTGTTTGATTGTATTTTGGTTTTTTTGGGTTTGTTTTGTTTTGTTTCGGGTTTGTTGTTTTGTTTTGGGGTTTTGTTTTTTTTTTTTTGTGTGTGTGTGGGGGGGGGTGTGTGAAGTATTTTTTGCCCAAGAGAAAAGTCTCAAGTCTTTGTTTAAACTACTTGAAAGCATGAGAGAATTCAGGACAGAAGAATCTTGATAATGGGTTAATTACAATGAACATAGAGTCTTTTTTCATTGTCACTCTCTCCTCACCCTTCTTTCCTGTCCTCTTTTGGTAAAACCACAGTGGAGTCTGCCACTGTGGAATAAAGATAGCATCCTAGTAAAGATCAGGTTACCCAGGTTCTAATTCTAGCTCTTCATTTCAATCTGTTGCATGATAGAGCTTCATCTGTAAAATAAGAAACTTGCACTAGAGTGCTAAATATCTTTATTTTTGTAGACTATGTGGGGAAAAGTACAATATAGCGTTTTTTAAAAAATTCTGTACTACCAGTACAGTTACCCCTCAAACCAAAGTCACTGCCATTGAACTGTAACCAACTCAGAGCTGACCTTCCAGTGGGTTTTCAGAACTTGTTGATCACACAGGGGGCAATTACTCATCTTTAGGCTGTGAAGCAACTGGTGAAATCGAACTGCCTATCTTTGAGTTAGCAGCACAACTCCTTGTCCACTAGGCTACCAGCGCTTCTCACCACAAGTGAGATGGTACTCTCAGAGTCCTCTTAGTCCAGACAGTATCTTGATCTGGAAATGAGATCAGAAGGATGGAGTGTGTAGTTTCTGCTTTGTCTGCTTCCTCTCTGTGTTCTTTAGTTCTGTCAATTTGTAATGATAATCATGACAATAACACCATGAAGAATTTATTGAAAAAAACCTCTTGGTGGATCTTAAGCAGCAGTCCTAGTCAGGACTATCTTAGCTACAACTACCTTTGTTAAGTATTCAAAAAACTAGGTCAATAAGAGAACATGGAATCATGTGACCAAACAGTCTCAGTGGCTGCTCTAATAAACTGCATACATAATGTGGTAATACTATACAAGAATGTCTCGTTTTTACTCCCTGAGCCTAGTGCAATGACTAGTTTATGAGTCAGCAGACTAAGACAAAATTTCTGCTTTGCTATTGATTCCTGCATTGGTACTGGTCAATTATCCTCACCTCTGTGGCCTCAAGGAATGAGGGCAAAACCCCAAACAAATCGATTTAAAAACTAGCTACTGCTTGAGCAGCAGCAGTTATGGTTATACATTTCATCCAATCATTTCAGTTGTTTTTAGACCTGTATGCACACTGAAATCAGCTAGCAGGTTTGGGACTCTTCACTTAGATATTCTGGCTTAACTGGATTGGAGTTAGGGTCATCCCAGTAGGAATGAACTCCATAGCAATGGTAATTGGTAAGTGGCAGTCATTGGTGGTTTCAGAAACTCCCTCAGTGTTTGTAATAGGCAGCCAGGTTTGAGAATTGTTTTAATAGATGGGGGGATGGAGGGGGAGAGTGGAGACAAACACATCCCTTTTCTATAGAGTTGACATGTGGAGTCCTGGGCCCACTGTAGTCAGACCTGGTAGCTTGATGTCATTATCCCCACTAATAGAATATTATTCTGAGACATATGTCCTTTTTCTTTGGGAAAATAAGCCAAATTTCCTTTTAATGGAATCTCTTTAATTTTATGAAGTAAATATAACTTTAAGCAGTACATGGCTAATTTGAGGGCATAGATTGAGACTCAGAGAGAAACAAAATTACTCTATATGATAAAGACCCCGGATGAGATGGATTGATACAGTAACTGGGGCAATGGGGATAGACGCGTTGGAGTCATTGAGACTGCCTCAGGACAGGGCAGGTTTCAGAGTTGTTGTACATAGAGTCACTATGAATCTCAAGCCACTTGATGGCATATAACAACAACAGAAACAAGATAAAGTCATAGCTGTCTGAATTTTCTGATGAGATCCATATGGTTGGTTGGAGCCTTGGACCTGAAGGATATGAAGGAGTGAGAGGAAGTTCTTGAGAGGAGAGATGGCCCAGCAGGTGGCAGCAGGCTAGAGTCTATAGAATTAGGAGCCTTTGATGGATAACAAGGAAGAAGGATAATTAATACAGAGAATGCAGATAACAAACAGATTGAGATAGCAGGAGTTGGATGGTTAAGAACTGACTTAAAAAGTAGAAATTCAGAGTCAAAGAGGATAGATTATTACTGTAACTCTCCTCATATAGGAAATATCCTCAGCTTGATATATTGCCTAGTGTGGTCTTACATAATTTTTTGGGGGGGAATGAGCAAGAAAAGAATCATGTTATTTTTGTAATTTGAGAATGAATTTGAGTTAATTCAAAATGACTAATTGCTGTTGAATCAGAACCCACTCATAGTTCCAGCAGATTTTCAGAGGCTGTAAGTCTCATGGAAGGAGATTGCCCATCTTTCTCCCACAGGGAAGTAGATGGATTTGAACCACTTGCCTTCAAGTTGGCAGTGCAACTCATTACCCACTAGGCCATCAGAACTCTCTTTTTAAGTTTAAGGAGCTTAAATTAAAATTTCTTCAATTAATATTGAAGCAAATTTTATCATTTGAATTAAGTGATAGTAAGTTATTTTAATAGACATTACTTTTTTATTTAAAGAAACAGAAAAATTATAGTTTCATTAAATATAGTCTCATTCTAGACTTGAACAAAAATTCCTATTTGTGACTATCATATATCAATCCCAACAGTTATATTTTCACTCTTGTTTATTTCCCCTCTATCTTGATTTTTACCAAGTCTCTTATTGTCCAATTTCTTTACATATCATTTTTCCCCCTTTTATCTTTTTTGGGCATATTTCCTTTACCTTCTATAAATAAAAACGTGAAGTGTTGAGAGTTTTTATTAGACTGAGTGCATGGCAATATTTCAGACATGCCTTATAATTAATGAAACACAGTCACAAAGAAACTTTCACAAAGCAAACAAAGAAAATAGAAATACACAATCATTTGAACGGAGTGCCAAAAAAAATTTCAGTAGCTATAGTTTATGGTTTTGTTTTCTCTTTTGCCTTTAGCTTGGGATAAATGGTTTAATTCTCCATTTGTGAAGGAAAAAAAATCCAATGCTAAAGATATTTGAATAGCAGGATGATGTTGCTGAAAGACTTTGGCATAGGTAAAGTCTATTCTTAGTAAAACAGAATACAGCCTGGATCTTTAATCAGTTTAACTTGGGCCGTGATCACTTATCCAAGAGTTTTCAGTCTGTGTTAAACAAGAATTTCCCAAATTATTGAAGAGTAATGATGTCAGTTTGATGACTAAGGTGCATCTTATTCAGGCCTTTGCCTTTCTGATCCTTGCTACGCATCTGAGAGCTAGACAAAGAATAAGGATGAAAGAATTGTGGTGTTGGAGAAGAGCACTGAACATCCCATGGAATGACAAAAGAACAAACAAATATGTCTTGGAGAAAATGCAGCCAGAGTGCTCCTTGGAGGCAAAGATGGTGAATCTTCACCTCATATACTTTGGGCGTGTTGCTAGGAGCTGCTGTTCTTTAGAAAGGGAGATTATGCTTGGAAAATCAGAGGGTTGGCGAAGGAGAGGAAGACCCCCCAACCAGGTGGATTGACACAGTAACTGCCATGATGGGCTTTAGTGTGTCAAGAACTGTGAGACTGGTGCAGAAGAGGACAGGGTTCAGATCTGTTGTTCATAGGATCACTTCGGGTCATATTGACTTGATGGCACCTAACAACTAACAACATTAGACAAAAACAGCAAACAAAAGGAGACACATAAATATGCTACCTAACAAGAAGAAGGTAATGTGTGCTCCAAAATTTACCAAATTCTAGAAGACCTGAGATTAAATTGAGACAACTTAACCATTTCAATAAGAACATAAACACCAAACTTATTGCCACTGAGTTGAGCCTGGCTCAGTAGCAACTCTCTGCTGGGTTTCTGGGACTGTGGACTTTTACAGGAGGAGGCTGTACATTTTCTCTCCCAGAGTGGCTAGTAGATTCAAACTCCAGCCTTTCAGTTATCAACCCTTCATGTTACACACCATGCCACCAGGGTTCCTTAATGTAACCATAGTAATTCAAATTACTAAATTGAAAGAATTGTTGTTGATACTATGTGCCGTCGAGTCACTTGTGACTCATAGCGACTCTATGTACAAGAGCCCTAAACCCTGCTCTATCCTGTGCCAACCTCACTGTCTCTGACACACTCATTCCCACCACCTCAATCACAGAATTGATCCATCTCATCGAGGGTCTTCTTCTCCTGCACTGTCCCTCCACTCTCCTAAACATGAAGTCCCTCACCAAGGACCAGTCCCTCCTTTCAACATGCCCAAAGTATGTCAGATGAATTGAAAGAACAGATTGTTAAATATCAAAAAGGACAAAAAAATTAATTTCACTTCCTTGAAGTTGCCTCTTGATATCATGTATGTTTAATGTGAAGTGACAATAGGATTGATTTTCCAAGAAGACACTTTTGAATATATTTATTATTTTGGGGTAATAAGTCTAAATTAGGATTATCCTGGGAAATACAGGATGTAGTGTTAAGTCTGAAGCAGTGAAGAGTCTGAGATGTTTTCCCCATCGAGATGTAAACTAGCAATCTAGTTTGACACAGTGTTACATACCTATACACTCATACACACACACACACACACACACACACACACACACACACAGAGAGAGAGAGAGAGAAACATGAGATCTCTTTAGAGAAGAGCATTCAAGAAACATGTGTATCAGTTGCACCCAACACATCCTTCCCACTGGATCTTGTAAAAGCCATATGTTTCTGCACATGGGGTAAGTTTTGCATCTTATGAGAGGGACCTATACATTAAGAAGCACAGAGATATCTACAGAATCTCCCTAGTTTTCTCTCTAAGGAGTAGGGAGGATAGGAAGATAATTTTACCTCGCAATATAAAGAAATCCTCTGGAGAAGGAGAGAAGGTTTCTGCTGTACTCCACCATCTAGAATGTCAGTAAATGGCTCCATGGAGACACATCTCTGCAGCTCTTGTAAAGTCTCTAGGATTGCTATTTTATCCTTCTTTGCCAGAGTGCCTGTGCTCTTGGCAAAGAAACATTACAATATTAAGGGAGAATTGTCTACCAGCAATTATATCATCCTTGTTGTAGATCACTGGTGTGCATGATTGTCTTTTCAAACAATGCTGTCTTTTCAAACCCATTAAGTTTGGGGTTTTCAGTGTTCCTGAGTGCTGCCTTATGCATCTCAGGCAGTCTGGTTAGGGCCATATGTATGTATTCATATTTGAATTTCACATGTGTTCAAATCTGAATCCCACAGTTTTCTGGGATGAGGATTGCAGGAGGTAAACCTACTATTGGTTTTAGGCTGCAGAAATCTTACTTGAACTAGCTTAAACTAAAAAAAAAGTTATAAAACCACTGAGTTATCAGAGAACCAAAGGACACACACCACAGATGCACACACCACTTTCCCCTATGGGCTGCTGTGAAAGCCATATGTATCTGCACATGGGATAAGTTTTACACCTTCCGAAGGAAGGAACAACCGTAATTAGGGATTCAGATTCTGCACTGTCCCCTTAGTAATTTTGGTGCCTCTGACTCTTTCTTGTCACTTTTGAAGAACTAGCTTTCACTATGTCTCTGGTCATACACTATAAACTGTATAACATAGTTGTTGTTGTTCACTGTCTTTAAGTTGAGCATGTCTCATAGCAACCCTATGAACAAAAGGCCTGAAGCGTTTTTGTAACAATTGACATAAACTTAATAGCGGATGCCACCCCTGCTTCCAAATCTGTCTTAACCTGGTAGCTCCACCAAACACTGTCCACCACGGGCAACCGTTATGGTGTTTGACACCCCAATGACACAAGGTTCAACATCAGAGCAAACCCAGATTACCTCAGTAAAGCATATTGACAGAGTGTTGTACCACAAAGAAGAATGTACCTCCAACATATAATAACAACCGACTTTTAAATACAAAGGCCCTCCCTAAGGTCTTATTGACTCTAAACAAGAGGCTTACATAAAAAAGAACCAGTACATTATATTATTTTTGTTATGTACTGTTGAGTCGCCTAAGATGTATAGTGATCCTATGTACATCAGCTCTCAACCCTTCCCTGTCCTGAGCCAGTCTCACTAATTCTGACACATCAACCCTCATTGCCCCAGATACTGTATCAATCCATCTCATGCAGGGTCTTCTTATCCTGTGCTGTCCTCTACCCTTCTGATCAGGATGTCCTTCTCCAAGGACTGGTCTTTTCTAGCCATGTGCCCAAAGTATGAGAGGCAGAGCTTCAAAATCCTAGCCTCCAAGGAGAGAATTGTTTTCAACCTCTCCAAGACAGACCAATTTCTTTTCCAGGCAGTCCATCATATGTTTCAGACTTTTCCAGCACCACTATTTGACCACATTGACTCTTCTGTTATCCTTAATCATTGTCCAGCTCTCTGATGTTTAGCAAGTAATTGCAAAGACCACAGCCTGGATTAGGTGCACCTTTTAATCTAGAGCACTCTGGAGATGTCCATGACAGCAGATTTTCCCAAACCAATTAATCTTTTGATTTCCTGACTGCTGGTGTTAAGAGTGTTGACTGTGGATCTAAGCAAGCTGTAATTGCTAACAACCTCAATCTCCTCTCCGTCTATCATGGTGCTGCCAATTGGCCCAGTGGTAAGAATCTTTGTCTCCTTGATATTGAGCTTCAATCCATATTGAAGACTTACTACAGTCCTTGACCTTTTGCAGCAAACATTTCAGGTCTTCTTCAGTTTCAGCAAGCAAGGTTGTGTCATCTGCATATTGTAGGTTGTTAATGAGTCTTTCTCCAATCTTGATGCCTCACTCCTCCTCATAAAGCCCTGCTTCTGAAATGATCTATTCTGCATGTTTTTGTTGTTGTTATGTGCTGTAAAGTCGCTTGCGACTCATAGTGACCCTATGTACAACAGCCCTAAACTTTGCTCTGTCTTTTGCCAATCGCACCATCTCCGATACAGCCATGCTGATTATCCCAGTCACTGAATCAATCCACCTCATAGAGGGCCTTCTTCTCCTGTGCTGTCCCTCCACCCTACCAAGCATGATGTCCCTCTCCAAGGACCAATCCCTCCTTACAACATGTCCAAAGTATGTTAGACGGAGCCTCAGAATCCTTGCCTCCAA
>NW_006400005.1:1495220-1497722 GCF_000299155.1 Elephantulus edwardii
CAATTTTCCTTCTATCCTCCTTAGTCACTGTCCAACTCTCCGATGCATAAAAAGTGATCGCAAAGAACATGGCCTCTATCAGATGCACCTTAGTCTCCACAATAAGGGATATAATATAATATAATTAATCCCACAATAAGGGATATATATTTCACTTTTCTGTAAAACGCTGGTCTGTCTGATACTTCTCTCAATCTGAATATTCAAATTAAGACAGACTAGGAAGAAGGATTGGCCATCCACTTCTGAAATAGCAGGCCTCTGAAAACCCTATGTATGTCTGTTCTGCATACAGATTGAAAAAGATATGGGGACAGGATACATCCCTGACATACTCCTTTCCTGATTTTGAACCATGCAGTGTTTCCTCGCTCTGTTCTGAAGACTGCTTCTTCATCCAAGTATAGGTTTCATTATAAGCACAATCAACTGTTCTGGGATTCCTACTTTCCTCAAGGATAACATATAACAGTATAACATAGAAAATACTTTTCTTTCAAAGCCCAGCATAAATCTTACTTGTTACTTTATATATTTCCTTGTCTCAGGCTTTTGACTACAAAAACTAGACTTGATCAAGTTACCCTGAGTCACTTGTATGATATCAAGTAAGATGTGGGAGAACATAAAGCAGATAAAGCAGGTAAAAGTTTCGGGTTCCAAAATGCAGTATTCAAAACTGAGGAGAAACCTGGCACTACGTTAAATTTGCTCTTAGCAAGTAGGGTTATTTTGTTTGTTTGTTTTCCCTTTAACATGGTTTAGGAAAAAACTCTTCTGTCCTTACCACTAGTGCCATCTGTCACTGGCACGTTTTGTGAGAAATAGGATCCCATTTAGATAACCCCTTGCCTTCTCAATTCGCTTTTCAGCTTCTATTCCTCTTAAGAACTCTTCCACATTCTTTTCAATTACATCTTAGAATTTCTGTATATATGACATTTAGGCTTAAAAAGTGGCTCTAAAATGGTGTTTTCAGTATCAAGAAAATTGTTCAAGTTAACACCCAACTCCTTTGCCATCAAATCTCTTTTGACTCATATCGGCTTTCTATTGATTTTTCCAGGCTGGACATTGTAGTAGGAGGTGATTTCCTCTTATTTTTCCTGAGCATCCAACTTTTCTGATAGCAACATTTAACCTACATCTCCAAGGCTTCTTGAGGAACCGAGGTAAGGGGTAATAAAGAGTATGGGGTAGGCATTAACCTCTTCTTTCTTCTTAATTGTCAAAACTATTAAACTTTCACATTTTCAAAAGGGAATAACGGATTAGAATTGAGAGTGGATGTCATCTCCTTTAGAGCAGAGCTTTTTCCACTGTCATCAAGTTATGTACTCTCCTTGGCCCAATCAGAAGTGTCCAGAAGACACACGCAGTGTGGCACAGCTTGAAAACAGCCCCACAGAAAGATTTTTCTAATTCCACATTCCCCGAGACGCACGTGTCACTCTACTACTGCCCACATTCCTGAATAAAGCACAGAGAGACTGAATTACATGAGCACTGAAGTCATTAGCTTGAGCCCTGATCCAATTCTTTGGAGTTTAGATAACATTAGGAAAGTTGTTTTCTGTCTATAGCCCCACATTTCTTGCTTTCCAAATGGGACAAGAACAGCCTATTTGAGAATTGAGGTGAAAATCAATTAAGTCTCTTTTCCTCTCTCTTTTGAAATCCATTTTGGTCTTTTTATTCCTGTTCTGTCTTTGTAATGACCTTTTGCATTCTTCATAGATTAATATTCTTGATACCCTTCCACAGTTCATCAGGTCTTTGCTCATTAGTGTTCAAGGCCTCAAAACTGTTTGAGATGGTTTTTAAGTTCAGGTGGCATAGGCTTAAGGTCAAATTTTGGTTCCTGTGGATTTTATTTAATTCTCGTTAGCCTCATTTTGAACTTGCGTATTAGTAGTTGATGGTCTGTTCCACAATCAGCACTTGGCCTAGTTTTCACAGCTGATATTGAGGTTTCTCCAGTGATTCTTTTCACACTCTGATTCCTGTGTAAACCATCAGGTGAGGTCCATGTGTACAGAAGATTTTTGTATCTCTTATAAAAAGTATTTGCAATTAATAAGTCATTGATTGTGACAAAATTCTACTGTCCTATCTCCTGCCTCATTTCTGTTACCAAGTCCATGTTCTCTCTCTCTGTCCTGGAGAGTATAAAACCAAGTTGGTCCTTGAGGGAAAATATTTTGAAGCTCTGTCTAACATACTTTAAGTGTGTTACCAAGAGAGGCCAGTCTTTGGAGATCATGCTTGGAAGGGTGGGGGGTTAGCACAGGAGAGAGAGACCCTGGATGAGATGAATTGACACAGTAACTAGGGTAATGGGGAGAGGTATGTTCGAGTCAGTGAGATTGGCTCAAGATTGGGCAGAGTTCAGAGCTATTGTGCATAGCGTTGCTATGAGTTGCAGGTGACTTGATGGCACATAACAACAAGAATGGCTTCTCTCTCTCTCTCTCTCTCTCTCTCTCTCTCTATATATATATA
>NW_006400005.1:1498717-1540652 GCF_000299155.1 Elephantulus edwardii
TAGGAAGTGAATAGGCAATCTTCTGTGTGATTAACTGCTTCAAAACCCACTGGAAGATCAGTTATGGGTGGGTTCCAAAATTGTTAGGGAGCTCTGGTCACCTAGAGCCATGTTCTTGTTGGAGTTGGAATGTGTGTGCCTTTGGGATTGGAGCGCAGCAAGGTCACTAGAGCTCCCTCTATATATGGGGGGGGGGTGGATTGAGAGAGAGAGATGGAGGGAGGGAGAAGAGAGAGAGAAAGGGGGGGAGAGACAGGTTTTTTTATGACAAATATGTGTAAAAATAAAAGGTTAACTTATAGAAGACTCAGAGAAGATTAGAATTAACTGTTTCCTGAATGCTTCCTATAAACTCAGGCATTTCTTTGAAAATTTTATCCATATATTTCAATTAACATAATAATCTATTCTAGTATGCAAATGACAAGTGTAATGTACACAGAGATAGTTTAAGTAACATGCCTAAGGTCACACAGTCTATAGTAGAGTTAGAATTAAAGTTAGGTAGTCTGGTTCCAAAGGCAGCACCATGTTCTTGTTGTTACTGGAACTGTTGAATCAGAACTGACTCAGCTCACCCTCAAGTGCGTTCAAGGAGACTGTAAATCACAGTGGTGATATTTCCTATCTTTATCCTGCAGGGCAGCTAGTGAATTCAAACCACATGCCTCTAGATTGACAGTGTAATCCCTTACTACTAAACCACTAATACCTGAGCTATCTACTCAAATAGCAGCTCCACATAGCAATGTGGATAAAAGACAACAGAGGCCTGTATAAAATTCAACTTTCTATATCGTTACAGGGAACTAGTGGTATCCTTAAAAGCTAATGAGTTCTTACATAAAATTAACACTTTATGTACAAGTGACCTGGCTAATTTTACAACTTTCAGGCTTACTAATTGCAAGACACACATGGCCATGACACATCATTTAATGTCCATGATACAGTCTATTAAATAAACTATTAAATTATTTAGTCTTGGTGCAAATACCATATTATATACAGACAGTCTCTGGATTGCAAACAAGTTATACCTTTAAGTTGAATTTATATATAAGTTGAAATAAATTACTTACTTAACATTAAGTAAGGTTTTTACCTGCCTAATGGTGTGTCTGATTCAGGCCATGGTCTTCGCAATCACTTGTTATGCATCAGAGAGTTGGACAATGACTAAGGAGGACAGAAGGAGAATTGATGCCTTTGAGCTGTGGTGCTGGAGAAGAGTATTGAGGGTACCATGGACTGCTAGGAAAAGAAACAGATTCATTCTGGAAAGGGTTAAACTGGGTGGCTCTTTGGAGGCAAGGATTCTGAGGCTCCATCTAACATACTTTGGACATGTTGTGAGGAGAGACCGGTCCTTGGAGAAGGACATCATGCTCGGGAGGGTGGAGGGACAGCGCAGGAGGGGAAGGCCCTCTATGAGGTGGATTGATTCAGTGACTGGGATAATCGGGATGGGAGTGTCAGAGACAGTGCGATTGGCACAGGACAGAGCAGAGTTTAGGGCTGTTGTGCATAGGGTCGCTATGAGTCACAAGTGACTCGATGGCACATAACAACAACAACAACAACAATGTCAGTTATTCAGATGTTTGTCTCAGTATACAATATATACTTTTCTATGAAAAAAAAATTAAAGTACTTCTACATACACTAAAGCATCTTAATAAAACAATACAGTAATAAAACTGTTCACTATGTGCTGCAAAGCAACGTTTGTTATTAAGAACCATTGTATGTGCCTCAATTTTTTTTTAAATACATCAGTTTTTAGGAAGTTGGTGGCACTTTGGTTACACGTGTGTGATGGGACATTGTCTGAATGAACACTTAATTTTTTGTTCACAAAGCAGAAATCTGGTTGCAAGAAGTATTAATTTCTTTTCATTTATTTTATTTATGTTTTCACGTTTCAATTAGTTGTTGCTCCTCTTAGTTTTCGTATAAGTTACCACAGGTATTGGCGAACATTATTTGGTATATTTGTAGATTAAAGTAATGTATTTTCAACTCTCTTTATTAGGAAATTAAATTTCTTTCAAATATGAGAAGTCATATGACATTGTTCTTTTTAATGCTATAGTTTTCTAGTTTCCGTAGTTAATATCTTGATTATTGTTGTTGTTGTTGTTGTTATGTGTCATCAAGTCACCTTGCAACTCATAGCAACCCTATGCACAATAACTCTTAAGCCTGTCTTGTCCTGAGCCAGTCTCACTCACCCCAACACACCTATTCCCCATTGCCCCAGTTACTGTGTCAATCCTTCTCATCTGGAGTTTTCTCCTGTGCTGTCCTTCTGCCCTTCCAAGTGTGAGGTGTCCTTCCAAGGACCATGGTGTATTCAATACTCTTCTTCAGCACCACGACTCAAATACATCAATTCTTTTTCTATCATCCTTGGTAAATTGTCAAGCTCTCTGATGCATATAGCAAATATTGGAAAGAACATAGCCTGGCTTAGTTGTACCATAGTCTGTAGACTGACATTGTTTCACTTCACTATTCTGGAGAGGTCCTTGACAGCAGATTTTCCCAAAGCAATTTGTCATTTAATTTCCTGGCTGTTGGTACCAAGAGTGTTGCTTATAGAGCAAAGCAAACTGAAGCTGTTAACAATCTCAATTTCTTCACCATCTATCATGATGCTGCCTATTGGCCCATTGATGAAAATCTTTGTTTTCTTGATGTTGAGCTTCAATCCACATTTAAGGCTACAGTACTTGACTTTCTGCAGCAAATTCCTCAGGACCTCCTCAGTTTCTGCAAGTAAGGTTGTGTTATCTGCTTAACACAGGTTATTGTTGAATCTTCCTCTAATCCTAAATCCACATTTCTCCTCAAAGAGCCCAGCCTCTCAGATGATCTGTTCTACATACAGATCAAAAATGTATGGAAATAGGATGTATCCCTGTCTTACACCTTCCCTGATTTTGAACCATGCAGTATTTCCTTGCTCTGTTCTGACGACTGCTTCCTAGTCTAAGTATAGGTTTTGCATAAGCATAACCAACTGTTCAGGAATTCCTATTCTACCCAGTTAGCCACATTTTCTTGTGATCCACACTGTCAAATGCCTTTGCATAGTCAATGAAACACAGATATACATTTCTGTTTTTAGCTAAGATCTATCTAACATTGGCTATAATATCCCTAATGGCATTGCCTTTATTAAACCCAGCCTACACATCTGTTCTTTGTTGATGCTCGGTTCCAGTCATTTTTAGATAATTTTCGATAGGATCTTGCTTTACATACAAAGTTCATAAAGCTCATATACATTGTTTTTTACATTGGATCTTTCCCATTTTCTTTACCCACCCCTTACTCCACCCATTAAACTGTACAACCCTATGATTAACCACCCCTCACCTTGCTCATTCTCACCCCTCTGTTCCCCACCTTGGATCCTCACACATGTTCTACAATAATGGTCTTTTAAAAAATTAAACAAAACATTTAAATAAATAAAAATTTAAAAACACTGTATAAGACAATTATCTTTTTATTTAAATGTTTTATTTTTTTATTATTGTACATTTTCTTCCCCTTTTCCTTACCTCCCTCCCACAAAGGACCCCTTGTTCTAGAGAATTGTCATACATATAATGCCAATCATATATTCCTTTCAGACAGTTCTTCCCCTCCTTTGATATAATGTAATGTTCATTATCTATGTACTTTTTTCCCATTTTCTCCCCCAAGCCCCCCATATCTGTCCTGTTTTATAAAGCAGTGATATGCAGTATTGTTCTTTTGTGAACAAGATATTTCACTCAGCATAATGTCCTCCAGACTTCCTCATGTTGTGTAATGTTTTATATAATCTCAATGCTGCGTAATATTCTATTGTGTGAATATACCATAGTTTCTCTATGCATTTTATTTTCTTCTATGGGCTCTTGAATTATTAATATCTCTTTGCTATTGTGAGCTACACAGCAATAAACATGGGTGTGCATGCATCTATTTGAGTTGTGGCTCTGCTTTCTTTAGGGTATATTTCCAGTAGTGGATTTGCTGGGTCAACTGGTATTTCTATTACCAACTTTCTGAGAAAGCACCAGACCGCCATCCATAGTGGCTGTACTATTTTACATTCTCACTAACAGTGAATAAGAGTTCCAATCTTTCTACAACCTTGTCAGCATTTGTTGTTTGCTGCCCTGTTGAACTTTGTTCTTGGTGCTTAGAGTAAGATGATATCTTATAGTTGTTTTGATTTGCATCTCTCTGATAGCTACAGATTTTGAGCATTTCTTCATGTATTTTTGTCATCTGAATTTCTTCTTCAGTGAATTGGCTATGCATGTCCTGTGCTCATTCTGTGATTGGGTTGTTTACTTTTTTCTTATTGATATTGTGGAATATTCTATAAATTTTAGATATAAGTCCCTTATCAGATATGTTATTGCCAATTTTTCCCCCCAGTCTATGGATTTTCTTCTTAGTCTGTTGGAAAAGTTTTTTTGATGTGCTTAGGGATTTGATTTTTAGAAGGTCCCTTTCATCTGTTTTGTTCTCTCCTGATTGTAAATTTTTCATTATTCTTGGAAGACTTCTCATACTGTGGATTGGAGCTTCAAGAGTTCTTCCTAGCTTTTCTATCATTAATTTTATAGAGTTTGGTTTCCTTGTAGATCCCTGATCCACATGATTTGGGTTTTGTGCATTGTGTGAGGTGTCAATCTTGCTTACGTTTTCTGAAGATGGCTTTCCAATTTGTTAAAGAGACTGTCATTTTCCCAATTAACTGATTCATCTCCTTGTCAAAGATCAGTTGACCATAGATAGATGAACTGACTTCTGGATTCTCAAGTCTATTCTATTGATCTATGTATCTATCACTGTACTGGTACCATGCAGTCTTGGTCATCATGGCTGTGTGAGATCAGGGAGTATTATACCTCCTTTCCTGTTTCTCTTTTTCAATAATGTTTTGCTTATTTATGGCCTCTTTTCGTTCCAGATAAAATTTAAAATTGCCTTTTCCATCTCATTGAAGAATGAAATTTGTATCTGAATAGTGATTGCTTTGAACTTGTAGATTGCTTTTGATAGAATTGTCATTTTCATGATATTGAGTCTTCCTATCCATGAATATGGTATATTCTTCCATTTTTCCGGGTTTCTTTTTGTGTGTTCAGTAATATCTAGGCCACGAAAGCTCCCTTTTGTGTCTTTAGTTATATTTATTACCAAGTATTTAAACTTGTGATTAGCTATTAAAATTGGTTCTGGTGGCCAAGTGGCAAGAAGCTGTGCTGCAATGTCAAAGGCGTGTTATTTAAGGCCACCAGCTGCTCCACAGGAGAAGGATGGGCAATTTCCTTCCATGCTATTAACGGTTTCTGAAAATCTGGTGAAGAGACAGCTATGGGTTGATTCTAACTCAGTGGTACAAAACAACATTATTTTTCTTAGCTCCATGTCTTTAGTCTTTTTGTTACTGTTGAGGGAGCCAACTGATTTTTGTGTGTTGAACTTCTACCCTGCTACTATGATGAAATGTCCAGTAGTTTTCTCATGGAATCTTTAGAGACTTCTAAATATACTATCATATAATCTGCATATAGAAAGAGTTTTACCTCCTCTTTTCCAATTTGTATACCTCTTATTTCCTTACCTTGTGTTATTGCTCTTACTAAGACTTCCAATACAATATTGTAAAAGAGAGGTGATAGTGGGCATCCTTGCCTACTTCTTATTCTCAAGGGGAATGCCTTTAATCTCTCTCCATTGAGAATGATGTTGGCTTTGTGTTTTGTGTAAATACTTTTCACTATGTTAAGGATATTCCCCTCTATTTCCATTTTGCTGAATGTTTTAATTAGGAAGGGCTATTTGATGTTGTCAAAGGCCCTTTCTCCATCAGTGATAGGATCATATGATTCTTATTATTTTCTTTGTTGATGTGGTTAGTTACATTACTTACATTACATTGGATTATTCTTGTATTGAACCATCCTTGCATACCTTCTTGCATTCTTGAATTCATGTTATGAATCCCATTTGGTTATGAAGAATTATATTTTTGATGTGCTGTTGGAGTCTATTGACCAGGATTTTATTGAGAAGTTTTTATCTATGTTCATGAGAAGTGTAGATACACATCAACAGAGAGCTACCAGAAGTCCAGGCTGGGCTTAGAAGGGGTCGTGATACTAGAGATATTGTAGCTGATGTTAGATGGATCTTGGCTGAAAGCAGGGAATACCAGAGGAATGTCTATCTGTGTTTCATTGACTATGCAAAGGCATTTGACTGTGGAGATCATAACAAACTGTGGCTGACTCTGAGAAGAATGGGAATCCCAGAACACTTGATCGTTCTAATGTGAAACTTATACTTGGACCAGGAGGCAGTCGTCAGAACAGAGCAAGGGAACACTGCATGGTTCAAAATTGGAAAGGGTGTACGCCAGGGATGCATCCTATCTCCATACCTTTTAAACCTATATGCAGAACAGATTATCCGGGAGGCTGGGCTCTATGAGGAGAAATGTGGGGTCAAGATTGGTGGACGATTTATCAACAATCTGTGTTATGTGGATGACACAACCCTGCTTGCTGAAAATTAAGAGGACCTGAAGTGCCTGCTGCAAAGCGTCAAGGACTACAGCCTGCAATATGGATTGAGGCCCAATGTCAAGAAGACAAAGATTCTCACCACTGGACCAATTAACAGCATCAGGATGGATGGTGAAGAGATTGAGATTGTACACATCTTTAGTTTGCTTGGCTCCATAGTCAACAGTCTTGACACCAGCAGCCAGGAAATTAAAAGGCTCATTGCCATGGGAAAGTATGCTGTTAGGGACCTCTCCAAAGTGCTGAAGAGCAATGGTGTGTCTCTGGAGACTAAGGTGCGTCTGATACAGGCCATGGTCTTCGCAATCACTTGTTATGCATCAGAGAGTTGGACAATGAGTAGGGAGGATAGAAGGAGAATTGATGTCTTTGAGCTGTGGTGCTGGAGAAGAGTATTGTGAATACCATGGACTGCTAGGAAAACAAACAGATTTGTCCTGGAAAGGGTTAAACCGGGTGGCTCCTTGGAGGCAAGGATTCTAAGGCTCTGTCTAACATACTTTGGACATGTTGTGAGGAGAGACCAGTCCTTAGAGAGGGACATCATGCTTGGGAGGGTGGAGGGACGGGACAGGAGAGGGAGGCCCTCTATGAGGTGGATTGATTCAGTGACTGGGATAATTGGGATGGGAGTGTCAGAGACAGTGCGATTGGCACAGGACAGAGCAGAGTTTAGGGCTGTTGTACATAGGGTTGCTATGAGTCGCAGGCGACTCGACGGCACATAACAACAACAACAACAACATGTTCATGAGAGATATTGGCCTATTGTCTTCTGTTTTAGAGGTATCTTTTCCTGACTTTGGTATAGGAATATGTTAGCTTCATAGAATGAGTCTGGAGTAGCCCATCTTTTTCTGTTTTCTGAAATGCTTTATATAGAACTGATGACAGTTATAATGAAAAATGATATCTTTAAACTCACATAATTTGTGCTGTTGGAGAAGAGTACTGAAAGTCCCATGTATTGCCAAAAGAACAACAAGTTGGTTCTGGAGGAAGTGCAAAAAAGAATGCTTAGTAGAGGCAAGGATGCTGGAACTGCATCACATCCTTTGGACATGTTGTCAGGAGGGGAAAATCTTTGGATATAATATTGGGAAAGGGAGAGGATCAGGGAAAGAACAGGAGACTCTCAACAAGATAGATTTAATAGGAACTATAGCAATGGACTTAAGCTTGTTGGAGATTGTGAAGACAGTGCAGGATAGAGGGTCACGATGAATCCTATTTGATTCAACAACATATAACAAACAACAACACAGCTTTCATATGGAAGAGATTACTGGGTTCCCTCCAATAACTAGTTTTCCCTTTTGCTATATTAATGACCATTTAAACAAAGATATTATTTAATTTCTTGAGACTAATAGTGGCCATTGTTCGCTATTAGTGTTAAGTGCTTACAAATTGACTAAACTCATAGTAACCCTGTGACCAATGGCTCTAAATCTTGCCCTATCATGGGACATTTTAATTCTAACAATGAGTTCAAGTGTGTTGAAGATTGTGAG
Organism: Elephantulus edwardii; assembly: GCF_000299155.1. Taxonomy (NCBI): domain Eukaryota; kingdom Metazoa; phylum Chordata; class Mammalia; order Macroscelidea; family Macroscelididae; genus Elephantulus; species Elephantulus edwardii. Next base: position 1,506,834 of record NW_006400005.1, read on the forward strand.
GATGGCCATTGACTGAGTCCTTGCTACTGAAATGCAAGTGGAGGTGATGTAGAGATTTTATAGATCATGCTCTTTCAAGAAAATGAAGATATTCTCTCCTCTCTTATACTCTTCTTCTGATGGCTGTAATATGGAGATAATGATGGGAGATGGAACAGCCATGATTGTCCAGATGATAGAGAATAGCAGAGGAAAGATAATAGATTAATTCCATAGAATCATGAAACCGTATTATTTATTTGAACACTTCCATCAGTGAAAAGTAAGCTATTTTATATAAGTGGTTGTTCTTTTCTTCACAGCTTATTATCAGTTAGTATGGAAAGAGGGTGCAACTATGACTCACACCTTTCTTAATTTTAAACCTTCTACTTGGAGGAAAAGATTTTGAAGCTCTGTCTCACATACTTTGAGCACATGGCCAAGAGGAACCTATTCTTGGAGAAGGACATCATACTTGGAAAGGTAGAGGAACAGAGCAAAAGAGGAACAACCCAGATGAGATTGAGTGATATGATAACTGGGGCAAAGGAACTGGGTGTGTTGGAGTCAGTGAGACTGGCTCAGGATAGGGCAGGATTCAGAGCCTTTGTTCATGGAGTCACTATGAGTCACAGGTAACACGAGGGCACATAACAACAACAAAGTCTAGGTTTCACATGAGCAAATTAAGTTCCCTGGCATTCCCATATCCTTTCTCCATGTGAAGAAGACTCTATGGGTCATTAGGATTTCAGGAAGAGTCACCAATAACCTGTTTTATGCAGATGACAACTTTGCTTGCTGAATGTAAGGAGGACTTAGAGTATTTGCTGCAGAAGCTCCCAAAACTGCAGCCTTCAATATGTTCTACATCTTAATGTTAAGGAGAAAAACAAACAAACAAACCAAACTCTCACCAATGGACTGATAGGCAACATCATGATAGATGGAGAAAAGATTGAAATTGTCAACAATTTCATCTTACTTGGATCCACAATCAATAACTTTAGAATGAAGAAGTCAGGAGATCATGAGATATGATATAATGAAAAGGTTTGCAGTCAGGGACCTCTCAAAATTATTGAGGGGCCATGATATAGTTTGAGGACTAAGATGTACCTGATTTTAGGCCATGGTCTCTTTTTTCTTTCTTTTTTTTTAGGCCATGGTCTCTTTAATAGCTTGCATTGAATCTGAGAGCTAGACAGTGAATAATGGTGAAAGAAGAAAAATTGATGTCTTTGAGCTGTAGGGTTGGAGAAAAGTAATAAATGTCCTATGGACTGCCAAAAGAACAGATATGTCTTGGACAAAGTGCTGCTTTAGTGATCTTTGAAGGCAAAGATGATGATACTTTGTCTCACCCAATTTGAGAATGTTACTATGAGAGGCAGTTCTTTGGAGAGTGACATCATGCTTTTAAAAGTGGAGAGTCAATGAAAGAGACAAGGACTCAATCAGATGGATTGACACAGTGACTACAGGAATAGGCTCAAGTATGGTAGAGATGGTGAGGATGGCACAGGATAGGGCAGGGTTTAGTTCTATTGTTCCCAGGTTCACAATGGGTCATACTTGACTCAACAATACCTAACAATAGTAATAAAGTGGGCTGTGTCCACTAAAAGACATATTGAAGTCATATCTCTTTTAACTTATGCTACAATTTTATTGTGAAACGAAGGTCATCTTTGATTTTTTTTTTTTTTAGTTGTAACAGAATAGATTGAGTCCTAATCTTAATCTCTTGGGAGCAGTGTTTTATGAAAGGAGGAAATAGACAACAGAAGAAAAGTTATGTGAAGAGAAGATAGAAACCACACGATGACAAAAGCAGATGCTTCTATAAGTAGGAAAGGAACACCAAAGATGGCCGACAGCCACCGGAAACTAAAGAAAAAGCTTGGAAAAGTTCCTGTCTGAAAATCTTCAGAAGAAATCAATAAAGCTGCTACCCTAATTTGGACTGGTAGCCTCCAGAACTGTGAAAACACAATTTCTGTTCTTTAAAACTCCCAGTTTGTGGCAGTTTGTTACGGCAGGCTTGAGAAACTAAGACTCAGTCAAACGATCATCCTGACTAAAGCAATTGATAAAATTTTCTATGTCATTTTGAATGTCTGTATTTAATTAACTTTTCTACATGTGATTTTCTATAATTTAGAGATGAGGAGCAGGGAGGGTTTCCTGTTCTGCATTTTTAAACAGATAAGATGAATGTGGAGGAATATTCTTCTAAGTGGTACAGCATTCTTCTGTCAGTTTGCTGTACTGAGGTAATTTGGGGTTGCCATGATACTGAACTTTGTGCCATTGGGGTCTCAAATGCCATAAAGGTTACCCATGGTGGACAGTGTTTGGTGGAGCTGCCAGTTAAGACAGATTTGGAAGGAGGAGTGGCATCCACTTCCTAAACAAGATGCCTCTGTAAACTATGAAATTTGAGAAATGATGATAATTATAGAGGTTTCAGGTCTTTTGTTCATAGGTTCACTATGAGTCGTGCTCAACTCAACGGCAATCAACAACAACAACAACAAGACGAATGTATGCTGCTCTACATAGACAGGTTAGGACAAGAAGACTAAGAATGGAAACTAGAAAAAAAGTAGCACAATGGATGGTAGGCTATTATTTGGATGAGAAGATATTGAAATAGAGGAGGGACTGAGATTGAAGTTGTATAATCACTGAGATGGCATGCAAATAACAAGAGTGGTGAAGAGAAGGCAGATAAACAAGCCTTTTCTTATCAGTGATTCATCCAGCTCCATGTCAGTTGCAATAGAAAATATCTACATCTTGCTGTTGTTGTTAGGTGATGCTGAGTTGCGTACAAGCCATAGTTACCCTCTGAACCATGGATCCAAACTCTGTCCTTTCCTGTGACATCCTCACAATCTCTGATGCACTCGAGTTCACTGCTGCAGTCACTGTGTCAACCCACCTTGTCATCCTCTCCTTCACCATCTCCTCACTCTTCCAAGCATGATGACCTTCTCCACAGAATAACTTCTGCTAGCAACATCCCCAAATTATGTGAGATGAAGCTTCACCATCCTTGCCTCCAAAGGATCATTCTGGCTTCAACTTCTCTAAGACATATCTGTTTGTGGTTAGGTACCATCAAGTCAATGACAACTCACAGCAACCCTGTGAACAACAGATCTGCAACTCTCTGCTTCCACCCGGATCACATCTGATATCAGAAATGACATCCTTTGTAGCTAAAATTCTATAGAACTATTACGATTATCCTCTCTAAGATGAGATTTAAAGAAGTATATGCTGCTCTCAAAACTTGAGCTTTAATGTGATTCTCTGCTGTAGTGTTTTCTGTTTCACTTTCTTGACCCCCTAGAAATCACCTATCTCAATCAGTCATCTGAAATTAATTTTATGGAGCAGCATTGAAAGCTATTCTTCTCTTACCTTATTTGTCTTGGCTTCTTCTGCCAGTTTTCTTATAACAAGGACAAGATAACCTTTAGAATTAGTGGAATATGATGCCTAAAATTAGAAGATTTTGAAGCTATCTCAATCTCTTGCTTTCCACATCCTACATTCCATCATTCCTGTCACCACACGATTTTTGCATATGTTTCTTCACTTCTCTGAATCTCATTTTCCTTACCTGCAAAATTAATTCCGAGACTAAGTGCTGAGGTCATTCATAGGAATACTCTCCGATGGGTTGCTTTTGTTCAATAGATCCCATTTCCTAAAGCATAGCAAAGTTTGTCAAAGACTGAATATACCTTGATATTCTCTTATTGCTCACTGTTCCGGTAACTTAGAGAATTGGAAGCTTTATGCATTCATACCTGTATCTAAAAATCCATGTAAAAGGAAATGTCTCATTAGGTGAGGAGACATACATTTACTGACACTGTGACTAAGCGTAAAGACAATTCCATCTTTTGGAAAGTACAATTGCTCCCTCTACAAAGAAGAATAAGAAAATGCTTTGGGGTTCTGTAATATTTCTGCCTTCCAGATATGCTTCTCATTGAGGGGCGGGGAGAATTTTTTTACTTTGTAAGTCCAGTGAACATCGATTTAGTAGAGGAGGCATTGACTTTCATTAACAAAGAGCACAACATAATCCAGAATATGTATGATGCAAAGTACCATTGTCAAGTTGATGGTGATTTTTGCTTGGAAAACTGCTTTCATAGAGCAAGGCCCCCTGTCCAATGTGGAAGCGATACCATGAATAAAATATGATCCTTGCTCAGGAGGAGACCATAATCCTGGGTAGAAAATAGACACATGCATAAATAATTCTAACTCAAGGTAGATTCTGATATATGCTTTATTAGAGGTACAAAGGAAATCCTAGGTGAATGGTGGGAAGAGACTACTTTCCATGAGGTATAAACAAACATTATTTGGAAGGTAGGAGAATTTTTCAAGCCTTATTCTAATAGAACTTACGAAGATTATTTATTTACACAGACTAGTTCTCATAAAAGCATGATGAAAAAAATAAAGCTTAAGCAACAACATAAAAAAATTGAAAAAATACAGGTATTTTAGGCATAACTAGTTAAACTGGAGCAAAGCATATGGAATAAATTGTGTGAGAAGTATGTAGATTTTAGATCAGTGTCTGGAATTGCATCATCTAACCCTTATTGCTTTAGACTTTGACTAGTAAGCTAGGAGTTTGATGGAGTGGTATTAATAAATTCAGAATTCTCTAAATATGTATCAGGTATAAAACTATACTTATAAAACTGACATTAGTTTTCTCCTGCCTGCAAAACTAGCTAGCTTGTCTTAGAATTCTTTCCTTTTTTCCCCAGTTACATAATATAGTTTAATCTGTCTGTTTACCAGGAGAAGAAATGCATCTTTCCTAGATTAGCATTTACCTCTTTGAAACTGTTTTTCTCAGTCATATGTAAATTGTATCTTAATCTGCCTGCCTATGAGGGAAGGAAATGTGCCTTTCCTGGATTACTAGTACTTATATATGAACCATTCTTTTCAAATGTAGAAATTCTTTTATTTTACTAACAAAAATGCCTTGTTAAATAGGTTAGTAACTAATCCTAATATAAAAAGCCTAATCACTCACAGAAGAGGAGGCATTCACTGAGAAGGATCTCACTGCTTTCTCCCAGATCTGTTATAAAGTGCTTATGGATATTGCAATCTGTCTCATTAACAATTGACTACAGAAAGAACCCCTTGTGTTAGGTAACAAGCTGAGCTGCCAAGTCCATGGCAAGCAATTTGAAGTGTTTGGTTGCTCTGCAGAAGAAAGAGGAACAATCTCCTCCTGAGTAATTTATAATTTCTAGATATCCACTGGAGATTCAATTATGAGTCAGTGCCTACTTGACTGCTCTGAGTTAGAGTCTATATTTGAAATCTGCTCATGTCTTACATGTCTTCCATACTTGGAAATGACTCTTAACATTTTTACATAACACGATGTTGTTTTAGATGATGTTCAGTGGGAGCCGAAAAACAGAAACTACATCACGTTGAACCACATTTTTATAGGTAAAGATCGTAATTTTTATTGGTAAAAATAAAATAGTGATAATTTCAGTAGTTTGATGTTATGAATACTGATAGATAGAGTGATATGATGAGATCTGGATTTTGAAAAATATAAATATTGGAAGTTTTTCATATAGACTGGAGTGAATAGGGCCTAGGAGTAGGAAAGGCCTAATAGTGGCTGTGGTGTAATACTATAAAGGCCTGAATGCTTTAGTTTCTCACATTCGATTATAAGATTCTCCAAAACAAGTACATCTTTGTGGTAGATACCCAGTCAGCATAGTAGTTTCCCAGTAAATATTTATTAGGGGAATGAATGAGCGAGTGATAGTAAAGAAGTAAGAGAAGATATTAGAGCCATTCATGTAACAGCAACAAACTTGTGCTCTTAAATGTAGAAATAGGATGGGTTAAAAAAAAAAAGATATCTGTAATGTATCAAGGCTAAAAACAGAAGCTTAGAATAAATATAAAATACATCCCAAAGCAGGAAATAAACATTTTTAAAAGTGTACAATACTAAGAAAACCAATTTTATTTGCAAATAAAGTTAGGAAATATTGAGCTAAACAGAATTAAATATATTTTTTTTCTTAAATACTTTTTGTTCTGGTTATGTAAAAAAACAACAACCCTCATATTCTGTTAGGAGTGAAAGAAAAGCAATTTTATTGTGAAATCATAGAACTGCATAGCACTAAGTGAAAATACTAACCACTCTACCATTGAAATGGAGAGAGGGTGTGGTATATATATAGAGAGAGGACAAAGGAAAGGTAGGAGGTTGGTGATTAATTACAAAGAAGATTAACTTGATGTCCCTTGAGAAGTAAAGGGAGGTCACTTGGCTACGAAGCAGTGAATTACCACCTAGCTGACTAATACCAGCTCTTCTATGTGCTTGTACCCATGTACATTTTTCCCCATGGGAAGAAATTGTTTATACCTCGACATATTCTTTCACTCCACAAAGGGTTTAAATCCTGACCTTTTGCTTTCCACAAATGCATGTTAGTCTAATCATTCTGACATGACTGACTCCAGTTTAGAACTTTTCCAGTTGCATTTTCTTTCAGAAACTTTTGTAAAGTGCATTGTGAATATCCAAAATAAGAGCATGAAATGTTAAAAAACTTTTAGTCCAAGTAGAAACACTTTTTTACTCTAATTACTACCTCATATAGTCACTGAAATATTACCCAAAAAACCCCCAGTTTGTAGCAGTATAGTTCTGAAAAGGAAATAAAACAACTCCAGAAAACTTAATTCTGATGGGAAAAGTAAAATAATTCTTTCCATATTTTTAATAGTTGTATAGTGTAAATATGTTTCCAGATATTAACCATATATCTTTTAAAAATTCTTTTATTCTTACTAATTTTAACGAAAACTTACAGAGACTTTGGATTTCCATTCATTCATCATTGCACTTTTCTCCCTGCCCACTGCCTCCTCCCATTTCGCTCTTCTCTTTGAAAAGTAAAACTCTTTCATTGTTAAACAATCCCTCCCCCCAAGTCCACTCCAAAGTACAACCTTCATTCTGGATTTCTGTCATGACAATAACACCCAATCATATATCCCTTTTAAACAGTTTTCTCCCTCATCTGTTTCAGTGTAGTATACATTATTCCTTCCCTCCTTCTCTGTCTTCCCTCAACCCCGCAGTCAGTCCTCTTTTCCAACTGTAGCTTACTCCAATTTGGCGTATTTCTTTGCCTTCCAGTCTCTGTGGTATTCATTGAATCCTCTTTCTGGTCTGCATTTTTAGGGGAAGTCTTACTTCGGTTTTTCACAATGTTTGATCCGGCCTGCTACTTCCTGTACATTTGACTGGCGGGGGAAGCTGAAGTAGGGGGTGAGGCTATTTCTCCTCTGAGCAGATCCCAGAAATGTTACCAGGGATGTTACGTTCCCCAAATCTCCACAGTCTCTGCTCTGGACACAGGTGTACCTGTGCCTTTTCCTAAGGCTGGGTAGGAGGGGACTAGTCTGCCTCAGCTTACAGAGTCTCTGAGGGGAGTTGGGAACTTCCAAGCAATACCACTAAGACTCTTCCCTCCCCAAATAACAATGTTTGCTGTTAGAGGTGTACTTGTGTCTTCTCCTGAGGCTGGGAGAGACAGAGTATTCATCTTGAAATTTGTTTTAAAATGTCAAGTCTTTCCTGTCTTTGTTTTTAATTTTTAGTATTAAATGTTTATATAAATGATGGACATTATTTATGTAGTTTTTGTGAGCATAATCTTAAATTAACACTAGAAATAGCTAGAGAAGATCTAAGGAAGCCCTTTCAACAGCCATATTATAAAGCAATCCATGTAGGAAATTCTCTTATTACTTAGTGTTTTGATCATTTTTATTAGTGTTTGAAAATGTCCATTTTATGAGATTACTAATGCCAAGTTAAGAGTACAGTGTTCTCTTAGGGGCTGAAGTAGACAAAACCAATTTCCCTCTAATATTAATGATAAATAAAATTTTACTTTAGGAGAAATTACTCCAGTGGATGTATTTTCTATATGGAAAACCAACACTGGTTGTCTTCATTCATCCATACTGATCTGTCACTTGTCTCCTGTAAAGCAGCTCCGAGATTTTGTTTCCCTGATTCTCGGAGTCCCAAGGATGGCTGAGCACCTGAACAAACTCTTGTAGCCATCTGGGTTCTAAAGAAATTATTCAGGAATTTCAGAGCATTTTACAAAAATGTTTGTACTCCAAATGGTTTCAATCACTTTGCTTCCAATTCATGAAGGTTCCTTCTTGGTTCTTTTTTGCACAATAGTGCTTCTAGAAATTTTTATATAATTTCTATGCTGTGATTTTATTTTTCATATGGTATTTTTTCCATATAAGAAATACAGACGTTTTAACACTGCATTCAATCTGTTAGAAAAAAAAATAGGAATGCATATTCTGTACCACATTGCTTCAAATAGATTATACATTTAAGATTATTTCCTTGAAGGTCTAGCCAGAGTAACATTTAATTTTCATATCTGCTAGGTGCTTTTTAAAAAGATGGGGAGAAGGGACCTTCCAATGTCCTTACAAATGGCCATTTTATTTGTAAACAGGAATTACATCCCGACAACGATCATACATACAAGTAAAGCAACTGGCCAACTTGCTTGCTAGTTTCCTCTAGCAATGGACCCAGAGTGCTCTATTTGCACTCTGTGAGCATAGCACTATAATATTCTAGCAGTACAACACAGCCACTCATCTTCCCTCTGGGTTCACAGAGAAACTTGGAGTAGTGGTGTAGCCTGCACTTCAGTTTAATCCCTGGTTGCTGCATGTGGTTTGGTGTCCAAGCCTCTGAGCCCTTCTTGGTTAACAGGGTCTGGATACCACCACCACTAATTCCAGTGGAGAAGCAGGCTGCAGCAGAGGAACAAATGGTAGCTGACTGAAAATTGCTGTTCTTGTGCCCCATTGTGTCAGAACCGACCTATAGCTGACTCTCCAGTGGGTTTTCAGAGGTATTAAATTATGCCGGAGGAGATTGCCAATCCTTCTGTCATGAAGCAGCTGGTGGAGTCATAACTCATACATTGTATTGACAGCAAAATTTCTTATTAGTAAGCCATCAGAGCTCCTGATTGAAGATTAAGAGAGATAGACATTTTTAAAAAAGGTACAGGGAGTCAGCTTATATTCTTTGTTATTGTTTCCCAACAGGGTTTCCATTTTTGTGCCTGCAGACTAGAAACTGGGGTTTGAGGGGAATCCTGTTCTCCTATGTGCAGAGAGCCAAGAAATGTTGGATGCTAGAGGTAAGGTAGGCAGGGTGATCTGCAAACTGTTTCAATTCTGTTATTTTAACCTCACTTCTAAGATCTTCTAACACATCACTTTGGTTGGTTGTTATGATTCACTGATTTTGTTTTCTTTTTTTTATTGTTATTAAATTTTATTAGTTTTAATGAACATTTACAGGGATTTTGGGTTTTCATTCCTTCATTGCTGCACCATTCTCTCTACCCTCCTCCCCAATTTGTTCTTCTTCCCCCGCAATCCGAATGTCTGTTTTAATTGTCCAATTGCCACAGTGCTTGTCAAAGACAGTTCTGATTAATCTCCTTTGTTAGTGTGTCCTTTACCATTCCCTATCACTCCTCCCTGAGAGAGAATTCACCCTGATTCATAAGGAAAAGGGGATGGCGTATTCTCTTAGCTGCTTCCTGCTGAAAAGGGACGCTGTGGGTTTCGGGGTGAAGATCTTCTCTCACTACTCTAAAGGGCCCCTTTGGCAGTAGGAAACACATAGACTATTATGGAGATTGATTTTGGAATTTAGATGCACTGTTATTGGACACACACATGAACCTTCAACTCTGATTTTGTTTTCTAACAAATAAAATAATTTACCCAATGTTGACATACCTAAGTAAATGACCCTTTTCTGAAACTCCTTATCATATTTTTAATCTAAACCTCCCATGGCCTACTCCTTCTCAGCCTCTTAATGCATGATATCTGCTGCTCTGAGATACTTTGAAATCCTCAAAACCACTGCTGAGTCCCTAAATGCCTGTGAGACTTGCCTCTTTATAGGTGGTGTGCCTGGCTTACTGTGGAAATGGAATAATTATCATACAATGTAAAACACTGCATATCATTTAACCTTTCCCCCTTGGTGGCATATAGCATAAATCATTCCAGGAACATTGCTAGGGAATTATAACCCGTTAATTAACATAATTTCTTCATCACTTATGTGAGTCACGATCATGGGAAAACTGCTGAGAGTTAGAAGTAAGGTACAATGTTCATATCTTTTCTAAATGAAGAGTCTTTTTCATTCTCCCCCATTCCAATTGCTCTGAGGATTAAGACTTGTTGCCTTCTAAGTGCAACCTTAGATGTGTCAGAATAGAACTGCTCAGTAGGGTTTTATTGGCTGTAATCTTTAAGAAGGAAGGAGTCCCCCTAGTAAAATGGTTAGCCACATATCTACTGGTAAAGGATTGTGAAAGGTTGGCATTGGAACCATACCCATCACCCTATGGGAGAAAGACCTAATGCTCTGTTCTGTAAAGATTACTGCTACGTAAGCCCCATAAAGCCATTCTGCTTGTATCATAGGCGATTGCTATGAGTCAATAGTAAATTCACTGGCACCTAATCTCAACAGTAATCTGTGGAAAATTAGCATCAGATCTTTCTTCTGTATCCCCTCTGGGAGAGTTTGGACCAACAACCTTTAAGTTAGCACACTCCTCCCCCCCCCTCCCCCACTTCTTAAGGACATATTTGGGAATATTTGTAGCCACTACCATGCACTCAAGTCTGACTCATAGTGAGTCTCCATTGTTTTCAAAGGCTGTACATCTCCATGGGAGGAGAACGCCCACCTTTCTCCTTCAGAGCCCTTCGTGGATTCAAACTACTAGCCTTTGTATTAGCAGTTCAACATGTAACACAATAAAACTCTTACATATGAGGGGTAGGTACCAGGGAGGAAATTTGCTAATTTTATTCAGTTCAGTGCTCTGTAAGCTCAGTTAGTAAAAAAAAAATTGTAAGACTAAAACCAAAAATGCTGAAATATACTAACTGATGTCTAATGTGTCTCAAAAGATTTTCTCAGCATACAGATTGAATCAGTATTGAAGAAAGGAAAAAACCCTGATAGACACATTTTTTTGATGCTGAGCATGCAGTGTTCTCTTGCTCTGTTCAAACAACAGCTTCGAAATATAGGTATACGTTTCATATGAGTATGGTTAGATGTTTTGAGAATCCCATTCTTCTCGACATTAACCATAGTTTGTTATGATCCACACAGTCAAATGCCTTTGCATAGTCAATAAAATATGACATTCTTCTGGTATTTTTTGCATGCAGTCAAGATCCATCAGCAATGACATCCTTGGTGCCATGACCTTTTCTAAATCCAGCTTGAACTTTTGGCAGTTCTCTGTCAATGTTCTAGGTGTTTTGGAGTGATCTTCAGCGATAGTGCAGCCAGAGTGCTGTTTAAAAATGAGGACGGTGAAGCTTCATCTTACATACTTCGGCATGTTGTTGCAAGGGGTCATGTATTGCAAAGGGATATCATGCTTGGAAAGGCAGAGGGTAGTGAAATTGAGACAGGCCCTCAATGAGATGGATCGGCACAGTGACAGCAGTAATAAACTCAAGTATGTCAGAGATGAGGAGGCTGTCACAAGATAGGACAGGGTTTTAGATCTTTTGCTCACAGGGTTGCTATGAGTCCTATTTGATTCAACTACACCTAACAACAAGAACAGTTTCTAATGCTTGCAGGTATTAGGGTTAATAAATGGTGGGCAGTGGTGTGAGTAGAAGGGGATGATATGTATCACAATGAGATTTTGAAGGAAGGTCCTGGAATTCCCATCCCTTCCTCTTTCTGCAAAAGCAGTTGAAGTTCTGCACCGCTTGCATGCTTGTGTGATGGGCAGTTGGCGAGCTCTCCTTCAGGAAAATCCTTCAGGATTCCAAAGATCTTCATGCTGGGTTAGCCTCTACCTGGTAGCTTCTTCACAGCTCAGTGTCCCACCCTTACCTCTTTGTCTGGTCACAGATCATATCTAACCAATATCCGTAGGCTTCCTGGAGTGAGAAAGACATGAAGAGTTCAGGTGCTATTGTTCTTTCTCCTAATAACTTTAAGCACCTTCTATACTTTCTGAAGTTACATTATTTTGTTTCCTGTCATAAAAATGGAGAAGCCACAAAATGAGATGATGTTTTTATAATAAAGTATATCTGGAATCTGATAAATACTTTGAACTTGGAGATAACTTCTAGTAGAGACTTCACTACCTTACAGTTCACAGACTCCCCACTTCCAGGCTCCACTGTACTGGGCCATTCTCTGATCTAAGAGAGATGTTCAGTGGAGATAGGGCTGATGCTTGTTCTGGCCCTTAACTGAGGACCAGGAGATGTATAGGGGCCAAATTCCATGAACAGACATAGGTGTCCCTCAAGATAAATGAGATAAGATGAATCATTCATTGCCTCTTTGGTTATCTTCTGAGACTCCTATGATCTCATCAAATTAACTGGACACTGAAATCTACCCTCTGGTCTTTATCACTTGTACTCAAGGCTTTGATGCCTGTTAAAACACAAAAGTTCTTGCAGGATTAATAATTTAAATTGTCTACAGTCAATTCAATTATACCTCTGCCAGCATTGACAAAGTTCATTCTGTGAGTCAGGCATCTTAACAGATTCAGCAACGAGCAGGACAGGCTAGTTCACTTGTCTTTATAGAGATCAAATGCATTTATTCTTATTGCCGTCAATCAGAAACCAATTCATAGCTGACCCTCTATTGAGTTTCTGCAGTTGTAAATTGCTTTTTTTATGTGCCATCAAGTCACTTGTAGTGGCCATATATACAACAGTGCTGAAAGCCTTCCCTAACCTGAGCCAGTCTCACAGACTCTGACACATCTACCCCCATTGCCCTAGTTACAGTGGCAATAATATGGGATTTTCCTCTCCTATGCTTTCCTTCTACCCTTTTGAGCATGATGTCCTTCTCTAAGGGGTGGTCTCTTCTGGCCACATGCCCAGAGTATGACACGTAGCATCAAAATCCTAGCCTCCAATGAAAAACTTGGTTTCACCTTCTTTAATACAGACATGTTTTTTCCTCTTGATGGTCCATGTAATGTTTAATGCTCTCCTCTAGCACCACCCAACTCAAAGGCATCAGCCTTAGTCATGGTCCAGCTCTCCATTGAATAGCAAGTAATTTCAAAGACTGTGGCCTGAGTCAGGTGCATATTAATCTCTAGACTGACATTGTTGCTTCTCAGTACTCTGGAAAGATCCCTGACCATAGATTTTCCTACTGAAATTCATCTTTTGATTTCCTGACTGCTAGTGCCAAGAGTGTTGATTGTGGAGCCAAGCAAATTGAAATTGTTAACAACCTCAATCTCATCTCCATCTTATCATGATGCTACCAATTGGCCCAGGGGTGAGAATCTTTGTCTTCTTGATGTTTAAATTCAATTTCTATTGAAGACTACAGTCTTTTACTTTCTGCAGCAAGTGCCTTGGGTCTCCCTCAGTTTCAACTAGCAGGTTTGTGTCAACTGAATACCGCAGGTTGTTGATGGTCTTCCTCTAATCTTGATGCCTCATTCTTCCTTATAAAGTCCTGCCTTCCAAATTATAAGTTCTGAATATAGATTGAAAAGATATGGAGAAAGGACATATCTCTGATGTCCTCCTTTCCTGATTATCAGCGATGTAGTGTTTCCTTGCTCTGTTCTGAGGACTGCTTCTGAGTCTGAGCACAGGTTTCACATGAGCTGTTTTGAGATTCCCATTTTCCTCATGATTAGCTACAATTTGTTGTGATCCATGCAGTCAAATGGCTTTGTATAGGCAATGAGACACAGACAGACATTCCTCTGGTACTCTTTGTTTTTATGCAAGATTTATCTGACATTGGCTTTGATGTCCCTAGTGCCACAACCTCTTCCTCTAATCCTGGTACCACACTCCTCATAGAGCCAATCTCAGATGATGTGATATTACTGATACTGTTTGATAATTTCTACACTCTGTTTTTGTCTTTCTTTTGAAGGGAAATATTCAAGATTGGAGGAAAACTCATCAACAACCTACATTATGCAGATCACACAACCTTGCTTGCCGAAACTGAAGAGGACCTGAAGCAATTGCTGCAGAAGAGCAAAGACTGAAGCCTTAATTATAGATTGAAGTTCATTATCAAGAAAACAAAGATTCTAAGCACTGGGCCAATTGTAGCATCATGATAGACTGTGAATAGATTTTGCTTGGCTCCACAGTCAACTCTTTCAGTACCAGCAGCTGGGAAATCAAAAGACAAATTGCACTGGGAAAGTCTGCTGTCAGTGACCTCTCCAGAGTACTGAAGAGCAGCACTATCAGTCTAGAGACTAAGGTATACCTGATCCAGACCACGGTCTTTGCAATTACTTGCTGGACAATGACTAAGAATGATAGAAGAAGAATTGATGCCCTTGAGCTGTGGTGTTGGAGAAAAATATTGAATGTACTGGTAGAAGTATTGAATGGATAGAAGAACAAACAAATTTGTCCTAGAGAGAGTGAAACCAGGCTACTCCATGGAAGCAAGGATTCTGAAGCCTCGTCTGACATAGTTTTGGCATGTTGCAAGGACAGATCAGTCCCTGAAGAGGGACATCATGTTTGGGAGTGTGGAGAGACAGCGCAAGAGAGGAAAACCTTGCATGAAATGGATTGACTCAGTGACTCGGGTAATGGGGTCAAGTGTGTCAGAGACAATGAGTTTGGCTTAAGACAGAGCAGGATTTAGAGGTCTTGTACGTAGGTGGCTATGAGTCACAAGTGACTTGACAGTACATAACAGCAACAACTACCAGTCAGTTGGCCAGGTAGCTGTCTGCCAGATTTCTTGGTAAAACCTGGTGAACATGTCCAGGGAAGCATCTGTTTCTTGGGATATGTTAATTGATATTCTGTCAATTCCTGGGACTTTGTATTTTACCAATTCTTTCAGAGCAACCCGAAATTCCTCCTTCATCACCATTGGCTCTTGATCTTTTGTTGTTACTTGAAATTCTTCTCGTTTTTGGTGTAGTGACTCTATATCTTCCTTCCATGTTCGTTACCTCCCTTTCATCTTCTTTTAATGCTTTCTGGATCATTTAATATATTTGCCCATAATGTCCTTTAGTATTGCAACTGAAGGCTTGAGTTTGTTCTTTAGTTCCTTCAGCTTAAGAAATGCCAAACTAGTTTGTCCGTTTAGATTTTCTGACTATAACTCTGCAAATTTCATTATAATACTTTGGTTTACCTTCCTGTGCTGCGCTTTCAAATCTTCTGTTCAGCTCCTTAAATTCATGCTTTCTTCCCTTTGCTGTAGATTTTCAGTGCCCTAGAGACTTAGAGACTCTTCTAATCTCTATCTCGATCTTTTCTTCCTCTTCTGTATTTGTAAGGACCCCTTTTCTACGACTAGCTAAATCTTCAGAGCTTACTACTTAAATTCCAGGTTGAGTATGTCAAATATTTCCCTCATGTCACTTTGCCAACCATGTATCACACACCATTAAGAGGAAAAGCTCATTGTCTTAATCTTTGTACTAAGGAAAGGAGACAGCACCCTACTAGGAGACAATTGTATCTTCTTTTGAAGGCTAGATGCCTCCTACTATGATGGTTTTGGTTGTTTCTTTTAAATATATAATTAAAATTGCATATTTGGCATCATTAAGTGACGTCGTGTCAGGGGAGAAGAGAGAAAATATGTTTTTATTGCAAATTTATAAATATATGTTTTTAATGTTTGGAAGTAAAATTTCCTTGCCTGCCAAATTCTTGTTTCTACTTTATTTTCACAAAATTTGAAGGCTTTTCTTTAAAAAAAATGTACTTCCTGACATACTGTCTGATTTCTTCTTATTGAGGATTGAAAAAGAGTCTATTTGACCACATGAGTGAGAAAAATCTTTCCATGTGTTTAATTTCTGAAGTAAAAGAAATCTGTGATTTTTTTTCTTGTTTAGATTTTAGAAACAGGAAAGGATGAATCTGAGAACTTCTAATGAATTTTTCAATTTGGTAAAAAACCTAACAGGACTGCCTGTGGGATATGGATACTTGCTTCCTAAATGCAGGCAGACTGCTGAGGGTTTTAGATCCAGTGATTACACAATCTGTTATAACATAAGCGGATATCAATTTAAGCCCAAAATGGGTTTTCCTAGTGGGGCATGTTTCCAAAAGAGAAACAAAAATTCCAAAAGAAAAAAAAATGATTGTAGTTAACTGAAATATTTCAGCTGAATAAAACTGTAAACGAGGTTGTCTTAGGCAAAAGGAGTAAACCTACTTTTTATATAATGTTTTTTCTGACGTAAAAACAACAGAAATAAATACATTTATGTGGCTTAATTGCCCAGGGAAAGGATTCAATTATGCTAGTCATCGTATTTGTATAGAAATTGTTCTGAATTAAAACACCTCTTCTGTTAAAATGATGGTACTACTTTCATGGGAAATAACTCAACGTATAATTGAATGTGGTTGTCTATAGGATGGGTTTAATCACCCCTCTTATATGGGAGACAAATTCGAGTGAGGGCCTGTGTCTGTAGATACGCTTAGAAATACATTTACCAGATTTATGTCATAACACGGTTTATAGGAATGCTAGCTGTATTGCTAAGTTCCATAGAATTAAGAGACAGACTTTGACCTAAATTCTTGGAACATTTATGTGGCTATTATCTTTTGTTCCACAGGTAGTTTTGGAAAAGGTAAAACAGCTTTCAAAAAGCTCCCCATCCATGCCCCTGTAGCTTCGATTCACGAAGGGAATATTTATCATTTTCAGCCATATTTAATTAATTTTCCACCTCATTACTGTCTTCAATGCTATCTCCTATTGAATAATGGCTTTTTATTTGTTGGATAGACTAATACAGTCAGAATAAAAGTTGCAAATTTGCAAACCTAAACCACCAAAAGAATAAGAGGACTTAATTTATTCTATGGAATCAAATTAGGATAATTAGAAATTTTTATACCAATTTAAAATAGTGATTTTTCACTTGGCATCTACAAACTATAGGCCAATTTTTAGGCAGCAGCAGATCATTGATATTTTAAACAGAACTTTGAATATTTGTGTACATGAATGCAAGATACCGCTGAAAAGTATCCAAAACCAACTGAAACAGCACATCCACAGAGAATTGCCAGATGTGTAAGCTGGATTTAGAAGAGGCTGTGATTATAGTCAATGCTAGATGAATATTAGCTAAAAGCAGAGAGTACTACAGGAGAGTCTATCTGTGTTTCATTGACTATGGAAAGGCATATGACGTGTGCATCACAACAAAATGTGGCTGACTCTGAAAAGGAGAATCCCAAAATGTGCTTATGTGAAACCTATACTTTGACAAGGAGGCAGTCTCGAACAGAGCAAGGAAATACTTCATGGTTCAAAATTAGGAAAGATGTGCATCCTAGCTTCATACATTTTCAATCTATATGTGGAACAGATCATCCAGGACACTGGGCTCTATGAAGAGGAATATGGCATCAGGATTAGAGGAGACTCATCCACAACCTGTGTTATGAATATGACACAACCTTCCTTGCTGAAAATGAGGAGGACCTGAGGCATTTGCTGTACATGTTCAAGGACTGCAGCCTTAAATATGAACTGAAACTCAACAGCAGGGAAACAGTGATTCTCACTACTGGGCCAATAGGCAGCACCATGATAGACAGAAAAGAGATTGAGATTATTAAATTTCAGCTTGTTTGGCCTCACAATCAACACTCTTGGTACCAGCAGTCAGGAAATCAAAAGACAAATTGTTGTTGTTGCTATGTGCCATCGAGTCACTTGCAACTCATAGCGACCCTATGTACA
Source organism: Elephantulus edwardii (assembly GCF_000299155.1). Classification (NCBI taxonomy): domain Eukaryota; kingdom Metazoa; phylum Chordata; class Mammalia; order Macroscelidea; family Macroscelididae; genus Elephantulus; species Elephantulus edwardii. Next base: position 1,524,751 of record NW_006400005.1, read on the forward strand.
ACAGCCTTAAATTCTGCTCTGTCCTGTGCCAGTTGTACCGTCCCTTATACACCCATCCCAATTACCCCAGTCACTGAATCAATCCACCTCATAGAGGGCCTTCCTTCCCCTCCTGCGCTGTGCCTCCACCCTCCCAAGCATGATGTTCCTCTCCAAGGAGCAGTCCCTTCTTACAACATGTCCAAAGTATGTTAGACGGAGCCTCAGAATCCTTGCCTCCAGGAAGTTGCCTGGTTTAACCCTTTCCAGGATGAATCTGTTTGTTTTCCTCCCAGTCCATGGTACCCTCAATACTCTTCTCCAGCACCACAGCTCAAAGACATAAATTCTCCTTCTGTCCTCCTTAGTCACTGTCCAACTCTCTGACGCATAACAAGTGATAGCAAAGACCATGGCCTGTATCAGACACAGCTTAGTCTTCAGAGAGACACCATTGCTCTTCAATACTTTGGAGAGATCCCTAACAGCAGACTTTCCCATCACAATAAGTCTTTTAATTTCCTGGCTACTGGTGCCGAGAGTGTTGACTGTGGAGCCAAGCAAACTAAAGCTGTGAACAATCTCAATCTCTGCCCTCAGGGACCTCTCCAGAGTACTGAAGGGCAATGATAACAGTCTAGAAACTAAGGTGTGCCTGATCCAAGCCATGCTCCTTGTAATTTACTTGCTATGAATCAGACTAAGAATGATAGGAGAAGAATTGATATCTTTGAGTTATGGTGCTGGAGAAAAGTATTGAATATACCATGAACTGCTAGGAAAACAAGCAACTTCTTTCAGGAGAGAGAGAAAACAGGCTGCTCCTTGGAGGCAAGGATTCTGAAGCTTTGCCTGATATACTTTGGGAATGTTGAAAGACGGGTCATTCCTTGCAGAGAGACATCATGTTTGAAAGATTGGAGGAACAACACAGTGAGGAAGATTCTGGATGAGATGAGTTGACTCAGTGACTGGGGTAATGTTGGTACATGTGTCAGAGAAAATGAAGTTGGTTCAAGATAGAGCAGAGTTTAGAGCTGCTCTACATAGGATCGTTATGAGTCACAGGTTACTCGACAAAACTTAACAGCAACACCACCAGCATATGTTTTCTCTTTTTATTTCGATATAAATTTTCTTATTTTTATCAGATTCCCTGTAGTATTCAAGATTCAAATAAAACACTGAAGAATCAAATTTAAAGGATTCATGCATGCTAATTTCTAAATAAAAAATAATTTCTAAACATTTTTATAAGATTTAATTGACTCCCAAATGATAATTTAAGGATGTCCAAGGACATACTTTCAAATAACAAAGTCTTATTGCAAATAAAGAATATTATTATTTTATTAGCATAAAGTACTAATTCTATTACTTAAGGCATACATAGATTTTGCCTGATTGAGTAAGAAAATGGCAGTCAAATTGATATTGTTGTTCTTTTTTATGTGCCCAGAAGTGAGAATCTTTGTTTCTTGATGTTGAGCTTCAGTCCATATTTAAGGCTGCAATCCTTGACCTTCTGTAGCAAATGCTGCAGGCCCCCCTCCGTTTCAGCCAGGTAGGTGGTAGCATCTGCCTAATACAGGCCATGGATGAGTCTTCTCCAGTCCTGATGCCACATTCCTCTTCATGGAGGTCAGTAAATTTGCTGTGCTGAGGTAATCTGTTTTTGCTGTAATGCTGAACCTTGTGCCATTGGGATGTCAAATGCCATAATGGTTGCCCATGGTGGACAGTGTTTGGTGGAGCTCCCAGTTTAAGACAGGTTTGGAAGCAGGATTAGCATCTGCTTCCTAAACCACGTGCCTCTGGAAGCTCTATGAACTTGGAGAAGTGACATTAGTTACAGAAAGGCTTCAGGTCTTTTGTTCATAGGGTCTCTATGACTTGTGCTCAACTTGACAGCAATCAATAACAACAACAACAACATAAATTATGGATCAGGTTTTGTTGATTGATCCCCCCTCCCACTTCTTGATCTTAACTTTTACTATGTCTGGTTTGAACTTCTGTATTGAATCTAAGGCCATGTGAATCTTATTCTGTTGGTAACAAGAGTGCTGGTGAGGTAGTCTCTAATGTGTTTCATTGCAAACAAAAGTGAAAGATACTGAAATCCACCAGATGCTTGCTAGAAAGCACCAGAAAGCGAGGCAGTCCCATTAAAATTATAAGCCTCAGATATCCAATTGCCAAAAGTTGGAATGAACTTGATAGCAGTGGTTTCGTGCTTGTAAATATATGTATACCTATTTTATAATGCATTAAATTTCATGTGAATAGTTTGATCCTGTAGGGAGATCTGGTGGCCTAGTGAGTATGGAGACGTGCTGCCAATCCAAAAGTAGCAGGTTTAAATACACCAGCTGCTCTGCAGGAGAAAGATAGGCAGTCTCCTCCCTGCAATTTATAGCTTCTGAAAACCCACTGGTCTTCTTCTCCATGTCAATGGACAGTAACACATTTAGTCTTTGGTTTTTCTTAGTAGATTTATGTGCAACCAGAGCATTTCAGTCTCAAAAACTCAAGTGCATTATTCAATCAAAATGATTCATGTGAGCAAGATTTTGCTGAAAAGAATCCCAAACCAACTGGAACAGTACATCAACAGAGAACTTCCAGATGTGCAGGCTGGGTTTAGAAGAGGCCGTGGTACTAGGGTTATTATAGCTAATGTTAGATGGATCTTGGCTGAAAGCAGAGAGTACGAGAGGAATGTCTGTGTTTCACTAACAGTGAAAAGGCATTTATTTGACTGCTTATTTATTTCACAACAAACTGTGGCTAACTCTGAGAATAATGGGAATCCCAGAACATTTGATTGTGCTTATGTAAAGCCTATACTTGGACCAGGAGGCAGTTGTCAGAACAGAGCAAGGAAACATGGCATGGTTCAAAATCGGGAAGGGAGTACTTCAGGAATGTGTCCTATATCCATACCTTTTTCGACTGATATGCAGAACAAATCATCCAGGAGGCTGGACTGTATGAGAAGGAATGCTGCATCAGGATTGGAGGAATATTCATCAGCAATCTGTGTTATGCAGATGACATAACCTTGTTTACTGAAACTGAGGATGCCTTGCTGAAGAAATGCTTGCTGCTCATGGTCAAGGACTGCAGCCTTCAATATGGATTGAAGCTCAACAAAGATTCCCACCACTGGGCCACTTGGCAGCATCATGAGGGATGGTGAAGAGATTGAAATTGTAAATAGCTTTAGTTTGCTTGGCTCCATAATCAACAATCTTGGTACCAACAGCCAGGAAATCAAAAGATGAATTGTACTGGGAAAGTCTGCTGTCAGGGACCCCTCCAGAATACTGAAGAGCAATGTTATCAGTCTGGAGACTAAGGTGCACCTGATCCAGGCCTAGGAATGATAGAAAGAATTGGTGTGTTTGAGCTGTGGTGCTGGAGGAGAGAGTTGACTATACTATGGACCACCAGGAGAACAAACAAGTTTATCCTAGAGAGGGTGACCCTTGGAGGCAAGTATTCTGAGGCTTTATCTGACATGCTTTGGGCATTTTGCAAGGAAAGACCAGTCCTTGGAGAGGGACATCATGCTTGAAAGGGTGAAGGGACGGAGAAAGAGAGGAAGACCATTGATGAGATGGATTGATTCAATGATTGAGGTAATGAGGATAGGTGTGTCAGAGACAGTACAGTTGACACAGGATAGAGCAAGTTCCAAGCCTATTGTACATGGGGTCATTATGAGTTGCAAGTGACTCAAAGGCATATAACAACAACAGCAACTCTAAAAGAGCCTTGGTCTCACAGTGGTAAGCACTGGACTGTTAAATAAAGGTTCTAATTCACTTGTAGCTCTATGGATCCTTAGAATCCATAGCCCTGGAAATCACATGGAGTAGTTCTACTCTGCCCTGAGGGTCACTGTAACTTAGAATTGACTTGATGGAAAACAGAATGCTCTAGGGGACCATGCGCAAATAGCCAGATTTTTCTGTCTGTGCATTTATTTCTTTGCTCTCTATGATGCTCTTCTGAGTATTCTAAAGGCCTTGTTCTCCCTGGTGTAGGGAGCCTGCTGAGCTTGCTGATTTCCCCCTCCCTTCTCCATGGCGTGGATCCCTTCTCAAGGGCTCTAATATATAGCTCACATCATGTAGGTCCTATTTCCCTGCCATCGCTGAATTTCATTGTCTGAGATATATATATTAGAAACAAGTATTTCTTCCTGATTTTAATTCATTGTTACTTGGAAGAAAGTTTACAGAGAAATTAGGCTATTCACACACATTCATATTTCTGATATTGACTGTAATCCTTACAGTGTGGCAGAATTCTTCCCATTTTATCCTTGTGTTTACCATTTCCATTAATCCTTTCCTATTCCTAATTCCCTTTGGAGCTTTAACCCTGGCTAAAAGCTAATCTTTTGATCTACTGTGGTTGATTGTTCTAAGGTGTGCATTCTTTTCTCACCTTATTATCTATCTTATAGGCTTGTTTATTGCCTGGCTGAAAGCTGAGCTGTTGGGGTGAGTTAGTTTCCAGGCTTGAAGAATAAATAAGCTCCCCAAATTTCTATCAGACCAGTAACCCTGTATTCCACCCACCTCCATCATTGTTTTGAGGTTTGTTCCACTTTTTTTCATAGTTTTCCAAGAAAACTATTGTTTGTTATTTTTGATTGTATAAGTTTAAGGTGAAATCCAGTCTCTAATTCCCAATTTAGCAAAGTCAAAGTCTCTTCTAATCTACTTTTGTAATAGACATTTCTTTCTTTTCCAATGTACAGGATGAGGCTTTATGTGGGTTCACAATTTGCTCCCTAGACGTTTGTTTGCTAAAGATACAATTTTCCAAGTTAATCTTCTGCAGAGTCTCCTTGATCAATTTTCTAAACAGTGGTGAAACACCTTTTTTTAACCCCTATTGATGTTTTTAAGAACATAGAAATTTAATTGATAATACTTCTTTACACAGCCTTCGATTAGTCCTGGCAGCTTTCTTTTCACTGCTTTTTTCTTTTATTACTTGATTGCAGTGCAGTATGGGAGTCTCATTCCTTCTGACAAGGATGCCTTCAAATAAGTTTGCTTGGGCTGACTAGCCTAAAGGTCCCCCCCCCCCAGTTGCAATCTTGAGTGCTTCATGAAAGAGAAATCCCTAATTAATTTTATTTCTGATTTCTGTGATAGCATATATTTCTCTAAGGATAGTATAGACTTTAGGTCAGCTAAAGTTAATCATCTCAGGATTTGAACTTCAGATAAGGAACAGGGAATTTCTGACAAGAGGATGGAGTAGACGGAAAGCAAGAAGACAATCTTAGAATAAAACACTAGGAAGCAAAGAAAACCAGTAGAAATGGTAATGTTGGAACTCTGAGTTTTTCATGAAGTTATCAAGAAGTAGTTCAAATATTGCCTGAAAGAAGAAACTGAATTAAAACATCAAATAGTGAGACAGAGTACTGAATTGTGAACATTCCTGAAGTAATGCAGCTATTTTGAGTTTTTGCAAAAAGCTTTCTAATTGGTGCAAGAACACAAGATAGAAACAGCAATTATATTATCAGCTGTCTGATGACAAGAAAGACACAGTTTTCTCCTTGTTTACCAAACTTTCCCAGGGACCAGTTATGTCCCATACCCCATACCCTCCCACTACATGGCCAGCAGGGTAACTTAAGCCCTGCTCCAGCTCTGCTTAAGGCAGAACCAACTGACAAGAAAAGGATAATAGCAGAGCTCTGCTGGCCTAGTGATAAGAAACTATGCTGCTAACTTAGAAGCATATTGTTTGAATCCATCAGCTGTACCATGAGAGAAAGATAGGCAATCTCTTCCTGTGTGATTTCCTGCCTCTGAAAACTCACTAGACTCCATGGTACATAAAAACAATAGTAAATGTAGAACTATGAAACCCTGAGAGGAAATGAATAAATCTTATGAGTATAGAGCCTACCTACACTAAAACAAACAGAAATTGGAAATTTGAACAAACCCATTAAGAAAGAAGAAATTGTACTGATCACTTTAAAAAAAAATTAAAAACCTTCTGACTATTTTGTAAATAAACTAGTATAATAAAAAGTCTTAAAAAACCTCCAAAACTTCCCAACCGAAAAATAACCTAGCCCAAATATCTTCAACAGAGAAATCTACCAAATATTTGTAGAAAGGCATCCATCAGTTCCCTCAAACTATAGAAATATAGTTTCAAAATATAGAAAAAAGATGAAATACTTCCAAATGCATTCAATAATAACTCTGATACCAAAGTCAGGCAAAACCATCACTAAAAAACAAAGCCATAGACCATTATCACTATGAACAAAGATGCAGAAATTCTCAACAAAATCTTGTGACGTGCTGTCAAATTGTCTGAGACCTGAGACTAAGAGCAACGCTGGGAGAATATATCTGAGCCTAGACCTATCCTGTGTACTTCATCACCTTGTCAATATTTTTGAGACCATTATTATGTTGTGTTAATCCATGGTGAAGTTTTTCTCTCTGTTAGCTGACTTTCAATCTTTCCAAGAAAAATAATCCTTTTCCAAGGACTAACCCCTCCTAACAACATGTCCAAAGTAAAAGAGATTTTACCATTCTTTTATCCAAGGAGCACCCTGGTTGCACTCTTTCCAAGACAGTTGTTTATTCTTTTGGCATTCCATGGGATATTTAGCACTCTTCTCCCAATGACATCAATTCTTTTTCTGTCACCTTTAGTCACTGTTCAGTTTCCAGATGCATAGAAATGAGTAAAAAAAGAGCATGACTTTGATCAGGCATGCTCTCATTTTAAACTTACATCATTATTCTTTGGCAATTTGGAGACGTATATGATAAGTTTTCCCAGTGTCATTTGTTGTTGTTTTGTTGTTGTTGTTTTAATTCTTGACTGCTGTTGCTAAAGGTATTGATTACAGATTCAACCTAGATGAAACTGTTGATAAATTCAGTCTTTTCCCCATCTATCATGATATTGATCCAGTGGTGAGGATTTCCCCCCCCTGATATTGAGGTATAATGTATATTGAAAGCTTTAGCTCTTTATTTTCTGCAGCAATCACTTCAAGTCCTCCTTTCTTTGACCACCCAAGGTTGTATCTGCATGATGTAGGTTGTTAATGAATCTTCCTTTGATCCTGATGTCACATTCTTCAGTATTATATAAAAAAAATATGACATGATCCAGTGGAATCTATACAAGGTGTGCTAGGGGAGTCCAACATTAAGAAAAATATGAGTGTAATCCACTACATTTTTTTTAAAAAAAGAGCTACATGATCATATATAACTATGAAGAAAAGGCATTTGACAAAATTCAATGTATATCACTGATAAAAACACTACACAAAATAGGAATAGCAGGGGAATTTCTCAACACAATAAAAGCACTAATGGTCAACCCTAGTCTCATGGAGAGAAATGGAAGGCATTATCCTTGTGAAAGGATACCAGGCAAGGATACCCTTTAACATTACTTATATTTAATGTTGAGTTGGAATTTCTTTTTTTTTTTTAATTTTTAGTCAGAGCAATAAGGCAAGAAAAGGAAATAAAAAACATCCAAATTAGCATAAATTATCATTGTTTGGAATATGATTCTATATGTTGAAAATTCCAAAGACTCAGCAGAAAACTATCAAACTCATTCAAAGATTCACAAAGCACACAATCAACATACAGAAATCAGCAGGATTCTTCTGCAGTAGCAAATATAACTCTAAAACCAAAATAAGTAACTGAATTTTTAATGGTCACCCAAAAACGGAAAGATTCTTGAATAAATATTATTTAATATACAAAATATATACACAAAGGAAACTGCAAAATACAACCTAAAAATGAATAAATAAACAAAGATATATATGAATGGAAAAAACCATGCTTGTGGATAGGAACACTTAACATTGTAAAATAGTCAATACCATCTAATATAATCACTAATAAAATTACATCTTAATCCAGACCCCATCATCATCCTTCAAAGAGATGGAAACAGTAATCACCAACTTTATATGGAAAAGAAAGGGACTCCAGATAAACAAAGCACTACCGAAGAAGAAAAGTGAAGTAGGAAGTCCCACAATTCTAAATCTCAACATCTGCTACAATGTCACTGTAGTCAAATAGCCTGGTATTGGTACAACAGATACATAGATCTATTAAATAGAACTGAAAATCCTGAAGTTAATCTATGAACCTGTGGACAGCAAATCTTTGGCAAAGAAATGAAATCCTTTAAATAGAGAAAATACAGCATGTTTAGCAAATGACACTAGCAAAATAGAATACCTATAATCAAAGTATTGAAAACAGATCCATTCCTCACACCATATACAAACCTAACTCAGAATGGATCACGAAGCTAGATATAAAACCTAAAATTAGATCATTTAAAAAAATGGAGCACACTTGGAAGTATTAATCTGTGGCATATACATCCTATGAAATATATTTGAAAAATGTGCACTCAAGAGATGATAGATTATTGCTGTTGTTGTTGTTAGGTGTTGCTGAGTTTAGTATGACTTGTGGTGACCCTGTGAACAAAAGATCTGAAGTATCCTGTGCCATCATCACACTTCCTGATACAGAAGAGAAACACATTATAGCAGTCACCATGTCAAGGGTCCTCCTCTCCTTTGCCTCTACCATTTCCATCATCATCTTCTCCAAAGAATATCTCCCCCTAGCAACATGCCTAAAGGATGTGAGGTAAAATCTCATTATCCTTGCCTCCAAACAGCATTTTGACTGCACCTTCTCCAAGACATATTTTAGTTCCTTTGGCATTCCATGGGATGTTCAATACTCTTCTCCAACACCACGTCCTCCTCCACAGGCATCAATTCTTCTGTCATCCTTGTTCATTGTCCATCTCTAAGATGTGTAGCAAGTGATCAGAAAGATCATGGCCCGAGTCAGAGGCACATTAGTCCTCAAACTGACATCATTATTTGTCACCTTCCATTCCTGATGCCACATTCCTCTTCATACAGTCCAGTTTTTTTAATAATTTTCTCAGCATACAGATTGAATAAGTATGGAGGGAGAATACAACCCTGGCACACTGACTTTTTAATTTTAAATCATGCAGTGTTTCCCTGCTCTGTTCACATCAGTCTTCTGGTCCAGGAATAGGTTTCACATGAGCACAGTTAAGTGCTCTGGGATTCCCATTCTTCTCACTGTGAGGCACAACTTGTTACGAATCACAGAGTTAAATGCCCTTGCATAGTCATTAAAGCACAGACATTCTTCTGGTACTCTATACTTTAGTCCAGAATACATCTGACATCAATCAGTAATGATGACTCTGGTGCCATAGCCTCTTCAAAACCCTGCTTGAACTTTTGGCAATTCCCTATCTATGTACTGTTCTAGTAATTTTTTAATAATCTTCAGCATTATTTTCCTTGCATGTTATATTAATGATATTTTGTTACTGTGAAGGAAGGTAGATTCTTGTTTTTTAATTAATAAAATTTTTATTTTATACTGGTTTACTTAAAAAGTTTATATACACTGTTTTTCATACCAGATCTTTCCCATTTCCTTTACCTACTCCCCCTTCACTCATCAAATTGTATGACCCTATGATTATCTATACCCCGCCCACCCTCACCTCTTTGCTCTTTCTCTCTCCACCTTAGATCCTCATATGCATTTTGCTAGTTATCTATTTCTACAATAATGGTCTTATACAGTATATGTCTTTATGGGGCTGAGTTCACTTAGCATAATGTGCTTCAGTACTTCTCAAGTTAGGTAATGATTTACAAAATCATTGTTCCTGCATGCTGTGTAGCATTCCATCGTGCATTCCATCATATCATAATTTCTCAATTCATTCAATTGTGGTTGGGACTGTTGCTCTGTTCTTGTGCTGGTGAACTATGCTGCTACAAAGAACGATGTACAAGTCTCCATTTGTGCTTCAGTTCTCATTTTCTCGAGGTATATTCCAAGCAGTGAAATAGCTAGGTAGGTCAGCTAGAATTTCTATGTGCAGCTTTCTGGAAAAACAAACAAACAAACACCAAAAAACCAATCACCTTCCAGGGTAGTAGCATGATTTTAAAATCTGACCAACAGTGTATCCTGCTACTGGGGTGAGAGACACAAACTAGGATCAAGCTCAGAAGGACTGTTGTATCATTGTTGGAAGTGACCCATTGTTGACTCTCTGATCAGTTTTCAGAGGCAGTTAATCACACAGGAGGAGATTTTTATCCTTCTTCTGCAGAGCAGCTGGTAGCCTAGAACTGCAGGCCTTCAAAATTGCAGTACAGTTTCTTGCCATTAGCCAGGTCAAGGACTACAGCCTTAAATATGGCCAGCAGCCAGGCAATTAAAAGACATACTGCACTGGAAAATCTGCTGTCAGAGTACTGCTCCAAAGTACTGAAGAGCAATTATGTCAATCTGGAGACTAAGGTGCACCTGATCCAGGTCATAGTCTTTACAAGTACTTGCTATGCATCAGAAAGCTGGACAATGACTATGGATGATAGAAGGAGAATTGATGTATTTGAGCTGTGGTTCTGGAGAAGAGTATTGAATATACCATGGACTGTCAGAACAAACAGGTATTTGTCCTGGAGAAGGTGAGACCAGGTTGTTCCTTCGAGGCAAGGATTTTGAAGCTTCATCTAACATACTTTGGACATGTTGCCAGGAGGAAGCAGTCCTTGGAGTGGTATGTAATGTTTAGGAGGGTGGAGGGACAGCACAAGAGAGGAAGACACTTGATGAGATGGATTGATTCAGTGACTGGGATAATGGGGATAGGTCATAGACAATAAGATTGGTGCAGGACAAAGCAGGGTTTAGGGCTGTTGTACATAGGGTTGCTATGAATCACATGTGACTGACTCAACAGAACATAGCAATAACAACAACATCTACATTTGTTACCATTCTAAAGAAAGGTGATCCCACAGAATGTGGAAATTATCAAACAATATCACTAATATCATATGCAAACAAGATTCTGCTGATGATTATCCAAAAACGGCTGGAACAGCACATCAACAAAGAACTACCAGAAGTGCAGGCTAGGTTTAGATGGGGTCATTGTACTAGGGATATTGTAGCTAATGTTAGATGGACCTTGATTGAGAACGAGGAGTACCAGAAGAATGTCTATCTTTGTTTTATTGATTATTCAAAGGCATTTAACTGTGTGGATCATATCTTAAAAAAAGTGTGGCTGACTCTGAGAAGAATGGGAATCCAAGAACACTTGATTGTGCTAATGTGAAACCTATACTTGGACCAGGAGGCAGTGATCAGAACAGAACAAGGAAACACTGCATGGTTCAAAATTGGGAAGGGTGTACACCAGGGATGTATCCTATCTCCATACCTTTCCCATTTTTATAGAGAAAAGATTATCTGGGAGGCTGGGCACTATGAGAAGGAAAGTGACATCAGGATTGGAGAAAGACTCATCAACAATCTGCATTATGCACATGACACAACCCTGCTTGCTGAAACTGAGGAGGACCTGAAGTGCTTGCTTTGAAAGGTCAGGGACTGGAGTCTTCAGTATGGATTGAGGCTCAGTGTCAAGAAAACAAAGATTGTCACCACTGGGCCAATTGGCAAGATCTTGATGGGTGGTGAAGAGATAGAAATTGTCATGGTTTTGGTTTGCTTGACTCCACAGTCGACAGTCTTGGCACCAGCAGCCAGGAAATTAAAAGATGTATTGTGATGGGGAAGTCTGAAGTTAGAGATCTCTCTAAAGTACTGATGTGAAACAATGCCATTCTGGGGACTAAGGTGTGCCTGATACAGGCTATGGTCTTTGCAATCACTTGCTATGCATCAGCGAGCTAGACAATGATTAGGGATGATAGAAGGAGAATTGATGTCTTTGAGCTGTGGTGCTGGAGAAGAGTATTGAATATACCATGGACTGCTAAGAAAATGAACAGGTTTGTCCTGGAGAGGATGAAGACAGGCTGCTCCTTGGAGGCAAGGATTCTGAAGCTTTGTCTGACATGCTTTGGACATGCTGCAAGGAGGGACCAGTCCTTGGAGAAGGACGTTATGCATGGGAGGGTGGAGGGACATGGTTGATTCAGGGACTGAGGCAATGGGGATAGGTGTATTGGAGACACTGAGATTGGCACAGTATAGGGCAGGGTTTAGGGCTGTTGTAGATAGGGTCGCTATGAGTCGCAGGCAACTTGGCGACACATAACAACAATAAGAACACTTGAGAACCACAACAAAATAAAGGAAAACAACCTATTTGAAAAAATGAGCACGTCACCAAAGAAAACATTCTGATGGTGGACAAACACACGAAGAATGTTCAAAATCCCTAGCTCTATGAGAGATGCAAATCAGAAAAACTATGAAATATCACCCCAGTACCCAGTAACAGTAGCAAATTTTACGTAACAGCAAACATCAATTGCTGTTGAGGTTGTGGAGAAACTTGAACCCTTATTCACTTTTGGAGGGAGTGTCAAATGGTGCAACCACTACAGACAAGGTGGTAGAGCGCTTTCTCAAAAAGTTGAAAATAAAAATACCATTTGACCCAGAAATTCCACTACTGGGAATATACCCTAAAAAACCAGAACTGCTACCCAGACAGATATATGCTCACCCATGTTTATTGCAGCTCTGTTCACAATAGCAAAGAATTGGAAACAACGTAAGCACCCATGAAAAAATGAATGGTTAGAAAAACTATGGTATATTCACACAATGGAATACTATGCTGCACTGAAAAACAAGGAACTCATGAAATATACAAAATGGGTAACTCTGGAGGACATTATGCTGAGTGAAATATCTCAGTCACAAAAGGACAAATACTGCATAGTGCCACTGTTGTAAACTGGGACTGACATTGGATTTGGGGGGGAGACTGAGAAAGAGGGCATAAATAATTTATACTGCATTGAAACAGATGAGGGAGAAAACTGTTTAGGAGGACTATATGAGTAGGTATTATTGTCATGATAAGAGTCCAGAATAAAAGCTGTGGAGTGGAGTGGACTGGGGGTCGGGGATTGTTTAACAATGAAATAATTTTCTTTCTTTTTTTTTTACTTTTCAAAGAGAAAAATGAATGGGAGTGGGGTGGGCAGGGAGGAAAGTGTGCAACTGTGAATTAATAGAAACCCAATGTCTCAGTAAACTTTCATTAAAATAAATTTATAAACACAATGAAATACTACGCAGAACACAGGAGCGATAACATTGTGAATTATTACCTAACTTGGAGGGACAGGAGAGCATTATGCTGAGTGAACTAACTCAGTCTCACAGGGATAAATATTGTATAAGACCATTATTATAGAATGACTATAAAGATCCAGGAGAGTGGGAGAAGCTGGAAGCAGAGGGATGTGAATGTACAGGGAGAAGAGGGGATTAATCATTGAGTTGTACAATTTGATGGGGGTGGTGTGAGGGAAATTCAAAGATCTGTTCGAATTTGTATAAGAATTTTGTAAATAAATTAGTCAAAGAAAAGGGAAAAATGAATTTATAAAAATAAAGAAGTGCAAAGCAAATTAGGATTAGGGTTAGGGTTAACCCTTCTTTTTTCCTAATTGCAGCTCTCCAAATCCAACCTTGCTTGCTTAAAGTTTGGAAGACTTGAAACATTTGTTGCAGAAGATCAAAGAATACCGACTTTGGTATGGATTGTATGTCAATGTCAACAAAACAAAACTTCTTACTACTGGACCAATAGACAATATTATTATAGATGAAGAAAAGATTGAAAATGTCAACTTCATCTTATATGAATCTGCAATCAATATTCTTGGTACCAGCATTAGGAAATCAGGGGACATATGTCACTTGAATAAGGCAAAGGCATGGCATATCAGTAGATTTATTTCGATTTACAGATACAGCCATGCATGTGCTCACCATTCTATGCCAGGAAGTTTGCAGGACAGCTGTATGGCCAACAGATTGAAAGAGGCTCATATTAGTTCACATTCCCAGAAAGATGATCCAACAGAAGGTGGAAACTACCGATGAATATCATTAATGTCACATGCAAACAAAATACTGCTGAAGATCATTAAAAAAATGGCTAGAACAGTACATAGATATGTAACTGCCAGAAGTTGAAGCAGGATTTAGAAGAGGTTATTACTGTCATGTGCTGTCTGTCGAGTTACCTGAGTCTCATAGCGACCTTATGCACAAAAGCTCTGAAGCCTGCCCTGTCCTGAGCCAGTCTCACTCCAACACACATACTCCCATTGTCCTTGTTTCTGTATCAATCCAACTCATCTGGGGTCTTCCTTACTTGCATTTTCCCTTCACCCTTCTGAGCATGATGTCCTTCTCTAAAGATTGGTAACTCTTGGCCATATAACAAAAGTATGTGAGATGGAGCTTCAAAATCTTAAACTCAAAAATAATGAAAAAAAAAATCCTAGCCCCCAAGGAGAAACTTGGTTTCACCCTCTCCAAATCAGATTTATTTGGTTTTTTTCTAGTAGTCCATGAGTTGTTCAAGTCTCTTCTCCAGCACAACAACGTAAAGACATCAATTCTTCTTCTGTCATCCTTAGTCATTGTCCAGCTCTTTGATGGATAGCAAGTAGGTTTACCTTTGTCTCTAGACTTATATCATTGCTTCTCAGTACTCTGGAAAGGTCCCTGATAGCAGATTTACCTAATGCAATTCATCTTTTGATTTCCTGATTGCTGGTGCCGAGAGTGTTGATTGTGAAGCCGACCAAGTTGTAACTGTTAACAACCTCAACCTCTTCTCCATCTATCGTGGTGCTGCTAACTGGCTCAGTGGTGAGAATCTTTGTCTTCTTGAGCTTCAATCCATATTGAAGACTATGGTCCTTGACCTTCTGCAGAAAGTACTTTAGTTCCTCCTCAGTTTTATCAAGCAAGATTGTGTCATTTGCATAACATAGGTTATTATTGATTGGTCTTCCTCCAATCCTGATGCCCCATTCCTCCTCATAAAGCCCAGCCTCCAGAATAATGAAGAAGTTAAGGAGCTGAATAGAAGATTTCAAAAGGCAGCATGGGAAGACAAAGCAAAATATTAAATTAAAATGTGCAAAACCCTCAAGTTTGAAAATCAAAAGGACAAAGTCACCTGACATTTCTCATGCTGATGGAACTAAAGAAAAATTCAAGCCTTGAGTTGCAATACTTAAGGATGCTATGGGCAGAATATTGAATGATCCAGGAAGTATTAAAAGAAGATGGAAGGAATATATGGAGTCACTGTACCAAAAAGAATTGGCGGACACAGAAGTATTTCAAGAAATAACGTATGATCAATAGGCCATAATGATGAAGGAGGACATTCAGGCTGCTCTGAAGGACCTGGGGGAAAAAATAAAGCCACAGGAACTGAGGGAGTACCAATTGACCTATTTCAACAAACAGATGCTTGCCTGGATGTGCTCACCATGTTGTGCCAAGAAATCTGGAGGACAACTACCTGATCAACTCATTGGAAGAGATCTATATTTTTTTCCATTCCCCAAAAAAGTGACCCAATAGAGTGGAAATTATCATGCACTATCACTCATATAATTCACAAGAAAAATTCTGCTGAAGGTTCTCCATAACTGTACTGAAACAGTACATTGACAAAGAACTACCAGAAATACAAGCTGGGTTTAGTAGAGGTGGTGGCACTAGAGACATTTTAACCAATGTCAGATGGAACTTGGCAGAAAGCAATGAGTACCAAAGGGATATCTGTCTGTTTCTTTGACGATGCTAAGGCATTTGATTTCATCTGACATACTTTGGCCATGTTGTAAGGAGAGACAGGTCCTTGGAGAGGGACATCATGCTTGGTAGGGTAGAGGGACAGCGCAGGAGGGGAAGACCCTCTATGAGGTGGATTGATTCAGTGACTGGGGTAATCGGGATGAGTGTGTCAGAGGCAATGCAATTGGC
>NW_006400005.1:1542812-1587282 GCF_000299155.1 Elephantulus edwardii
TGCTATAATCAAGGATGCTTTCGGCAGAATGTTAAATGATCCAGGAGGTATCAAAAGAAGATGGAAGGAATATACTGAGTCATTGTAGCGAAAGGAATTGGCAGATACAGAAGAATTTAATGAAATAACATTTGAGCAAGGGCCTATGGAATACTACATGGTTTAAAATTAGGAAGGGATTGTGTTAGGGTTGTATTTTTTCTTTGTACCTATTCAATCTGTATGCTGAAAAATTATTCAAAAACTGGACTCTATGAAGAGGAATGTGGCATTAGGATTGGGGTGAGACTCATCACCAACCTGTGTTATGCAGATGACACAACCTTGCTTGCTGAAAGGGGAGGACTTGGAGCACTTGTTGAAGATGATCAAGGAATACAGCCTTCAATATGGACTGTATCTTAGTGTCAAGAAAACAAAGATTCTTACCAATGGACCAATAGGCAATATCATACTGGATAGAGAAGAGACTCAAACTGTCAACAAGTTCAACTTACTTGGATCCACAATTAACACCCTTTGGACCAGCAGTCAGGAAATCAGGAGATGCTTTGCACTGGGAACGTCTGCAGTTAGGGACCTCTCTAAATTATTGGTGAATAATGATGTCAGTTTGAGGACTTACACACTTCTGATTCAGGCCATGGTCTTTCTGATCACTTGCTATTCATCTGAGAGATGAATGATGAATAAGAATGACAGAAGAAGAATTGATGCCTGTGGAGGAGGCTGTGGTGCTGGAGAAGAGTGCTGAACATCCCATGGATTGTCGAGAGAACAAAATACACGTCTTGGAGAAAGTGCATCTAGAGAGTCTTTTGTGACAAGATGACAAAAATTTGCCTCACATTCTTCGAACATGTTGCTAGGAGGGCTATTATTTGGAGAGAGACACGGTGCTTGGAAAGCCAGAGGGTCAGCAAAGGAAAGGAAGACCCTCAGCCAGGTGGACTGACACAGTAGCTGTTGCAATGGGCTCTAGTATGTCAGGAAGTGTGAGGATGGCACAACATGGAACAAAGTTCAGAGCTGTTGTTCATAGGGTTGTCCTATGTATTACTTGACTTGATGGCAACTAACAATAACAATAGTAGTATATGCTGTAAATGTAATGACCTGTCCAACAGAACCAACAAGAAGCAAAGCTAAGTAAGTACACATCTTAATCTCAACAACGTACTCTGGATGAATAAGTTATTGTTCTCGAATCTGGAGACTACAGTCTCAGAAAATGTCAATGTCAGTTGGTTTAGAATAGAGTACAATGTACATCCTGTTTTGGTAAGTAGTGAGTGGAACCTTAAGTTCTGTTGAGCAACCACCTACAATAACAATTGAACCTTCCCTGTCCAGATCAAAGAAGAGAAAAGAAAATCAACAATGTATGGTAACAGTCCAAAGGACTAATGGACCTTGCGCACTTTAGCTCTATGGCCTGAGACCAGAACTAGATGGTGCCCAGTTAGTACTGCTGACTAAGATTTCAGAGTTAGAAATTTTGTAGAGAGTTAGAGGAAACATGGAAGAAAACATTAAAAAAGACAGACTTACTGGTCCAATAGAAAGTGGTTGAACCTCCAAAACTATGGTCCTTAGTAGTCCTTAAACCCTGAACAAAACTCACTCCTATGACTCAACTTTCAGGCAAACAATAGGCCTATGAGAGGAACAAAATTACCAGGGGGACAGTTAGTTCACAGAATAACTCACCATCTAAGGTCAAAAGAGAAGCATTTGAGTAAAGTTAAAACCCAGAAGACAGGAAAGAGTAGGAAATTGGGATTAATGAACATGAAATTCACGGGAAGAAATCCATTCTATTGTTTATGCTACAATTACTGTTATGAAACAAAATGTGTATGAAAATTGAATGAGGAAACTCACTTTCTAAACTTTCCCTCAAATCACACACACACACACACACACACACACACACACACACATGTGCACACATTTCAATTAAAGAATGACTAGACATGATACTCTTAAGTATTAAGTAAATTTGTTATTAGTTTCAGGAAGCAAATTTCTTAGTGTAGAATCTTGGTAATTTAGAAATATGAAGTAAAACATCCATAAACATATTGTTGTTATTGATTACTTTCAAGTCTAGCACAACTCATAGCCACCCTATGGGCAAAAGGCCTGAAGCTCCTCTACAACTATCAACATTTATCAAAATTAATAGAGTTTCTAGAGGCAAGTTGTTTAGAAGTAGATGTCAGTGCATAATTTTTTTAAGAAATAAAAAGATGTGTTTTATTGAGATCTTACAACCTATGATAATACCAAGTATTGGCATTAGTATGTTCTAAATGTTTGAATATGAAATAATTTAAAACTTGCAAATATCCAGTGAGACTTTTTAAATAACTACTCTACTATCTTAAGGTTAAATATCAGTAAACTAAATTTTGATGTAAATTGTCTCAATTTTAGAGCTAATAAATGTTCTCATTTTCAGCCATTATGGAATACATCTCAAATGACCTTGTAGATTACATTGCATTAATGCTAACAACAACAGTAATAATAATAATAAATTCCTCAGTTGTACAGCTTACACCCTTCCAAGTTAGTTTTCTCTTTTTGCATTTGATACCATAATTTGTAAGAAAATACTAATTGTGGTAGTTAATTTTCTAAGTATTCCCAGGTCAGGTCTGCATAATTTAAAGGTATATATCATTATATAAAATCAAATGATGTGAAAAAAATCAAATGATGTGTTGCATTCAGAAAATCTGCTATCAAAGATTTCTTTAGAGTCCTAAAAAGCCTAGTATTAATCTATTTAGAATAATTATATTTATAATAAAATAGAATTAGTTATAACATCTAAAGGATGTCAGCTTACACATTAAGGTGTACATGATTAAAAAGACAAAGAAGGTGGACACTCCTCTTCCATTCAGAGACTTTAGCTTTAGAAACCCAATGGTGGTCACTGCTATTAGCATTGACTTTATGGCAGTGACTCCCCACCCCCGTGTTGTATACAAAATGCATTGTGTGGCTCTTTTCTTTCCCCTCCTTTACTTATTCATTGTTGCACATTTTCCTCCCCCAGAGTACTCTGCAATGCATCTCTTGTTCCAGATTGTTCTCATACATATAACACATAATCATATATTCCTTTTGGACAGTTCTTTCCCTCATTTGTTCTAATGCACTGTTCATTATCTATCTACTCTTTCCCCTTTCCCTCCTCACACCCCTCATGTCTGTCCTAATTTATAACAGCAGTGCTATGCAGTATTTATCCTTTTGTGAATGAGATATTTCACTTCACATAATGTCCTAAAGGTTCCCCATGTTTTGTAATGTTTTACCATTTCATTGTTTTTCAATTCTGTGTGGTATTACATTGTGTGGATGTACCATAGTTTTTCTATCCATTCATTTATTGATAGACATTTGGGTTGCTTTCATCTCTTTGATATTTTAAATAATGAAGTGATAAACATAGATGTGCATACATCTGTTTGAATTGTGACTCTGGTTTCTTTAGGGTATATTTTCAATAGTGGGATTACTGGGTCAAATGGTTTTTCTATTTTCAATATTTTAAGAAAGCACCAGACTACCTCCCATAGTGATTGTAACATTTTTCATTCCCACCATCAGTGAATAAAGAGTTCTGATCTCTCCACCTCACCAGTATTTGTTGTTTGCTATCCTGCTGAACTTTGCTATTGTTGCTGAGGTACGATTATATCTCATAGTTGGTATGCATATATGAATAATTATGATGCCTGCTAGTAGTCTCAGATTTATCTGTGGTGGGCTGATAAGTGAGTGGGTGTATTGCTGTTTGCCATAGAGTTGAGCACAACTCATCGCGACCCTATGAACCAAAGGCCTGAAGATGTTCTATAACTATTGTCATCTATCAAAGTTTATAGAGTTTCAAGAAGAATGTTGTTTAGGAAGTAGATTCCACTCGTGATTCCAAAACTATCTTAAACTGAGAGCTCCACCAAACACTGACATATCAATTTCACAAGGTTCAGCATCACAGCAAACCCAGGTTACCTCAGCTCAGCATATTAACAGAAGAGTGCTATACCACTTAGAAGAATGTTCTTCCAAAATATAATAACAATCAACTTTTAAATACAAAAGCCCTCCTTGAGGTCTTGTTGATTCTAAACAAGAGGCTTAAGTAAAAAAAAACAACCAATATAGTATGTTGTTGTGACATGCCTGGAATGTAGAGCAACCCTATTTAAACAGCTCTGTACCCTTCCCTGTCCTGAGCCAGCTTCACTAATTCCAGCACATCAACTCCCATTGAGTGGGTGTATAGAACAAAATAAGAATGGTCATGAAGTGAAAATGTTTGAAATAGCTTAATAGAACCATGAAGTCCAAGTAGGTTTTGTTTTGATTTTAATTATGCCTTTTTTCTTTGTTTTTATAAAATAAATACATTTTAAATATGCTATCATTTGCTTAATTATCCTAAATATAATAAATTTTATATTCCCAATCATAGCTTAGTTATATACATTTAATCATGTTGCTGGATTAAATCTTAACTTCTGTTTTGTACTCAAAGGTTTTAATTATCACTATCTGAGTTAATATTATTAAACAAATACCATATGCTTTAAATTAAGACTATTCTAAAAGAACAAAAACCAAGTAATTAAAACATTGGGCTTCATAGGGAAAAAATAGGGTTGGAATGGAAATAGAAGATTTTCATGGAGACTTCTTAGATTCTTTTACGTCCTTTCCAAGACTTAGAAGAGCTTGTTCCCTACCTCAGCCCCCTCTCACTCACTACAGAATGAAATCATTATTCAGCCTTGTCCTGAGGGATAAGCATCTAACTAAATACCCATTTAAAAATATTTCCTCTTCTTAACATGTGCATTTCTCAATGGATTTTGTGGGGATTACAGAGCTCTTGTTTTTGTTTTTGATTTTTCCTTTTTGTGAAATAGGCTGGATTCCTTAGAGGGAAATAATTCAATAAAATACTTGTCTAAAATGTGAAGTTTAAAATATATCTGTTTAAGAAGGCCTGACAAGGGGGAATGTGAAGATATGGTTTCTACTTCAAGTCTCTTGTGCACAAGCTTGTCCACTTTTTTGTGGCTGCACAGTTACTGGCAAACAAATTAGGCCTGCAGGGGAGGCCTTGGTGTCTGAGCCAGGTTGCCTGGATTCAGCTTCTGGCTCATGCTCTCATTAGCTGAGCAATTTTTGCCAGATTATATAACTTCTCTGTATTTCTATATTATCAATTGTAAAGGGGTAGTGATAATATTTCCTTCGTAGGGTTGATATAAGAATTATTGAAGTTAATATTTATAAAGTACTCAGAATTGTTCCTGGAACACTGTAAGAGCTATTTAAGTCTTAGATAAAATATGTATTTTAAAACGTATTTGCTGGGGAAATATAACCATTTGTTGACCCAAGGACTATCCCTTAATTAGCTGTCATTGTATACAAATATTGTAGAGGTTGAGTTTTCATGGGCAATTTATTCAAATATTTGTAAAAGTACTTGTATGGTAATGTACATTATCTCATAGTATAATGAATTTACAAAGCATTTTTTTTCATGAAAAATGTATTCTGGATTCCTGTTATGAAGCACAGTATAAGCCTCTAAGGACTCGAAGTCGAATAAAGCCCAGACCTTGACTTAAGGAGCATCACAGTTGTTAGGTGAAGGTAGACTCAATGAAGGAGATATTAATGCATTGTGCAGATGCAGAAGCAAGAATGTATATAAAGAATATTAGATGGAGGCAACTAATCCAAGAATGATTGTGGGCTTGGTGGTAGAAAGCTTCCTGAACTTGGTGAGTCGACAGTGACCAGTTCATGAGGAGGCAAAGAGTATTCCTAGTAGAGAAAGAAAAAGGACCCAGTGACGCAGACCATCAAGTCAGATGATCTGCATTTGTGGAGCCGGAAGGAAGTATGGAACTCTGTAATTTTAGGAATGTTTAAGAACGCTGTTTAGATAGTGACCCATTTTATTTAAGGATCCCAAGAGCATAATATGAAACACGCTGGGCTGCAACTCTGCAAGAGAAGAATGGGCCATCTCCTCAGTAGGGATCTACAGCTCAGGAAGCTCATAATACAGCCATGAGTCAGAATTGGCTTTAAGGCAATGGATTATACTGTATTTTTAAAGAGCTGGTAACTAAGACAGGGAGATTGATTGCAGGTATAGAAACTGTATCCTTCAGGTTAGACAAATTTCCATGACGTATTCTAGAATCTGAGACTGGATTAAAACTCTAAAGTTTAGGACATAATTTTATTACTTCTTCAGGCGCATTTTTATTTTATTTCTTTTCCTTTAAAAATAGATGTTTGACTCTGGTGGTCTAGTGGCAAGAAGGTGTGCTGCAATCCTGAAGGCAAGCAGTTCAATTCCACCAGCTGCTCCATGGGGGAAGAATGGGCAATCTCTTTTCATGCAATTAACTACCTCTGAAAACCTGCCAGGGGGTCAGCTATGGTTTGGTTCCAACTCAACAGTACATAAAAGTAACATGTGGGTCATAGAAAATTATGGCTAACACAGAGGAGAATGGAAATTCCAGTATATTTAATTGTGTTCATGTGAAACCTACATACAGACCAACAAGAATTTGTCCTAACAGAACAAGGGAATATGGTTTAAAATTAGGAAGGATGTACTTTAGGATTGTGACCTTTTCTCATATCTATTCAAACTGTATGCTGAGCAAATGATTTGAGAAGCTGGACTACATAAAAAAGAATGTGGCATTTGAATTGGAAGTCAACATCAACAACCTGTGTTACGCCAATTATTCAGCTTTGTTTCCAGAAGGTGAAGAAGACTTGAAGCACTTAGTGAAGAAGACACTTTATTGTTTACAGCTCCCTAGTCATATTAACTTAAAAATTGGAAAGTGTGTGCAGCAGGGATGTGTCCTATCTCCATACTTTTTCAATCTATATGGAGAACAGATTATCCAGGAGACTGAACTATAAAAGGAGAAATGTGGTATCAAGATTGGAGAAAGATTCATCAACAATCTGCATTATGCAAATGACACAACCCTGCTTGCTGAAACTGAGGAGGATCTGAGGCACTTGTAGAAGGTTAAGGACTGCAGGCTTAAATATGGATTGATGATCAACATCAAGAAAACAAAGATTTTCACCACTGGGCCAATTGGCAGCATCATGATGATAGATAATGAAGAGATTGAGATTATTAACAGCTTTAGTTTTCTTGGCTCCACAATCAACATTCTTGTTACCAGCAGCCAGGAAATTAAAAGACGAATAGCATTGTGAATGTGTGCTGTCAAAGACCTCTCAAAAGTACTGAAGAGCAATGATGTCAGTCTGGAGACTAAGTTGCATCTGATCCAACCCATATTCTTTGTGTTTACTCATTGTGCATCAGAAAACTTAACATTAACTAGGGATTATAGAAAGATAATTGATGCCTTAGAGCTGCGGTGCTGGAGAAGAGTATTGAATATATCATGGACTGCTAGGAGAACAAACAGGTTTGTCCTAGATAGGGTGAGAGTAGGCTGTTCCTTGGAGGCAAAGATTCTGAAGCCTTGTCTAACATACTTTTAACATGTTGCAAAACAGGACCAATTCTTGCAGAGAGACATCATGCTTGGAAGGGCACACAGCAACAACGTCAATAACAAGTCATACGAAACCTATACTTGGACCAAGAGACACTCCTTATAACAGAAGAAGGAAACACTGCATGGTTCAAGATCAGGAAAAGTATATGCCAGGAATGCATCCTATTTCCATACCTTCTCAGTCTATATGTAGAACAAATCATTTATGAGGCTTGACTTTATGAGGAGGAATGTGGAATCAGGAATGGAAAAATATTCAACAACCTGTGTTACGCAGATGACAAAATCTTGCTTGCTGAAAGTGAGGAGAACCTGTGGCATTTGCTGCAGAAGGTCAAGGACTGAGCTTTCAATATGGATTAAAGCTTAATATAAAACAGAACAAAAAACCAGCAATGGGGTGTGGGGGGGGGAATTGTATACCAATGAAGGGATTTTTCTTTTACTTTTCAAAGAGAAATGTGAACTTGGGGGGGGCGGGCGGAAGTTTGAGCAGGGAGGAAAATGCAACAATGAATGAATGGAAATCCAAACTCTCTGTAAATGTTCATTAAAATTAATAAAATAAAAGAAAAAAAGATTCTCACCTCTAGACCGATAGGCAATATCACGATAGACAGAAGAGAGAGAGATTGTTAACAGCTTCAGTTTGCATGATTTCAACACTCTTGATACCAGTAGCCAGGAAGAATAAAACAAAACAAAACAAAACAAAATTGCATTGGGAAAATCAGCTGTGCAGGTACCTCTTCAGAGTACTGAAGAACGACATTGTCAGTCTAGATACTAAGGTGTGCCTGATCCAAGCAATGGTCTTTTCAATTACTTAATAGGCATCAGAGAGCTGGACAATTGAAGAAGTTGTTACGTGCCATGGAATTACTTACAACTTATAGTGATCCTATCCTGTGCTAACGTTACTCCCCTTCTGACACAGCTACTATCATAATCCCATTCACTGAGTCAATCCATCTCATCCAGGGTCTTCCTCTCTTGCGCTGTCCCTCCACCCTTCCAAGCATGGCATGATATCCCTTTCCAAGAACAGGTGCCTCCTTGCACCATGCCCAAAGTATGTCAGACGAAGCCTCAGAATCCATTCCTTCAAGGAGCAGCCTAGTTTCACCTTCTCTAGGATAAACTTGTTTGTTCTCCTGGACGCCCATGGTATATTCAATACTCTTCACCAGCTCAAAAACATCGATTCTCTATTATTTGTTATTGTCCAGCTTTTTGACTAAGGATGACAGAAGAATTGATGCCTTTAAGCTTTGGTGCTGGAGAAGAATATTGAGCATACCATGGACTGCTAGGAGAACAAATGGGTCTGTCCTGGAGAGGGGGAAATCAGGCTGCTCCTTGGAAGCAAGGATTCTGAGGCTTCATCTGACATACATTGGTCATAATGTCAGGAGAGATCTGTCCTTAGAAAGGGATATCATTATTGGAATGGTGGAGGGACAGCAAAAGAGAAGACCCTGGATGCAATGGATTGACTCCGTGACTAGGGTAATGGGGGTGGAGGTGTCAGAGACAATGATATTGGCTCAGGATAGAGTAGGGTTTAGAGATGTTGTACATAGGGTCACTGAGTTGCAAGCAACTTGACAACACATAACAACAACAGTTATAGAATATGTACAGATTGCAGATGTCTTTTAATATTTCTTTGTTGTTATTTGCCATCGAGTTGACTACGACTCACAGTGATCCTATGAGCAATAGCTCTGATCCCTGCCGTATCTTGAACCAATCTCAAGATGTCTTTGCCGCCCCTGCCCTGATTGCCACAGTCACTGTGTCAATCCATGTCATAAAGGGTCTTCATCTTCTGTGTTGAACCTCCACCTTCCAATCATAATGTCTTGTGCCTCCTGGCAACATGCCCAAAATATGTACCTCCAGTTGCAAGCTCATTACACCCTCACCAGGAGAGACCTGTTTGTTCTCTTGGCAGTACATGGTATGTTCAGTACTCTTCTTCAGTACCACAATTCAAAGACATCAATTTGGCTTCTGTCATCCTTATTCATTGCCCAGCTCTCTGATTCATAGTAATCAATCATAATTCAAGTAATTTAGAAGAATATCACTTGGATCAGGTGCATCTTAGTCTAGACTGACATGTTTACTTTTTAGCACCCTGGAGAGGTCTGTGACAGCAGTCTTACTCAAAGCAATGGGTTGTGTTTTTCTTTTTTTAATTTCCTGACTGACGGTTCCAAAAGTGTTTATTGTGGACCCAAGTAAGATGAAATTGTTAACAATCTCAATCTCTTCTCCATCTATCATGATGCTGCCAACTGGCCAGGTGGTGAGAGTATCTCATACCTTATAATTTCAATGAATTATTAAGAACTTCCCTCAAGCACCAGAGACATGATTATTATTGTATAAAAGATACACTGTGATTTTCCTGATTGGGTGCTGTGAGTTCCTTAGTTTCTAGACAAATAATGATAAGAATTTTTCTCATTGCAAGTTATTTCTGTTGTTTTGGTATCACTCACCATGTGGTGATTTTTGTTAGATTTCAAAGAACCTACTCCCTTGATTTTCGCTCTTAATTCAGAAGACATTTTGTTTTGCAGCTGATTGCTTACTGATTAAAGTCTTTAAAAGTGCTTCTAAAGCCAGGCAATGTAGGAACTGCTTTTTAGTGTACCGAAAGTGTTGGGATAAAAACTGAGATATCAAAACTAAAATACTGTGAGAGGGGAAGTGATTATAATTTATTTCAGAACTTCAGATACATAAAACACAAATAGTTTTGTAGTTCTTTAATTTAATTTAATAATATTACAGCTCTTTAATTCTTCTTTTTTTTACTTATGTTTCCTAGGCCAAATTCATACCCTGACCTCTTAACAAAATCTATCCATTAGCGTTGTGTCAATAAGCTCATTAAATATTTTCCATGACTTTTTATTTTTGTTCTATATTTAATGAACAAATCAGTAATAATTTCCTGAATCTAACATTGTTAGATATTATTGTAATATCAACTATATGGTACAAACAATCCTCTCTCTAACAGGTCTAATTCCCTGTCATTTTACGATGTCAAAATATTGAAGGTACAAATATATACAATGCTTTGGGGATAATAACAAATTTTTTATACTAAACTATATTAGAAAGGTTTTGCTAGAGAAAATCATCATTAGCAAAACTTAATTATAGTAAGGATTCAAAGAAGTTAAGGTTTCATTATTCACACTCAGTTTATAATGAATTGTGAAGAATGGAAAAATTAACCAAGATATAATGGAAGATATTTTAGAAAAGGATGAATAAAAGAAAATGTAGGGATGAGAATGAAGAGAAAGAGTGTGTGTGTGTGTGTGTGTGTGTGTGTGTGTGTGTGTGTACATGCATGTGCATGCATGCAACAAGTAACCATATTAACCATATTAAGAGGAAGACTGTTCGCATCCTAAAATACTGGTAAGTACACTTTTAATTTTGAAAAAAACATTATTGTTTATAAAGTATTATCAAGGTTGTGATATAGAAATTATTTAATTTTATTCTTTGTGAAACAATTGTGGAGAATATTAATATTATCCTATTTTATGGATTAATAAATTAATGGTCTTAGTTTTCACTCTCTAGAGGAGCAAGTTGGTCTAGTAGATAAGAAGTTGCACTGCCAACCCAAACATATGTGGTTCAGGTCCACCAACTGCATGGGCAGTCTCCACCTGAACTGGTTCCTACTTGACACAGCTTGTCACAGTAACAACAACAGCAATGGAGCAAAAGCAGTCCTATCAACATACGGTTTGCTGTTATTAGGTGCAGTTTATTTGAATGCCACTCATCTTAACCCAATGTATAACAGATTCAGGTAGTTTTATGTGCAAACACAGAGAGAGAGAGAGAGAGAGAGAGAGAGAGACAATGAGAGACAGTGATGGATGCAATGTTTAATATTTGCTTGGTCAATATCCAATCAGATACATATTCATGGCCTCATAAACCATTGATTTTGTATTTGTTTTAAGAGAAAATAGTTTTTCTTTTATTTCTTATTCTCCTTTAATGGTCTTTAAAGACTCCAGACTCAAATTCTTGCAGTGCTAGTTAAGTTCATGAGTGGCCAGTAAGGCTTTGAGCGCATGCTCCTAGGTTTTATTCACTGGCCATGCAAGGACTGGCTGCTCTTGCAGTTCAAGTAGCAAAGGTTGGTGAAGCAGTGTAACTCTTCTCCATACAGACTTACGTCCTCTTTCATTTCTCTCAGTATCACGGCCTCTAATACCTCCGGCCTCTGCCAGCAACTTTGGCAGTAATGTTGACAAGAATAATGAGGAGCTGGCTCCTTTTAGATTTTATTATGCTGTTTGCACAATTTCCAAGTCACATAATGTCGATTTCACAGAAATTATGTTGTTGTTAGAGATCATTAAGTCAAGTATGATTCATAATGACACTATTTACAACAGATTTGAACCCTTTCCTATCTTATGCCATCCTTACAATCTCTGGGGCATTGCTGCAGTCACTGTACCAATCCTGAATGAGTCTTCCTCTTTACCCATCCCTGAGCCTTTCCAAGCATGATGTCCCTTTCCAAGGAATAACTTCTTACAGCAACATGCCTGAAGTACTTGAGACAAAACTTTATCATCTTTGCCTTCAAGGAGCATTCTGGTTGCACCTTCTCTAAGACATATCTCTACTTTTTGACAGTCCATGGGATATTCAATATTCTTCTCCAACAACACAATTCAAAGGCATTAATTCTTCGATAATGCCAGAAATTATCATGGATGTTAAGAAATGCATATTTGCATAAGTGTGAGAAGATACTAACAAGAAAGAGAATTGACTTATACAATTATGAGGTTGGTAGGTCCAAACCCATAGGTCAGGTGACAGGCCAGAGAGTTCTTTAGGCTTATGTCATTCATTTGTTCATGTGCACTGTATGAATTCTGTAGCCTCAATATTTTGAGGCATTAGAATAACAGAGAAGTGAGTAATTTTGAGAAGTAACTATTTGTTTAAAATTTACACTGGTTTACATACAAAGTTCATAAAGTTTGTATACATTGTTTTTCACAATGGATCTTTCCCCTTTCCTTTACCCATCCCTCTCTTAACCTATCAAATTGTGTGACCCTATGATTAAAGCCCCCCTTCCCTTCCTTGGATCCTCATTCTCACTTTATAATAATGGTCTTACACAGTATTTGCCCTTATGGGACTGAGTTAGTTCACTTAGCATAATGCTCTCCTGTCCCTCCCATGTTAGGCAGTAATTTACAAAATCATTGCTCCTACGTGCTGTTTAGTATTTCATAGGGTGAATGTACCATGATTTCTCAATCCATTCCATGGTGGTTAGGTAGTTGGGCTCTTTCCATATTCTTTCTATGGTTAATAGCGCTGCTATGAACATTGGTGTACAAGTTTCTGTGCCTCAATTCTCATTTTCCTAGAGTATATTCCTCCAAAAGTTGAATAAAGAAATTCCATATGACCCAACTATTCTAGGAATTGGAATATACCTTGAGAAGTAAATCTTTTACAAATAATTGTTCCATGTGGCAAAGAATTAAATGTTAGACTCAGGAAATTAATGTTGATTTTTTAATTAAATGTAAGACAAAATTCAAGATTCATAGGTCAGACAATGAGAAAAGTACAGGTCAAAAGAGAGAAAGAGCAGGGCCTGCCAGAAGATCCATTTTTAGTCTGAAGGGAGACCACTCCCTCAAGGAAACTCCCTTCTCAACTCATAGATTGATCGCATCAGAGCATAGCATGCAGGTGATTCCACGCCATTGTATTTTATAGCATTATATTAAAAAACAGCTACCAGCGCAGTGCCTGGCCAAACCACTAAGAATTATAGCCTAGCCAAGTTGTCACATAAAATTAACTATCACAATGAGTAAGCTGAGACCTAGTGTCCAAGATCGTACAGTCAGTGAGTTGTGAAGCCAGGATTGACCTCTGGAAAGCCTGACTCCAACTCAGGCTACTTCTGTGGAAGCATGAGGCCACATATTTCACAAATTCTTTAATTATAAGTAACAAGAATTCTGACTTGCTGCTTTAAAGTGTCAAAAAGCCATTGTAAGTCTCTGAGTGACATGATGGAAATGACATTTGCGGATCATCAACCTTTCATATGCATGGGAAAGCTAAACAATGAGTGAGAAAACCAAATAATTGATGTCTTTAAATTTGATGTTGATGAAGAATATTAAACTTGGACTGTTGAAGGAAAACTAAAATCTGTCTTGGGAGAAATGAAACCAGAGTGCTCCTTAGAAACAAGAATGGTGGGATTATTTAAAAAAATTCTTTTTATATTATATTAGTTTACATACAAAATTCATGTACCAAGTGTTTTGTTTATATATATTGTGCTTCACATTTCCCTCTATTCACATTGTGTTTCATAGTATCATTCCCCTACATTGTATTTTATAAAATTAATCACTATTGATCCATGCCTATCATTATCCCACATTTTCAGGTCCCTACTGGCTCTTTTCTATTTCTTCAACCCTTCACTCTGCCTATATAACTTTGTGCCCCCAAAATTTACCCACTCTTTAACCCCCTTCCTCCTTCCTCTTTTCCTTTTGGACTTTTGTATACAACTTACTAAATCCTTCTATTTTTATAATGGTCTTATATAGTATTTGTTCTGAAGAGATAAAATTAGTTCAGTCAGTATAATGCTCTCCAACATCTCCCATGTTATATAGTATTTTTAAAAATCATTGATCCTCAGTGCTGCATAGTATTCCATCATGTAAAGGTACTACAATTTCTCAATCCACTCATTTATCAATGGACATTTTGGCTGTTTCCATTTTCTTGTTACTGTAAATAATTCTGCTATGAACATGAGTGTACAAGTCTCCAATTGTGTCTCAGTTCTGTTATCCTCAGAGTATATTCCTAAGAGTGGAATAGCTGGGTCATATGGGATTTCTAAGTTTTTTGTGCTTTTTTTTAAATGCCAAATTGCCTTCTGGAGTGGTGTACTATTTTATAATTCCATCAATAGTTCATGAGAGTTCCAATCTCTTCACATCCTCTCCAACATTTATTGCCTGCTGTCCTGTTAAACTTTTGCCACTGCTACTGGAGTGAGATGATATCTCATTGTGGTTTTGATTTGTATCTCTCTCATTGCTAGTGATTTTGAGCATTTCTTCTTGCGTCTTTTGGCCATCCGACTGGAATTACTAAATGGGCAAAAGACATTGAGTGGTGAGATTTTTGTCTCTCATTCTTCTGGCATGTTGTCAGAAGAGGTCAATCACTTGAAATGGATATCATGCTTGAAAACGTAGAGGGTTAGCAAAAGAGAAAGACTCTCAACAAGATGGATTGACATAATGACTGCAGTAATGATCATAAGTACAGCTGAAATTTTAAGGATAGCCAAGTATCAGTTGGGGTTTAGTTCTGTTGTACACAGAACCTGTATGAGTAAGTGTCTATTCAAGGCATTTAACACGAAACTAACACTGTAGTAAAGTGATCAGTAGATATCGTTAAGCATAAATTAAAGAGTAAATTGTGGGAAGGACAGAATAAAAGTGAGGTTAATTCAACCATAAAGATTATCTTCACTTCCTTATTCCTTTGTGGGTTTTTGTTTTTTTTTGTTTTCTGACTCTACTATTAATAAGTAGGGGAGCTCTGGTGTCTTAGTGGTAAGAAGTTACACTGCCAACCCAAAGACAGGCAGTTCAAATCCACCAGCTGCTCAATGGAAGAAAAAGGGGCAATTTCTTCCTATGATATTTGCTCCACCTGTGTGATTTACAGATGCTGAAAATTCACTGAAGGAGCAATTATGAGTCAGTTTCAACTCAATGGCACACAACAACAACATTGACAGGTATGTTTTACACACACACACACACACACACACACACACACACTCCCCTACCTTCATCACCTACTTAACCCTCAAGGGGGAATGTTTTCATTTAGCTGAAGTAACTAGATTGGCCTTAATTTAAGATGTGTGGGTGACTTGGCCAACTGGGAAGAGAATACTTTATGAACCATTTATGTTTAACCATGCATCACATTCACATTAAGGCTCATTTTACCTGACTGTAATTCAGGATATGCCAACATTTTTATTAACACACAGTACTGCATAGACATGTTTCCTGTCTTTTACGTATGTCAGTAAGATCTTATATCTGACTTTCCATTTTTTTCCTTCTATTTTTGCCTTGGATCCTAACTAAATCCCATTACATCAATGGTCATTCTAAGTGATTTATACTTTTAACTTTACTCAAAGATTCCAATGTACTTTGACATTGGACATTCAATAAATCAATGAAATAAGTAAAGAGAGAAGTCCACACAGCAATAAAAAATTTCTTTTGACTGTAGCAGACTGAAATGGCTTTCTAACTCCCTAGCCTACCCAATACAGGAAAGCACTATTCTGTTAAAATATGGGGGAAAGAATATAGAAGTATATAGTTCCTCAATTCAGGTATTAAAATCTCTGAAATTTTCTGTAACAAATCAAGCATGCTTTCAGTTTATGCATAGTCAACATTTAAAACTCAATGAGCAGTATGATTGCCTAGAGTAGTTAAGTTGTCCATATTTTGAACATATGGAATATAGTTATAATGACAGCTTTAATGTCCTTTTCTACTAAATCCATAATCTATGCCATTTTGAAAGTGATTTCAATTGATTAATTTTTCTTTTCATTAGAGACTGCATTTTCTCACTCTGCATATATAATTATAATTAGATGTCAGCTGTTGTAAATTGTACATTGTTGGGTATGTTGCTGTGGTTATTAAGTGCCTTTGAGTCAGTTCCAACTCATAACGACCCTATTGGTAATAGAAACCCTTCCCAGTTCTGTGCCATTCTCAAAATTCTCTGAACTCTAGCCCACTGTCATAGTCACATTGTCAGTCCTCTTAATGAATGCCCAAAGTATGCAAGACAATTCCACCATTCTTTCTTCTAAAGAATATTCTGGCCTCTTCCTAGATAGATGTGTTTATTCTTCTGACATTCATAAGATACTCTATATTCTTCACCAGCAACATAATTCAAAGACATCAATTCTACTTTTGTCCTCCTTATTCAACGTGCAACCTTCAAATGTGTATAAAGCACAAAAGAAGGGAAAGACTTAGAGTAAGAGAGTATTCTTCACAGCAAAATTTTATTCGAGGTCAGGGAAGATGAAGGCAAGATGACTTTGAGAAAAGCTGACCAGTTCAAATGGCTTACTACAGAATACCTTCTAGCCTGACTTGCTGACTCATTGCCATATGAGTCTGCACTCCACTAGGTTTTCATTTCAAAGATATAAATCCTAAAAAGAGGAGACTGCTCAACATTTCTACTGAAGAGCTACTGGTGGGCTCCAACCACCAGGCTGTACAGCCTTTGGGTTAGCAGTGCAATTCCCCACCAACTAAGCCACCAGAGCTTTCTCTCTAAGTCTACGACAAATTATTCTCCATTAGTGAAGGAACTCTGGTGGCTTTGTGGTAAGGAGTTGAGCTGCCAACCCAGAAGCACACAGTTCTGCAAGAGGAAGATGGACAATCTCCTGTGTGAAGACCTGCTGGAGGGTCAGTTATAAGTCTGTTCTGACTTAATGGTACTTAACAACAAAGTTATTATTCTCAAAGTCTCCCCCCCTTCTCCTCTGTCATTAGAGAGAGACAGAGGAGAAAGGAAAAAAAAACCCTGCAATGGATATCAGACGGGACTCTAAAAATTGCACTAGAATGTTGAGAAGGGAAAACATGCCAAAGTAAAAGAACTGAATGGAAGATTTCAAGGGGCACTTCAAGAAGACAAAATATTATAATGGAATGTACAGAGGTTTGGAATTGGAGAGTAAAAAAGTGAAGAACTTATTCTTCATTTCTCAAGCTGAGAGAATTGAAAAACAAATTGAATCTTTGGATCTCAATATCTCTTTCAAGATACTATGGGCGATATATTGAATGACTCAGAAAGCATCAAAAGAAGATGAAGGGAATATACTCAGTTACTGTATTAAAAAACATGTTACTGACATTGAAAGATTTCAGGAAGTACCATATTTAAGCAGGAACAAATGGTAATGAAGGAGGAAGTGGAAGCTACATTGTCATAAAATATGGCCCTAGAATCAATGGAATACCAATAAACTTGTTTCAATTAACAGATGGACCCCTGAATGCTCTCACCAGACTATGCAAGAACATTCAGAGGACAGTTATCCAGCCATCAGAGTAGAAGAGGTCCATATCTGTTCCCATTCCCAAGAAATGTTATCAAACAGAATGTGGAAAGTATTGGACAATATCATTAATATCATATGGAAATAAAATACTGCTGAAGATCATGTAAATCCGGATAGAACAGCGCATATATAGTGAACTGCCAGAAGTTTAAGCAGAATTTAGAAGAGGCCATGACATTAGGGATATAATTGCTGATGTCATCAGCATAGAGTTAGATGGAGAAAAGATTGAAACTGTCAACAATTTCATCTTACTTGTATCCGCAATTAACACACTTAGTACCAGTAGTCAGAAAATTAGGAGATGCATTGCACTGGGAAAGCCTGCAATTAGGGACCTCACCAAATTATTTAGGAGGGAAACAAATAAAGATATTAAGGCACTGAATAGAAGATTTCAAAGAGCAATGCAGGAAGACAAAGTAAAGTATTATAATGAAATGTGAAAAGAGCTGGAGTCAGAAAATCAAAGGAGCTGAATTTGCTCAACATTTCTTAGGCTCAAGGAACTGAAGAACAAATTCAAGCCTCAAGTTGCAATACTTAAAGATGCTTTAGGCAGAATATTAAATGATCCTGGAAGCATTAAAAGAACAGAGGAAGAATAGAGTCATTAAACCAAAAGGAATTGGTGGACACAGAAGAATTTAATAAAACAACATATGAGCAAGAGCCTGTGGTGATTAAGTAAGATGTTCAACCTGAAGGAATGGGTAAAAACCAAGGTCCCAGGAATTGATGGCATACAAATTGATACATTTCAACAAACAGATGCTATCCTAGATGTGCCCACAAAATTGTGCCAAGAAATCTGGAGGATAACCACCTGGCCAACTGACTGAAAGACATCTGTATTTGTTCCCATTCCAAAGAAAGGAGATCCGACAGAGGTGGAAATTATCAAACAATATTATTAATATCACATGCAAGCAAGATTCTGCTGAAAATTATAAAAAAATGACTGGAAGAGTACATCAATAGAGAACCAGAAGTTTTCAGCCAGAAGTCCAGGATGGCTTTAGAAGACGTTGTGGTACTAGGGATATTGTAGCTAATGTTAGATGGCTCTTGGCTAAAAGCAGGGAGTACCAGAGGAATGTCTATCTGTTTAATTGACTATGGACTGTGTGGGCAAAAAAATGTGTCTGACTCTGAGAGGAATGAGAATCCCAGAACACTCAACCATGCTTGTGAGAAACCTATACTTGGATCAGGGGGCAGTCATCAGAACAGAGCAAGGAAACACTGCATGGTTCAAAATTGGGAAGGGTGTATGCCAGGGATGTGTCCTATCGCCATACCTTTCAACCTATATGCAGAACAGATTATCCAGGAGGATAAGTTCTATGAGGTGAAGTGTGACATCAGGATTGGGGAAAGACTCAACAACAATCTGTGTTATGTAGATGACACAACTTGCTTGCTGAAACTGAGGAGGTCCTGAAGTGCTTGCTGCAGAATGTCAAGGACTGCAGCCTTCAGCATGGATTGAAGTTCAATATCAAGAAAACAAAGATTCTCACAGCTGGGCTGATTGGCAGCATTGTGATGGATGATGAAGAGATTGACATTGTTAACAGCTTTAACTAGCTTGGCTCCACAATCAACACTCTTGGTAGCCAGGAAATTAAAAGTCCTATTGTATTGGTAAAGTATACTGTCAGAGATCTCTCCAAGGTACTGAAGAGCAATGATGTCAGTCTGGAGACTAAAGTATGCCTAATATAGGCATGGTCTTTGCAATCTCTTGCTATGCATGAGAGAGCTAGACAATGACCTAGGGATGATAGAAGGAGAATTGATGCCTGTGAGCTGTGGTGTTGGGGAAGAGTATTGAATATACCATGGACTGCTAAGATAATGAACATGTTTGTCCTAGAGAGGGTTAAACTAGGTATCTCCCCAAGGAGAATCTTCATCTGACATACTTTGGACATGTTTCAAGGAGGATCCAGTCTTTGGAGAGGGATATCAAGCGTGGGAGGGTGGAGGGACAAACTAGAAGAGGAAGACCCTTGATGAGATAGATTGATTCAGTGACCAGGGTAATGGGATAGGTGTGTCAGAGACAGTAAGATTGGAACAGGACAGCAGGGTTTGGGGCTGTTGTACATAGGGTCGCTATGAGTCAGAAGTGACTCAATGGCACATAATAGCAACAACAACGTTAGTTTGAGGATTAAGGTGTGTTTGCTTCAAGTCTTGGTTTTTCCAATCTCCTGCTATGTTTATGAGAGCTAGACAATGAATACAATGACAGAAGAAGAATTGAGGCCTTTGAGCTGTGGTTTTGGAAAAGAGCACTGAACATTCCACGAACAGCCAAAAGAACAAACAAATCTGTCTTGGAGAGAGTGCAACCAGAGTGCCCTTTGGAGGCAAGAATGATGAAGCTTCACCTCATATACTTTGGACATGTTGCTAGGAGGGGCTATTCCTTGGAGAGGTACATCATGCTTGGAAGGATGGAGGAACAGTTCTGGAAAGAACCTGGATAAAGTGGATTGACACAATAACTGGGGTAATAGGATGAGGCGTGTGTGTTGGAGTCAGTGAGCCTGGCTCAGGGTAGAGCATGCTTCAGAGCTGTTGCACATAGGGTTGCTATGAGTCACAGGCTACTTGATGGCACATAACAACAACATCTCAGATTTTTATGATAAGAAAGGAGCAAAAAGAAATAAATTTGAAGCCCATCATGGATGGAAGATTGTCATCTACATTTAGGGCCAAATTAGTGATGATGTGTGTATTTATATGTACAAGCAAGTATAGGTTTTCCTTTGAATGGAGCTTTATATTATAACTGACGACAAAAAGTTTGGATGTAATGAGGGTCATGATTAGTTGGAATTCTTAATTACCATTAAGTTAATGTTAATCTAAAAAAATCTTGTATCATGTCTGTGATAAATAAGATTTTTAATAGTTTTTATTTAATTACTTGGCAAATACTGAGAACATTTAATATCATTAAATATTATTTAATGTTTCTATAACAGCCATGATTATATTAATTCTTCTATTCTTAAGTTCTGAACATAAATAACCACTTTGTAATAGTGAATATATGTCTAATGTGATTTAATTGAAACCCAGTTGTTGCTACATGATCATATACAAGATTTTAACTCTACTGCACACAAATTTGTTCCTGGATCAGGGCTAATAGATAGTCAAATAGGGTTCCAAGAGAGCCAGTCAAAAGATCCTGCCTCATAGCAACTTGGAGGAAGTATAACCAGAGTGCTCATTAGAGACAAGGATGTGGAAACTTCATCTCACATACTTTGGACATATTATCAGGAGGGTTCAGACCTTGAGAAAGGACTTAGTTTTGTGAAAGGTAGGGTATCAGCTAAAGAGTGGAGGACCCTCATCAAGTTAAACAGATAATGATGATAACAGCAGGGCTGGGCATGGCAGAGATCATGAGTGGGGTGCAGGACAGGGCAAGGTATTGATTTGTTGGTAGTAGGGTTTCTGTGAATTCTAGTTGACTCAATGGTATCTAACCACAACAGTGGGGACTTGACATCCAAGTATCTAAGAGGCAACAGGTGACTGGCAGGTGACAAGAAAGTTCTGACAGTACAATGGACAGACAAATGATATTTAGAATAGGTGATTCTGAAGAAGACAGACTAGAGAAGAACTGGGAATTTCCTATTCACCAAGGACCTAAGAGAAAGGAAACAAAGTGACTTGGATAAAACAAATAAACAAAGGTTTAGCAGTATAGGAAAGTTATTGGTTTAAGAGATACTGGTTCCAGCCACTGGTTGCTGCTACTTCCTCCAGCAGCTTGCCAAATCTGTGGAGCTGACTCATTTAATGTTAAATGAGATTGATTTTGTAGATATAAATGACTTTAGACAGCAGTGTGAGAATCTTCAGAGAAAGTGAGCTAAGCAGATTGTTATAATATTGGCACATGTGCTAACTATACCATTCCAAACCTTTAAAATCTACAAAACATAGTTTCACAAACGTAGACCAGTGTATATCAAAAGCTGTCAGAGGCATGTTACCTAGGAAATGAATGCAGACACCTTGTCTCCATCATGCTCTACCATTTCTTATATTTCAATATTTATAGCCCTTCAACTACATTTCCTCCCCCCATTTTTTTTCCACTCTATCATGCCCTTGACTGCTATTCTTGCTTAGTCATTCTAGAAATATTAACTGTCCCTTGGGAACATGTTCATAGGATTCTACAGACAAACTATTGAAGTAAGTATCAAAAGAAGATGAAGGAATACACTGTGTCATCAAGAATTGATTAGTGATAACCGTTTCAGAAGATTACATATGATCAAAAGCCAATAGAACTGAAGAAGGAAATCCAAACTTCACTCTAGGCACTGGGGAAAAATAATGCCTCAGGAACCACCACATGTAAAAATCTTATAATTTTGCAAGTAAAACCTTGTAAATTTGAACCACTATTCAGCCCACTGTAAATAATGGCTCTTGGACATTTAGCCTCCATTTAGCCTCCAAAGGCACCATGATAAAATATTCTATTAGTTCAGTGTCCTGAAATAAAGAGATTTTGTTTATAATTGCTTATCCCATGGACATACTACTTATTGATCTTGAGGCCCAGTTCATAGAAAGTTATGCTCCCAACCTAGAAGTGGCTGGTTGAATCCACCAGAGGCTCTGAGGGGGAAAAAATGACCAAACTCCTCTATGTGATGTAAAGCCTCTGAAAACTCTCTGAAGGGTCAGCTGAGTCAGTTCTGACTTGAGATGAGATTATGGGTTGAAAGTCTTTCCACTGAAATAGATGGGGTAAATCCTAAACCATGTAACTGTAGTTATAATCCATTTGTGAATAGGTTTTCTGTAATAGGGGTAGGTGTGTCAGAGTCAGTGAGAACGGCTCAGGATAAGGCAGGGTTCAGAGCAATTGTACATAGGGTCGCTATGAGTCATAGGAGACTCGTGGCACGTAAGAACAACAATAATATGTCAATTCAACCAAACTAGTGTAAACTTGGAAGCAGGAGTGGCATCCACTTTCATAAATAGCTTGCCTCTGGAAACCCTATGAACATGGAGAAAGGATGAAAGTCACACTACTCTCGAGGACTTTCATTCATAGGGTCACTATGAGTCGCATACGACTCAACGGCACTTAACAACAACAACAACAACAGTGTAAACTGGGTCCTAAGTAAGTCTCTTTTGAGATACAAAGTGCAGATTAAGCAGGGAAGTAAGGAACCAAGAATGAGTGTAGGTAGATGCCGTTGCCTCTTGAAATCCCCATGAACTCAAGAATCAGAAGCTGAAAAGAAAGGGAATGGTTAGCAAGAGAGAAAGAAAGCTCTCCTCTAGAGCTAGCCTCCTGAACTGAGACTTCTAGCTCCTAAACTGTGAGAAAATGAATTTGTTAAAGCTACCTTCTTGTAATATTAATGTTATAGCATCACTAGGTAACTAAAATACTTTGCCAAAATAATTTTTTTAATCACTTTTGCTACAGAAAGTCAAAGACTGTCGTCTGCAATATGGATTGAAGCTCAACATCAAGAAGACAAAGATTCTCAC
Source organism: Elephantulus edwardii (assembly GCF_000299155.1). Lineage (NCBI taxonomy): Eukaryota > Metazoa > Chordata > Mammalia > Macroscelidea > Macroscelididae > Elephantulus > Elephantulus edwardii. The sequence goes on from NW_006400005.1 coordinate 1,566,255, forward strand.
CACTGCCACTGGACCAATTGACAGCCCCATAATAGATCGAGAAAAGATCAAGGTTGTCAACAACTTCAGCTTGCCTGGGTCCACAATCAACAATCTTGACACCAGCAGTCAAGAACTAAAAAGATAAATTGCCTTGGAAAAATATGTGGTCAGGGACCTCTCCAGAGTGCTAAAGAGCAAAAATGTCAGTCTAGAGACTAAAGTGCCCATTAATCCAGGCCATAGTTTTCACAATTACTTGCTGTGCATCAGAGATCTGAACAATGACTAAAAGTGACGGAAGAAAAATTGATGTCTTTGAGTTGTGGTGTTGGGAAAGAATATTGAATACACCATGGACTACCAAGAAAACATAAAGGTCTGTCCTGGAGAGGGTGAAAGAAAGCTACTCCTTGGAGGCAAGGATTTTGAAGCTTTATCTCACATACTTTGGGCATGTTGCCAGGAAGAACCAGTCCTTGGAGAAGGACATTATGCTTGGAAGTGTGAAGGGACAGCACAGGTGGACCTTGGATGAGATGGATTGACACACTGGGGTAACTGGGGTAGTAAGTGTAGGTGTGTCAGAAGCAGTGAGATTAGCTCAGGATAGAAAGGGCTTCAGTTTTAGTCGACTTGAAAGCACATAAGAACAACAAGAACAACTATGTTCTGGTAGCCTTGTGTTAAGAAGCCGTGCTGCAAATTTAACAGAAAAGCAAATAACAAATGCTGGGGAGGTTGTGGAGGAACTGGAACCCTTATTCACTGCTGGTGGGAGTGTAAAATGGTGCAACCACTATGGAAGGCTGTATGGCACTTTCTCAAAATGTTGCAAATAGAAATACCATTTGAGCAAGCAATTCCACTTCTGGGAATTTACCCTAAAGAAACCATGACTGTCACCCAAGCAGATATATCAGATATATGCACACCCATGTATATTGAGGCTTTGTTCACAATAGCAAAGAGCTGGAAACAATCCAAGTAGCCATCACCAAAAAATGGATAGAGAAGCTCTGATATATTCATAGGATGAAAATACACTGCCAACACTGAAAAACAAGGAACTCATGAAATACTATGCTAAGTGGATGACCCTAGAGGACATTATGCTGAATGAAATATCTCAGTCACAAAAGGACTAATATTGCATAGGGCCACAATTGTAAAACAGACTGACACTGGGGTTGAGGGAAGACAGAGAAGAAGGGGAGGAATGATGTATACTGCATTGCAACAGATGAGGGAGAGAACTATTTAAAAGGGATATATGATTAGGTATTATTGTCATGACAACAAAAAGGGATATATGATTAGGTATTATTGTCATGACAACAGTCCAGAATGAAGACTGCACAGTGCAGCGGACTTGGGGCAAGGGATTTGAATAGCAATGAGAGAGTTTTTCTTTTACTCAACAAGGAGAAAAGTTAATTGGGGGGTGGGAGGGAGGGAGTGGGCAGGGAGAAAAGTGCAACTATGAATGACTGGAAACCCTAAGCCTCTGTAAACTTTAATTAAAATTAATTTTATAAAAGAAGAAAAAAGAAGAAGACGCTGTGCTGCAATTTCAAAGGCATGTGACTTGAATCTATCATCTGCTCCACAAGAGAAAGATGAAAAATTTCCTCCCATGCAATTGACTGCCTCTAAAAAACCACTGGAGGGTCAACTATGGGTTGGTTCTTATAGCACACATAAGGCTATATAAATTTAATTTGGGAAACATTTTTTCTTTTCCTTTCTGTGCATTATATCCACCGTTTCAAGTAGCTGACAGGATGATCTTAATGCAAGCACATATCTGAGAGGAAGTTCTCATGTCACAATGTTATCAGTGTACTACCCTCTTTTTTCCAGATGAAGTCAAATAGATAATTTCCTCTACTAAAATCTGAGGCACATTAAACTTTTAAAACATATGACAATTTCTTTATTATTATTATTATTAATTTTAATGAAAACTTACAAAGATTTTGGATTTCCATTTATTCATTGTTGTACTTTTCAATCTGCCCACCCCACCCCTCCAGTTCATTCTGCTCTCTGTAAAGTAAAAGAAAAATTCTTTCGTTTTTATACAATCCCTCCCTCCAAGTCCACTCCACTATGCAAACTTTGTTCTAGACTCATGCCATGACTATAATACCTAATCATATATAACTTTTAAACACTTCTCTCCCTCATCTGTTTCAGTGCAGTATACATTATTTATCCCGTCTTCTCAGTCTCCCCCCAACCCCTATGTCATTCCCATTTTACAACAGTAGCACAAGGAGTTTTGAGTAAATGATTATGTGGACTAATATGAATACCTCTTTTGTGGTCCAAATCAACCACTAATTTCTTGGCAGAAATAGGAACAATTCCTTCATGTGCAATTTATAGTCTTGCAAACTCAGTGGAGGATCAACGATGAGTCTGTTCTGACTTGATGCCAGTGAGCAACAGAGAGAGAGCACACAAGAGCAAACAAGCAAGAAATCAACCAGAAAGAGTATGTGCTATAGCACATATATAAAATAAACATTTTTTTTTCTGGCATAGGATGGCTGATTAAAAATATGTGTTAGATTCTGGCTAAACTTACTATTGTTAGGTGTTAGCCAGTCGACTGGAAGCAGCCCTATTAGCCCTATTAATAGCAGATCTTCCTGTACACAGACCTTCACAATCTCTGATATACTTGAGCCCACTGTATTACTAAAAATTAATTTTGGAGTATAAACTATAACTCTGTTGTTGTTGTGTGACATCAAGTTGAAACTAACCCATTTCTGACCCTCCAGCAGCTTTTCAGAGACAGTAATTCACATTAGAGCACGATAAAATTGAGCCTTCTAATGGGTTTTCCTGTTCCATTCTTTACCAATACTTATGGAAAGAAGAGATATGATATGATCAGTTAAAATAAGTAATTATTGTCTTTCCTTCCACATGTATTGTCGTTATTTATATTTAAATAATTCAGAGGTGATGACTTTTTCTAGCCAATTTTTTAAACTTTAAGACTCAGATTAAGGCAAATTGACTGAAAGCTAAATTCTGATGATTGTATTTGCCAAACTAAATGCCAAAACATGGCAAGTTGCATCTTTTCTTTAACAGTTAAAAACATATTGAAAAGAAAACAAAACCCTGACTTCAGGAAAATAGATTTTTCTCCATCTAGGATTTTTCTTCTCTTTTTTCCTGCTATCTAAGAAAAAATTAATTATCACAGATTCCTTTCATCTTTATTTCTAGCAAGAAGAACTCAGAATCCATTTCCCATACACACTGACTTCAAGAAAGGCACAATGTCAAGAGTATTTTGTTTTTAACACAAAAATGGTTTTATTATCTGACACACCCCCTTTCTAAAGAGTTCTCTTTTTCAAAGCTCATTTAACTCTCAAAATAGGAAAATCACAATTAGAAATTTTTTAATTTTATATTTGTTTGCATAAAAAACTCGTATACATTGTTTCATTCATATACATTGTGTTTGACACATCCCTTCATTCATTCATTTCATACTATCACTCTCATATATTGTGTTTTATAAAACCAATAACCATTGATCTATGCCCTCTAAGACTCTATCCTTTCAGGTCCCCACCGTATCTTTCCTAATTTTTTCACCCCTTCCTTCCATCCACCAAACTCTGTGACCCTGTGATTTCCCTTCCTCCCCATAAACTTTTATCCACATCTTACTAGTTATCCTTCTATTTCTACAATGCTAGTCTTGTGCAGTATTTGTCCTTCTGAGACTGAGTTCACTTAACATAAGGCTGTCTAGCCTCTTCCATGTTATATAATATTTTTTTAATTGTTGCTCTTGAGTGATGCATAGTATTCCATTGTGTGAATGTGCCACAATTTCTCAATCCATTTGTGTGTTGATGAACATTTTGGTTATTTCTATTTTCTTGCTATTCTGAATAACTCTGTTGTGAAAATCAGTGTACAAATCTCTGGTTCTATTTTCCTTGGGATATATTCTTAGCTGAATTGTATGGCATTTCTGTATTCAGCTTTTTAAGGAAGTGCCAAATGGCCTTCCAAGGTGGTTATATCATTTTATAATCCCACCAACTGGGTATGAGAGTTGCAATCCTCCACATCCCCTCCAACATTTGTTGCTTTCTGTCCTGTTAAACTTCACCACTGTTAAAGCAAGGAGATAATATCTCATTTTGGTTTGATATGCATCTCCATGATTGTCAGTGATTTTGAGAATTTCTTCATATGCCTGTTTGCCATCCTAATTTCTTTATCTGTGGAAAGTCTTTCCATGACTTTTGTCCATTTTGTAATTGGGATTCCAGTCCTGGATTCATTCTACAAAGCAAACATAATCCTAATACCAAAACCAGGCAAATATATTCCCAGAAAAAGAAAATATAGACCAATATTTTCTCATTAACAAAGGTGCAAAAGTCCTTAACAAAATCTTCTCCAGTAGAATTTAACAATACATAAAAAAATAACTCATCAAAATCAAGTGGGATTCATAACAGATATGCAAGCATGGTTAAACATAAGAAAAATTGTCAGTGCAATTCTTCATATTAAAGCAAGGAACAAGAACCACATAAGCCTATCAACTGAAATAGAAAAGGCCTTCTACAAAATCTAACACCTTTCTTGATTAAAATACTCAGAAAAAATAGAAATAGGAGATAATTTCTTCAAATAGTGAAAGTATATACCCAAACCAAGAGCCAACGTCATTCTCAATGGTGAAAGACGAAAAATACTTTCCTTGCAAGCAGGGAACCAGACAAGGATGGCAAATTTCACAACTTCTATTCAATGTTGTATTGGAAGTACTCGCTGGGGTAATATGACAAGAGAAGGAAATAAGAGGCATGCTGATTGGCAAAGATGTGGAAAAACTGTCAATATATACACTTGATATGATTCTAGTGTACACAGAAAACCCCAAGGAATCAACCAAAAAAACCCTGTTATACCTATAAACCAATTTAGTAGAGAGGCAGGATACAGAGCAACATACAAAAATTAGTAGGACTCTTCTGCAGTAACAAAGAAAGCACAGAGAAGGAAACTAGAAAGTAATCCCATTTTCAATAGCCAAACACAAAGTGAGATTCTTGGTAATATACCTAACTAGAGACACAACACATAAGATTTTTATAAATATAACTGTAAAACACTATGGCAAGAAATGATATAACACCTAAACAAATGGGAAAATGTTCACTATTCACAGATAGAAATGCTCATTAGAGTGAAAACAGCAATCTTACCAAAAGCGATATACATATTTAACACAATCACAATACAGACACCAAATTTCTTTTGCAAAGAAATAGAAAAGGCAATGTGATAAGCAAAATAGCATGGTGCTGGTACAATGACAGACACATAGACTAAGGGAACAGAATTGTGAATCTAGAAATTAGTCCATCTACCCATGATCAACTGTTTTTTGCACAAGGAAACAAAACTTATCAAATGGAAAAATGGTAATCTATTCAGCAAAGGGTGCTGGAAAAACTGGACTTCTGCATACAGAAAGCTAAAGTAGGGTCCATATCTCACACCGTCTGCAAAATTTAAACCAAGGAACTCATAAAATATTATACAAACTGAGTGGACCTGGAGGACATTATGCTGAGTGAAATATCTCAGTCACAAATGGACAAATACTGCATAGTGTCACTGTTGTAAAATGGGACTGACATCAGGGGTGGGGTGGAGACTGAGACAGAGGGGATAAATAATGTATAACAGATTGAAACAGATGAGGGAGAGAACTGTTCAAAAGGGATATATGATTGGGTATTATTGTCATGACAGGAGCTCAGAATGAAGGCTACACAGAGGAGTAGAGTTGGGGAGAGGGATTGTATAACAATGAAAGAGTTTTTCTTTTACTTTTCAAAGAGAAAAGTGAATTTCAGGGGAGGGGTGGGCAGGGAGAAAAGTGCAACAATGAATGAATGGAAATCCACCCCAAAAAAGAATATTCTAGTTGCAATTTTTAAGTTATAAACATTTAGTTTATAACTTAATTTTGTGATGCAACAGTGATCCTAATAAAGTATAATTACAGAATTCTAATTAAAAAAGCTATTTATTCACTAAAAAAAAAGCTCAGTGTTGACAGAGGACTATGAGTAAAGCCCCAAACCATAAAGATCATAAGAGATAAAATGAAACTAATTGGCAGCACCATGATGGATGGAGAAGATATTGAAGTTGTTAACAGTTACGGCTTGCTTGGCTCCACAATCAACACTCTTGGCACCAGCAGGCAGGAAATCAAAAGACGAATTGGATTAGATAAATCTGCTATCAGGGACCTCTCAAGACTTCTGAGAAGCAACAATATCAGTCTAGAGACTAAGGTGCACTTGATCCAGGCCATGATCTTCACAAATGCTTACTGTGCATCAGAGAACTGGAGAATGGCTATGGATGACAGAAGACGACTTTGACTTGTGGTGCTGGAGAAGAGTCTTGAACATACTATGGACCACCAAGAAAACAAATAAGCCTGTCTTGGAGAGGGTGAAACCAAGTTTCTACTTGGGGGGCTAGGCTTTTGAGACTCTGTCTTACATACTTGGGGTACATGGGCAGGAGGGACTGGTCTTTGGAGAAGTACATCATGTTTGGATGGGTAGGGGGGCAGCGCAGGAGAGAAAGACCCTGGATGAGATGGATTGATAAAGTAACTAGGGCAATGAGGGTAGTTATATCAAAGTCAGTGACACTGGCTCAGTACAGGGCAGAGTTCAGAGCTGTAGTACATAGGTTGGCTATGAGTTACAGGTGACTTAACAGAACACAGCAGCAACAAAAAACTTGAAAAAACCTAGCCTATGGTATTAAAAGACTGGCAAATACAGTTTGAGATGCATAACCAGGAGAGGATAATATCAATGAATGAGACCTTTATCTTAATCTTTAGAAGTAAAGATTAAGTCCATGTGTTCATCAAAAACTTTTTCCAATGCGGGGGTGGGGGGATCACAATGATTGGGAATAAAATATAAACCAACCATTTGGCAATACTAACTCAGACAAGGGCCTCATAATAAAAGTTTACTGAATACTATAGAGGCGCGCGCGCGCACACTCACAAACACACGACAGAGCACAACTAGATATTCTTGTATTTTCAGCTATCGCTTTCTGTAGTGAGGGAGAAACTTGTGAATGAGCTGATAGTATGTCGTTGTTGTTGTTGTTGTTACGTGCCATCGAATGACCTGTGAACCATAGCAACCTCATGTACAGCTCTGAACCCTGCCCTGTCCCTGAACCAGTCTCACTGATTCCAGCACACCAACTCCCATAACCCCAGTTACTGTATCAATCCTGGTGGTATACTTGGAGGCAATTTCTTGTGCCTGAGAATTTTGAAGACTACATTGCCTATTTTTGTCACAGCACGATTGATGAATATATCTAGGAAGAAAATGAAAGAAAATAGAATGAAGATGAGTCAGAAAACATCTTTGACTTCACTGAATGGTACGTTTTAGATTTCAGCATTCTATTCTCTGTCTTTATTATCTTCTCTCTACTATCCTTCACCTATTCCATCTTCAGCATGTTTTTTCCACAGCTCCTTCTCTTCCATGACACACCAGAAAGTCTGGATATTTTGTCATCCACAAAGAAATACTTGTTGTTGGATGCTGACTCATAAGATAACGGCGAGTCTAGAATGGATGTTAGATTCTGAACTATCGGTTCATGTGTTCTCACATGATCGTGGATTTCTTCAGTACAATCAAGAAAATAATAGCAAAACAGACTGAATTCCCCAGCAGGGACAGAGCAAATAGTGATGGTCGCTAGTGGAGAACAAAGTTGAAGAGGGAGCATACCAGCAGTTAAGGGAAGTGGATGAAGGAGAAAGAACTTAGGTTTCTGACTACAGTGAAAAGTTTTAAGGAGTTAGAAAACATATAAAGTGTTTGTTTTTTAAAAAGCTTTTTTTGCATGAAACATTATTTAAAACTCCTAAACTTTTAAGATACAATAAATAAAAGTTGTTCTTATTCTTCTGGGTTTACAGAATGGTATGGGAGGGTGCACACACATGCTTCTGGATAACACATTTTGTGTTTCTGGATATCATAGAGTGTTTATAAGGATGAAGGCAAGTGAATGCTTTAGCAGAAGTGTATAGAAAATTAGAGAAGTCCAAGGAAACCCTAGTGGTGTGGTCTGTAGGGAATTGAGCTCCTTAACCCTAAGGCTGAGATTCTCTGGTGGTTCAAATCCTCCAGCCGCTCCACGGGAGAAAGACAGCAGTCTTCAGTGGAAGATCAGCTATGAATTGGAATCACATCAACTGGTAGTAATAGAGAATGAGAATTAGAAAGAGGAAGAATGATAAAAAGAGGATGTTCTCTATCAATCCTTCATTCTTCTCTCTCACCCTCCACCCATTGATGTCTTCAATTTTTGTTCTACTCTAGCTATATTTATTAAATTATCCTAAGCACCATCCTGTTCAAGGGACAAACTTCTATTTTAAAAACTTGCTACAAAAAGTAGCCAGCTTATAACATAGACCTCTCCCAGACACAGTCACATAGAGATGTGCAGAACTTTGAATTGTTTTGGTATTATGTGCCATCGAGTTGACTAAGATTTATGGCAACTCTATCAACAATAACTCCAAACCCTACACTATCTCAAGCTAATCTCACTGTGTCTGACACACCTGCCTCCATTGCCACAGTCACTGTGTCAATTAATCTTCTCTCCTGTGTGACCAGGATCTCCCTCTCCTGTGAGACCCTCTAGCCTTCCCAACATGATGTCCTTCTCCAAGGACTTATCCATCTTTAAATGGCCTTCTTAAAGCTGAGTGTTGTGATTAGCCCTTAAGTCCAGAGAAACCAAGAATTAGGAAGAAATATCACTCAAAGAAGAAACAGTTTCATCACTAAGAGAAGAACAAATTAATTCTGTGCAGGGAATGTAAGAGGCCGTCATTGCAGAATTTAATAGAAAACTCCAGTTTTGCTCTTAAACATTTTCATTTATCATCCTTGGAATTCTTTTATTCTGCTTCATTTTTAGATAGTATTCAGTTAATTAAAGGAGTTTTTTTAATTTAAATAAGTCTTTTGATATTCCGTAATTAGCCTTAATATACTTGCTTCCTTGCCAAAAGATGAAAAGAAAATATATTCTAGGTTGAGGCTATGGTGAAAATGACACTTTCTTATGTTGTAGATGAAAATGTAAATTGGTACAGTCTCCAAAAAATTTAAAGTATGTATAAAAATATTAAAGAGTTGCATGTCAGTTTGTACAGTATCTTTACCATGAGACAGCTTTATATCATTTTTAAGCTAAATAAAATTTAGGTTAAAAGATTTTCATTGCTGTTGTTAAGTGCCATCAATTTGAGTGTGACTCTTAGCAACCTCATGAAGAACTGATATGAGTCTTGTCCTATCCTGTGCCATCCTTCATGATCTTGGACATATTTGAGTACATTGCAGTAGTCACTGTGTCAATCTATCTTGTTAAGTATATTCCTCTCTTTCGTTGACCCGCCTCCTTTTCTGCCTCCTTTCCAAGCATTATGTCCTTCTCCAAAGACTAGCCTCTCCTAACAATATGCCCCAAATATGTAAGCTTCCCCATCTTTGCCTTCAAGGAACACGCTGGCTGAAATTTCTCCAAGATATATGTTTGTTCTTTTGGCAGTCCACGGGATACTCAACACTCTTCTCCAATAATACAGTTCAAAGACATTAATTCTTCTTCTGTCATCCTTATTTATTAAGATTTTCATTACATTATTAATAATAGTGAAAGTTAGAAACTCTGACGTTTCAAACATAGAGTATTATTGTTGTATATTGTCAAGACTAAACCAATTCATTGCTGGCAAATTCAAACCATGTCTTTTTTAGTTGACAACACAATTCCTTACTCCTAGGCAACTGGAGTTCACTGGAAGCTCTAATGGTCTAATGGTAAGAAGCTATATTGTAATCCCAAAGATTTGAATTCATCAGCTGCTCCATGGGAGAAACAATCTCCTCGTATATGATTAATTGCCTTTGAAAACCCACTGGAGGGTAAGTAGGGGTTGGTTTTACTCAATGGCACACAACAACAACACTAGAATTCACTAGGTTATTTGTTTAAGAAGTTGATGGTAAGGACTTGTGCTACCCACTCAAAAGCAAACTGTTCTAATCTGTCATCTCCTCCACAGGAAAAACATGGACGATCTCCTCCCTATAAAGTCTGCTAGAGGGTCAGCTAGTAATCAGCTCCAATTCATTGGTACATAATATTAATCTACATATTATTTATTAGCTATGCATATAACTATGTTCCAAAGATCATTTAGAAAAAGAAAACATTTAATACAAGTAAAAAAAATATTTAAAGTAGTACATAGAATTATATGTGTTAGAGAGTACTTCAACCAAACCCAAACCACTGACATAGAGTAGATTCCAATTTATAAGGAAGATGAACACTAAGAGGACACAGCAGAAATAACTGTTTTCAAAGCTGTAGATCTTTAATGAACCAGACTGTCACCTTTTTCTCCCATATTGTGGCTGGTGCTCTTGAATTGCAGACCTTTTAGTTAGAAGTCTATTGTAAATAGAAATACCATTTGATCCAGCAATTCCACTACTTGGAATGTTCCTCCAAGAAAGCCACTACTCAAGCAGATATATGCACACTAGTTTTATTGTGGCTTTGTTCACAGTACCAAAGAGTTGGAAACAACCTAAGTGCCCATCAAAAAACTAATGGGTAGAGAAGCTGTGGTATATTTACACAATGGAATACTACACTGCATTGAAAAACAAGGAACTCACGCAATATTATCCAAAATGGGTGACCCTGGAGGACATTATAATGAATAAAATATCTCAGTCACAAAAGGACAAATACTGCATAGTGCCACTGTTGTAAAACAGGACTGAAATAGTGGTTGGGGGACAGACTGAGAAAGATGGGATAAATTATGTATACTGCATTGAAACAGATGAGAGAGAGAACTGTTTAAAAGATAAATATGATTAGGTATTATTGTCATGACATGAGCCCAGAATGACGGCTGCAGAGTGGAGTGGATTTGGGGGGAGGAATTGTATAACAATGAAAGAATTTTTTTTTTACTTTTCAAAGAGAGCAATGAACTGAAAGGGAGGGGTGGGCAGGAAGAAAAGTGCAACAATGAATGAATGGAAATTCAAAATTTCTGTCCATTTCTATTAAAATTAATAGTAATAATAATAATAAAATATTTTTTAAAAGACAAAAAAAGAAGTCTATTTTTTACCTACTGCACACTGGGGCACTTCTGGTATTATCCAAAAGAAATATTTATAACAATTATCAATATGCAAAGAAGGTAAAATAAATAGGAAAAGTAATCTCTAAAGTAAGTGAAATTATTGTGCACATTATTTTAATAATCAGGAATAATTAAAAGGAATGTTTTCAATAAAAACTGTACAGTTTTACAGTATAAAACCTCAGGAATATATTGGTATTTAAAAATTATATGTATTTTTTTTACTACTGAGAATATACCTTAAAAATACTAGAACTGCCACCCAAACAGACTTATACACACCTATGTTTATTACTGTGTTGCTCACAATAGCAAAGAGATGGAAGCAATCCAAGAGCCCATCAAAAAAATGAATGGATAGAGAAGCTGTGATATACTCACACAATGGAATACTACGTAGCACTGACAAAACAAGGAACTCATAAAATATTATATAAAATGGGTGACCCTGGAGGAAATTATGCTGAATTTTTATCGCAATCACAAAAGGACAAATACTGCATAATGCCACTGTTATAAAAAAGGACTGACATATGGGTTGGGGGGAAACTAAGAAAAGAGGGAATAAATAATGAGTATTGCATTGCAACAAAAGAGGAAAAGAACTGTTTAAAAGGAATATATGATTAAGTATTATTTGTATGAAAGCAGTCCAGAATAGAGGTGCACAGCAAATTGGACTAAGGGGTGGGGGAGGGAGAAATTGTGCAACAATGAAAGAATCTTCTTAAAGAGAAAACTGAACTAGGGAGGGAGTAGGGAGGAAAATATACAACAGTGAATGAACGGAAATCCAAGTTTTCTGAATATGTTAAAGTAGTAATAAAAATTTAAACACTCTTTTTATTGGTTTTAATATAATATTTCCTTTCTATTATGTTTCATTTATATGCATCTTGTTTTATACACCCTTTAAATTACATTGTGTTTCATACAATCATTAATATACATTTTATTTTACATTTTTTAATTTGCTTACAGAGATTATATACGTTGTATTTCACACTATTTTTCATTCAAATTGTGTTCTTACCTAATACCAGCAGGCTTAGTGATAATAAACTGGAGAGTTTTTGTTTATTGTTATTATTAATGCTTTTATTGTGTGCTGTTGAGTCAAAACACACTCATAACTGACCTTCCAGTAGGTGTTTCAGAGGCTGTGAATTGCAAGGGAAGAGACTGCCAATCTTTCTCTGTTGGAGCAGCTCATGTAACTTTTGGTTAGCACCAAAAATTATTTCTTGTTATTAGTAATAGCTGATTGCTGTTTTCCTTCTACTATTTTTATCTGTTCCAAGAAAATGTCTATATGTTAGTGGCCTACTTCTAGACTTTTCTTTCTAATTTTTAACTTATTCTGTCAATAATATATTTTTGATAGTATATAAGTTAACACATTTTTCTCCTCTTTTAATATGTATATTGTATATTTTTATATATAATATATATTATACATAAATATATCTTTTTATATATATATATTTTTTTTTTAACTAGCTACCTTTATTTTCTGGCAGTTCTCTGCTGAAGTTCTGTTCCTGTCATTTTTGGATAATCTTCAGTAGAATCTTGCTTGCATGTGAAATCAATGAGATTGTTCTATAGTTTCCACACTCTGTTGGGTCACCTTTCTTTGGGATGGGAACAAATACAGATCTCTTCCAGTCAGTTGGCCAAGTGGTTGTTCTCCAGATTTCTTGGCACAACTTGGTGAGCATGTCCAGGGCAGTATCTGTTAGCTAAAATATGTCAATTGGTATACCATCTATTCTTGGTGCCTTATTTTTTGCCATTTCCTTCAAAGCAACCTGAACTAGTGGTGGTGGTAGTTGTTGAGAGTGATGAAAGAGTCTTCTTTCATCACCATAGGCCCTTGCTTATATGTTGTTTCATGAAATTCTTCTGTGTCTGCCAATTACTTTCGAGACAGTGACTCAGTATATTCTTTCCATCTTCTTTTAATACTTCTGGATCATTTAATATTCTGCCAAAAGCATCCTTGATTATAGCAACTCAATGTTTGAAACAATCTGTGTTATGCAGATAACACAATCCTGCTTGCTGAAACTGAGGAGGACCCGAAGCGTTTGCTGCAGAGGGTCAAGGACTGCAGCCTCCAATATGGATTGAGGCTCAATGTCAAGAAGACAAAGATTCTCATCACTGGACCAATTGGCAGCATCAGGATGGATGGTGAAGAGATTGAGATTTTTCACAGCTTTAGTTTGCTTGGCTCCACAGTCAAAACTCTTGGCACCAGTAGCCAGGAAATGAAAAGGCGTATTGCCATGGGAAAGTCTGCTGTTAGGGACCTCTTCAAAGTACTGAAGAGCAATGGTGTCTCTCTGGAGACTAAGGTGCATCTGATATAGGCCGTGGTCTTTGCAGTCACTTGTTATGCATCAGAGAGTTGGACAATGACCAAGGAGGATAGAAGGAGAATTGATGTCTTTGAGCTCTGGTGCTGGAGAAGAGTCTTGAGAGTACCATGGACTGCTAGGAAAACAAACAGATTCATCCTGGAAAGAGTTAAATCAGGTGCCTCCTTGGAGGCAAGGATTCTGAGGCTCAGTCTAACATACTTTGGACATGTTGTAAGGAGAGACCAGTCCTTGGAGAAGGACATTATGCTTGGGAGGGTAGAGGGACAGCACAGGAGGGCAAGGCCCTCTGTGAGGTGGTTTGATTCAGTGACTAGGGTAATTGGGATGGGAGTGTCAGAGACAGTGCGATTGGCACAGGACAGAGCAGAGTTTAGGGCTTGTTGTACATAGGGTCGCTATGAGTAGCAAGCGACTCGACGGCACATAACAGCAACAACAACAACAACTACCACCACCACCTTTATTTTAAGTCTGTTAGTTTTTCACTTTAAAAATATGTATCTTGTCTTTTATTTTCCCCCTCCTCTGTATTTTGAAAACTGTGAAATCACAAAGTAACTCAAATATCTAAGAATATAAAGTATAATCCTCAGCATTTTACTGTGTAGCTTTATGATCTCAAGTAACTTCTTTAAGTTTTATGTCTCAAAGATACTTTGGAGGTCCTGAACCAACCCATTTATTCTCACTTTGTATCTTCAAAAATTCAAAAAATAATAAACAGAGGTTTATGAGGGTTAAGTTATGGGCTTGGAGTCAAAGCTAAGTGTCTGGCTGGGACTGGTGTCTAAGACTACTGACAGGAAATCCTCTCCAAAGTCTATCCCTACACACTGCTTTTAAATTCTCTCCTCTGTAATATATCAACCCATAAAATAACTCCCTGTGGAAATATATAATTATAGTGCTGCAAAGTCTTTCTATATGGGAGAGTGCTGTAATTCAACATACCCATGAATGATGATAGTGAAGGCAGAATCTGAAAATAGACTTGTAATTTCACAATCAAATCTAGGTTATATTATTGCAAATGTATTGATTCTGATTATACTTTAAATATCAAACAAATTATTTAAGGGTATTTTAGTTATCTAGTGAATTGTAACAGGGGTAACAAAGAGTAATTTATTTTCCCACAATTTGTGGTTGTTATGTGCCATCAAGTTGCTTGAGACTCACAGTGACCCAATGTACAGTTCTGAATCCTGCTCTATCCTAAGCCAACCTCATCATCTTTAACACACCTACCCCATAACCCAGTACTGAATCAATCCTTCTCATCGAGGATCTTCCTCTCCTGCACTGTCCCTCTACCCTCCTAAGCATGATTTTTCTCTCCCAAGGTCTGGTCATTACTTGCAACATGCCCACAGTATATCAGATGAAGCTTTAGAATCTTTGCCTCCAAGGAACAGCCTGGTTTCACCCTCTCTAGGACAAACCTGTTTGTTCTCCTAGCAGTCCATGTTATATTCAATACTCTTCTCCAGCACCACAGCTCAAAGGCATCAATAATCCTTCTATCATCCCTAATCATTATCTAGCTTTCTTATTCCTAGCAAGTAATTGTAAAACTATGGCCTGGATCAGATGAACCTTAACTTCAAGACTAACATTGTTACTCTTCAGTACTCTGAATAGGTCCTTGACAGCAGGCTTTCCCAATGCAATTCATCTTTTGATTTCCTGGCTGCTGGTATCAAGAGTATTGATTGCGGAGCCAAGCAATCTAAAACTGTTAACAATCTCAATCTCTTCACCATCTATTATGATCAGCCAATCAGCCCAGAGAGGAAAATCTTTGTTTTCTTGATGTTGAGCTTCAATCCATATTTAAGGCTTCAGTTCCTACTCAGTTTCAGCAATCTGCATAACTCAGATTTTTGATGCCACATTCCTGATGCCACATTCCTCCTCATAGAGCCCAACCTCCTGTGTTACCTGTTCTGTACATAGATTGGAAAGGTATGGAGATGGACACATCCTCAGCATACACCCTTCTCAACTTTGAACCATGCAGTGTTCCGTTGCTCTATTCTGACGACTGGCTCCTTGTCCATGTATATAGGTTTCCCATAAGCACAGTCATGTATTCTGGGTTATCCATTCTTCTCAGAGTTAGCCATAGTCACCCACTGCCTTTAAGTCAGTTCTAACTCAGCCACCTTCTATAGGGTTTTCATGGCAGGACATTTCTTTGGGACGATGTTGCCTGTATTTCTATTGTGGTGTGTCTTAAAGCAGGGGAGTTCAAAACATTGGTCTTTCATCTACCAGCCTATGTATTACACGCTATGCTAGCAAGGCTTCTGTCAAGAATTTGGATTTACAACACATCATAAAGTAGAGGCAGATCATAAAATAGAAAACAACCATCCAATACTTGAGATTATGGCCTGACCAAGTTGACATGGATTCGTGGAGAACATGATTCAGTTCATACCAAAAGTTTCTGCTCTGGTTGCCAAAACTTACTCTGTGGAATCTAAGGACAGGAATAACACTCCGATTGGAGAGTTCCTGGGTGGATGCTCAGAATCTACTCCAACCGTTGAGGAGAAGTGTCTTGAAAAAAAGTCTTGATGGTTCATTTCTGAAAAATCAGCCACTGAAAACTCTATAGATAAAATTCTCTCACACACTAAGTGTACAAGGCAACTGGTTATTTATTACTTTGATTGTGACAGTTTGGAGGTAGCAAAAACTAAACACATGACCTTCCTCTAGAACTTCCCAAAACTTCACAGTCTGTTGCACAAGTGGTGCAACCCATTATTTTGTTTTTTCCTTCTCACACTTTTATTTAATACATTATGAAATCTTATTTGTTTTAACTTCCAGTTAGCTCTTAAACCCATTTACTTCTTTACCTCATACTCTCTATCCCCCCTTCCACTAGTCTACACTCTCTTCCTCTCTTATAAGGTCCCCCTGCAGAACCTCCCTACTGCCGCTGCTGTTCCCAAGATCAGCAGGTCTTTGGCAATGCCCCTACTGACAATGTCATTGGCCATTTTTGCTCATTTATCACACCCTCAAAGCTTGCTCTGCTTATTTTTTGCACTCTCATTCTCCCTTTCCCCTTGCTATCTTTTCAGACCTTGCTCCTACTCCCAAGCTCCCACTATGGACCCAATGTTTATTTATGCATATGTTGTTTTCCCTGCCAGGGTTCACTTCACTCCTTCATTTCCACTATGAATTCAGTCTTTAGATCTTTGCTTAATCTTCCTCTCTCTCATGGGGAAGCTTTCTCAGCTTATCCTTTAGCGGGTAAAAATCCTAACAATATCATTGATTTCACATGCACTCAAGATTATATTGAAGATTATCCAAAAGCAACTGGAACAGCACATCAGCAGAGAACTGCCAGAAGTCCAGGCTGGGTTTAGAAGGGGTCATGGTACTACGGATATTACAGCTAATTTTAGATGGATCTTAGCTGGAAGCAGGGAGTACCAGAGGAATGTATATCTCTGTTTCATTGATTATGCAAAGGTGTTTGACTGTGTGGATCATAACAAACTGTGGCTGACTCTGAGAAGAGTAGGAATCCCAGAATACTTGATCGTGCTAATGTGAAACCTATACTTGGACCAAGAGAACAAAACAAGAAAACACTGCATGGTTCAAAATTAGGAAGAGTGTACACCAGAGATGTGTCCTATCTCCATATCTTTTCAACGTGTATGCAGAACAGATCATCTGGGAGGCTGGGCTCTATGGGGAGAAATGTGGTGTCAGGATTGGTGGAAGACTCATGAACAACCTGTGTTATGCAGATGACACAATCCTGCTTGCTGAAACTGAGGAGGACCTGAAGCGTTTGCTGCAGAGGGTCAAGGACTGCAGCCTCCAATATGGATTGAGGCTCAATGTCAAGAAGACAAAGATTCCCACCACTGGACCAATTGGCAGCATCAGGATGGATGGTGAAGAGATTGAGAATGTTCACTGCTTGGCTCCACATTCAACATTCTTGTTACCAGCAGCCAGGAAATGAAAAGACGTATTGTCATGGGGAAGTCTGCTGTTTGGGTCCTCTCTAAAGTACTGAAGAACAATGGTGTCTCTCTGGAGACTAAGGTGCACCTGATACAGGCCATGGTCTTTGCAATCACTTGTTATGCATCAGAGAGTTGGACAATGACTAGGGAGGAGAGAAGGAGAATTGATGCCTTTGAGCTGTGGTGCTGGAGAAGAGTATTGAGGGTACCATGGACTGCTAAGAAAACAAACAGATTCATCCTGGAAAGAGTTAAACCGGGTGGCTCCCTGGAGGCAAGGATTCTGAGGCTCCATCTAACATGATTTGGACATGTTGTAAGGAGGGACAGGTCCTTGGAGAGGGACATCATGCTTGGGAGGGTAGAGGGATGGTGCAGGAGGGGAAGATCCTCTATGAGGTGGCTTGATTCAGTGACTGGGATAATCAGGATGGGTGTATCAGAGACAGTGCGATTGGCACAGGACAGAGCAGAGTTTAGGGCTGTTGTAAGTCACTATGAGTCACAAGTGACTCAATGGCACATAACAACAACAAAAACAACAACAACAACAACATACTGTTATACAGGAATTCCGGGGTAAAGTCCGTAGTTATACTGCTAATTCGAAGGTGACATCTCTCCAGAGGTTGACACCAACCAACCAGTAGCTCTGAGGTAGAAAGAGAAACTGTCTCATCCCATGTGATTTATAGTCAGAACACCTGCTGCAGAGTCAACCATGAGGATCCGGTGGGTGCTTTTGAGTATGCTCGTCTAGTGCCTTTCTTCTTGCCTCTCCTTCTCCCAGAAAATCACCATTAGGAACTAATTTGATTAATACCTTGCTTCTATTAGGCTTCAGGTTCTAGTTTTTATTCATAACATATAGAAGAAATTCATTAACCTTTTGTTGAATGAATGAATCAATCAATGAGTGTGTATTTAATATCCCACAAGTGTAATGTTCATACTAGAGAGGAAACTTTAACATTTTCTTCTCTTGGTGATTTTTGTTTGAAAGGAGGCTAAAAACCATATAAGAATAAAAAAAATTAAAAATAAAACCATAATGGAATTTTGCAAAACTATCAAACAAAATTAATATAGTGAGCAAAGGTATAGTGATATTCTTTATAACCATCTTTATTTTCATTGTGTTTCATAATTTCTATTGATATTGTTTTTTTCAAGAAAACACAAGTAATCTCTGAAAAAAAAATTTTTTTAGCTTCAGAAAATGGTAGAGAAAATCATGCAAATCTTAGAGGCTTCTTATTCCCAAAATATATGCTGTTCAATGTCAATTGGATACTCAATGATGCTTAGAAATAGTTCCACACATGTGGTCAGCATTTCCTCCCATTCCTCACATTTGTTTCTCTAAGGTGAATGAATGTCTCTTAAACATGCCCAATCTGCTCTCAAAGTCTTAGCTATTCTTCTTCTCTCTCTCTCGTCTTGCCATCAAGTCAGAACCAACTAAGAGCTGACCCTCCATTGAGTTTCCCTGCTGTAAATCACACAGGAAGAGACTGCCCATATTTCTCCCTCAGAGATTCTGATGGATTCAACCCACCAGAGAGGTGTGACCTTTGAATAGCTGTGTAACTCCTTATGGACTATTATTTCACCAGAGCTCCCTACACTTAGTTATAGAAAACTCACCAAAGCGGGATGTGGGAGAAGACTGTATTAGATTAGAATCCCTCTGAATGAACACAGTGGTATTTGTGACTATCTTTTCATCTCTTTCCTTATAATCCAAGTCAATCCACTTGTGTTAAAAACATACTACTTCCACTACTTATTCAAGAAGAATCAATAAACTACTTTTTCTCCTTGTGTATTATGGTGGCATAGGGCATTAAGTGTTGTGCTGCTAACTGAAAGATCAGCAGTGCAAACCCCCCATTGCTCCGTGGAAGAAAGTTGGGCAGGCTCATCCAGTAAACATTTACAACCTTGGAACCCCATGTGGAGGGTTGCTCTAAACCAGATTCCACTATGTGGAATTGAGTTTGGTTTGATTTGGATTTCTCTTTGATAACATGGTCAAAGAATTTAAAATCAAAGTGATATCATTGCTGGAGATTCAGAAGAAAGGTCCGGGAGTGATGGTCATAACATAGCACTTTAACAAATACTTAGGCATGGGAAGTCTAGGAGTGTCACATAGATGAGAGGAAGCCTCTAAGGATCTAGACAAGCTGTATGAGTACTTTTTGTCTAGTGCTCTTGAGCACCCACATCAAAGTATAGAAGATTACTTGAGATACAGAGGTGGTCAAAATACTTGGCCAGGGTCCCAACCAACCATTTATCTTAATTGTCACAAGTAAACAACTCCAGCATGTCCTCAGCATTTAGTATTAATATATTTGGAAGCAAGGGTGGCATCGACTTCCTAAACAACATGCCTCTGGAAGCTCTCTGAACTTTGATAAGTGACGATAGTTCATAGCGTTGCTATGAGTCGTGCTCAACTCCATGGCAACCAACAACACAGCAATTTTAGGAAATGCTCTGTAGATAACCTAAGAGTGGCTTTACTATTATACTATCTCTAACTTGGAATATATGATGTTATTGTTGCTGTTGCTTGCTATTAGATGCAATTGAGTCAACTACAACTCAGAGAGGCCCTTTGACCTATCCTGTAACATCTCTCCTGTCTCTGCCATAGGGAAGTCCATTGTTAGGGTTATTGAGTCAATTCATCTTATTGAGGGTCTTCCTTTATTTGATGATTCTCTACCTTCTGCAGCATGAAGTCTTTTCTCCAAGGACTAGCCCCTGCTCATAATATTTCCACAGTATGAGTGAAGTTTATTATCCTTGTCTCCAAAGATCACTCTAAGTTTGTACTTCCCCCAACACAGACTTTTATTCAGTCCATAGAGTATTCAGTACTCTTCTCCAACACTACAATTCAAAGGTATCTGTTCTTATTCGGTTTTCGTATTCATTGTCCAAATTCCAGATGCATAGAAAGCAATTGAAAATACCATGGTTTGGATCCAGTACACCTTAATCTTCCCTTGATATCAGGCACAACTGGTATTCTTGCTCTTTAGCACTTCAGAGATAAAAATTTTCCTAATTCAATACATCTTTTGATTTTTTAAAAATATTTTTGTGACCTTGAGGAAATGGACAAATATCTAGAAACACACAATCTACCTAAACTGACACAAAACGAAATTGAACATCTCAATTGAACATTACAAAAGAAGAAATTGAAAAGGTAATAAAACAGTTTCCAACCAAAATAAGTCCTGGACCAGACGGATTTACAAGCATATTTTATCAGACATTTAGAGAAGAACTGTCTCCAATTCTATATAAACTATTTC
>NW_006400005.1:1589926-1591057 GCF_000299155.1 Elephantulus edwardii
ATTGAAATGAAAAATAAACAACCTAAATTATAAAAAATATTTTTGTGAAGGCTTGCAAAGAGATCAGTTTCATTCATTCAGTCATGAATACTGTCCCCACCCCTCCCCCTAATCCCTTTATAATGTTTGTTCTATTCCAGGTTATTAACTGCTATACACATAGTTTCTAAATTTTTTTATTTCTTGACTGCTGCTTTCAACAGTGTTGATTGTGAATCCTGGTAAAATGAAATCATCAACAATTGCAATCTTTTCTCTTTTTATACCAAACGTTTTACTTACTTACTTACTTACTGCCTTTGTGTCAGAACCAACTCATAGCTCACCCTTTATTGGCTTTCCAAGGCGGTAAATCACATGGAAGGCGTTTGCCTGTCTTTGTTCTGCTAGTAGATTCTAATGATCACAGAACCCTGACCTTGGAATTAGCAGTGCGATTCTATATGGACCACCAGAGCTCGCCAAGCATTGAGTAAACATGTTATAAACAAATCATTAAAATAGTAGAAAATGATTTGCAATTTATTCTAAAAATGTGAATATCTGAATTTTAGCAGAGTAATTTGTGATGATGATGTTGGTAGTATATTCTGTCTCCTAACTTCTCCACCATCTTATTTCCCATCAGAACTCTCAGTCACTAACTTTGCTACATTGTTGATTAAAAAAATATAAATAATCAAAAGAAAACTTTGAGACCATCAAAACTACATCACTAACTTAGTAGTTTACTATTGCTTTTTGCAGGGAAAAATCTATCTCCATTTTAAGTAAGGTCAATACTCTAACTTATGCAGTAAACTCTATATCACCTTTACTCTTTTCAAGGACAAATTTTTTTCCCCCTTCAATAATTAGGTTTTCTCTCTTTACCTGATTATTCTCATACTCTGGCAAATATTTGATAATACCTTTCATTTTAAAGAAAAACAATATCAAACTCTCGTGACCTCATATTACCCTCTAACAGAAATAACACTTGATAAAATCACTACCTACCGGCGACCCAACCGAATGTGGAAACTACAGAACAAATTCACTGATTTCACATGCAAGCAAGATTTTACTGAAGATTATCCAAAAACGACTGGAACAGCACATCAACAGAGAACGACCAGAAGTCCAGGCTGG
>NW_006400005.1:1592252-1594121 GCF_000299155.1 Elephantulus edwardii
CAACCACATTGGGAGCTCGTAGTGGCAAGAAGCTGCACTCCTGAAGGCATGTGATTCGAGGCCACCAGCTCACCACTGAAGAAGGATGGGCAATCTCCTCCCATGCAATTAACTGCTTCTGAAAACCCGCTGAAATGCCAGCTATGGATTAGTTCCACATTTACAATATACAACAACCACCACCACATTGTTTAGTGTAATGATCAATTCTTATTCAATCATTTCCTTGACTTAACATTTGATAGAGCTGATGATCTTGAAACACTTTCTTCATTTTCCTTCTAATACACTATGTTCTCTGTTTTTCTCTTGGCTCAAGTCTTAGACCCCCTTTGCTGGTTCCTTCTCATCTTTCTAACTTCAATGAGGTGCTCTCCTTGAGCACATCTTTAATAGAATTTTTTTTGCGCATGCTGGTTCTCTTTTCTTGTAGCATTGCTCATCCTGATAACTACAGGCTCTCAAACTTTATTATGACATTTCAGTGGGGATTTTCATGGCCTGTTCCTGTAAAGAGTTAAAGCATCTGAAATCCAGCTGAATGTTGTTTGGTCCAACCTGACTTGATAGCAGTGAGTTTGGAGTTTTCATGGACAGTGCACATAAAACAGGCAACTTTTACATTCTTTCACTGCATTTTCCCTCCTCATGTAGTATATGTCTGCTCTAGGAAAGCTTACTCCTCCAAAAGAAAGCAACAATAGTTCAACATAAGGAAAACAATTAATGTAATTCATCACATTAACAAAGCAAAGAACAAGAACCACATGATCCTTTCAGTTGATGCAGAAAACACCTTTGACAAAATCCAATACCCTTTCCTGATTAAAACACTCAACAAAATAGGACTAGAGGGGAATTTCTTCAACATAGTAAAAAGCATTTATGCAAACCCAAGAGCCAACATTGTTCTCAATTGAGAGAGGTTAAAGGCATTCTCTTTAAGAACAGAAACTAGGCAAGGATGCCCACTATCACCTCTCTTATTCAATATTGTTTTGGAAGTCTTAGCAATATCAATAACACAAGAAAAGGGAATAAAAGGTATCCAAATTGGCAAAGAGGAGGTAAAATTATCTCTCTAGGCAGATGATATGATAGTATACTTAGAAAACCCTAAAGACTCAGCAAGAAAACTATTGGACACAGTGGACCAATTCAGCAAAGTAGTAGGATACATGATCAACATACAAAAATCAGTTGGATTTATCTATAGTAACAAAGAGAATACAGAGCCGGAACTAAGAAAAACAATACCCTTCACAATAGCTAATCACAAGATTAAATACTTGGGAATAAATTTAACCAGAAGCAAAAAGGATCTATTAAAAAAATACAAAACATTACTACAAGAAACAAAAAGAGACCTTGAGAAGTGGAAGAATATGCCTTGCTCATGGATAGTAAGACTCAATACTGTGAAAAATAGCAAAGGCAATTCACACGTTTAATGCAATCCCAATACAAATACTAATCCCATTCTTCAATGAGATGGAAAAGGCAATCTCCAGTTTCATTTGGAATGGAAAGAAGACCTGAATAAGCAAAGCACTCCTTAAAAATAGAAGAAAGGTAGGAGGTATCTCACTCCTACTACACTGCCGTGGTGGTTAAGACAGCATGGTACTGGTACAATGACAGACACACGGAACAATGGAAGAGAATTGAGAACGTGGAAATCAGCCCATCTATCTATGGATAGCTAATTTTTGACAAGGAGATGAAATCAGTTAAATGGGAAAACAATAGCCATTTTAACAAATGGTGTTGGCAAAATTGGAAAAGTATCTACAAAAGACTCAAGCAAGATCCACACCTCACTCCATATACAAAAACCAACTCAAGGTGGATCATGGACCTAGGACTAAA
>NW_006400005.1:1595261-1606445 GCF_000299155.1 Elephantulus edwardii
AGTCAGAATAGCAAAATTTAACAGAACAGCAAGCAACAAATGCTGGCGAGGTTGTGGAGAAACTGGAAACTTTATTCACTGTTGATGGGAGTGTAAAATGGTGCAACCACTGTGGAAAGCGGTGTTGCGCTTCCTCAAAAAGTTGCAAATAGAGATACAATTTGACCCAGCAATTCCACTACTGGGAATATACCTCAAATTCCTTCATAGTAGACCTTCCTATTCCCATTCTTAATACTCCCTCCTGGTGTACTTAGCTACATGGTTAACTGCCTTATTTAATTCCATTGTTATATGTGCCTTGTACTCATCATGTTTCCAAGTTTTGTGTTGGTGAACATTGCTGTGCAAAGGTCCAGTAGGACATGTGTCTACTTACTCTACCATTGCAAATCTGAGTCAATTGAGACCTTGAAAATTGCTTAGTATGAATTGATTTATCTTAACTTCCCTTGGTTCACTGTGATAATTTTGTTTTTTTCCCTCATGACTCTTCTTAAGTTTTGCTATCCCTTTATGCATTTGTTTTTGCTTCTACAGAGTCTGAAAAGGTCACTTTTCCTTTTACCTCAAGAGTGGATAAACCAATTTTTTATTTTCCCTTCTATACAGAATAATGCAACACACACAAAATAAATAAGAATGCATGTCTTAATCTACTTACTCCTTTTTTGTTTGACTCTTACCTCTACGGAATAGTGTCTATTCTTTCTTTGATATCATATCTTTTAATTATCCATTGTTGTTTTATGTTTTATTCCTATGTCAGCTCCTATGTTACTATAATGAATCCTCCTTATAATCTTTGAAGTGGAACAGTATATCTATACATTTTTCCTATTATGTATGGTCAGAGTGTCTTTCCAAGCATAAATCTGATAAGATATCTTCATTCTTCCTCCATGCACTCTACTGCTTTACTTACTTAGGCTTTTAGAATATATTTCCAATTCTCTCACGTAATCTATATGGCTCCTCTGACTCAAGTTCTCTTACTTTGATATTTACATCTGTGTACCTTTCCTGACGTTGTCCAACTTCTTAAAAGAAAAAGTTACCCAATAAACTCACCCACTTCCCATGTCTTCCTTAGAGCTTTGCACCCTTTTAGTATCCTATACAGCCTACTTTCAAAAGGGTCATTAGTTAAATCAAAATGTATGCCGTAGAAAATCCATTGGCTTGCTCTCTATCTTCTCCCACTGCTACAGTATTTGATGCCATTATCCAAATTTTCATCTTAAAATTTGGGATTTTTCCCAGTTGATTTTCAGAGAATGATTTCTTTTCCCTTATTTCCCTCCTATTTCTGAGTTTACTTTTTTTTAGAATTTTTACTTTATTATTTTTGTGTGAGTGTACCATCAAATCAGATCTGACTGGTACAGGAGGAGATTGCGCCTCTTTCCCCGGCAGAGCATCTGGTGAATTCAAACCATGCACCTCTGGGATTGTAGTTGCAGCTCCTTACCACTAGGCCACCAGAGCTCCCCTTGAGTTTACTTTTTTTATTTTGTACTTCTGATTTCTATTTCTTTTCCCACCCTCTAAATTGAGACATTCCCTAAAGTTCTACTTTTCTTCTATTTACTCTCTACCACTAATTCCTGACTGAAACGTTGCTTTTCTTCTGCTCCCAGAGGTACTGCACTTATTAAGGTTGTGTTTAGTTAAGTCTGCCTTGTGCTAATTCGATGCACTAATTATTTCCTTTCTTTCACCCCAAGACTTCTTGTGGAAAGAACTGTGCTTTAATGAGATTAGTTTCTGCTTTTGTACCTGTCACAAAAGTGTATGTAGATATGTTAGGTTCTTGGTACCTCTTCCTTGAGTTGAGTTAATGGAGACTGGAAAAGCTAAGTTCCTGAACTGGAGATCATCATCTTATTGCATGTCCTCAGGCCATTTTAGAAATTGAGGTGTTTGCTTTCTCTGGCCAAGAGATGAAATAGCTAACAACTGTGGATTAACCTTGGTGACAAATCTTGCCACAAATAAATCATATCAAATATGGAGGGGAAAGGGAAAGAAATAAATATCCTATGTACATTTTGTAGTAAATGGTCAAATTTGATTCAGAATTGAGCTGAAAATGTAATGAAATTTCTGTAATATGGAAGGTTAAAGCCTATGATCGCATCTTCAGTTAGTCAATAATGTCACAAATTTTGTTTTGTTTTGTTTTGTTTTAGTGTTATTTTGCTTTCTGACTTTCTCTTAGTGCTGAAAATTGATCGAGAAAGATAAAAAATATACTATCAATTTCTAGCTATTGTAACTATATGCCTGGCATGGATAGAATGATTCCATTTAATCCCCACAACAGAGCATGCAAAATAAAAATCTGCATTTTACACTTGAAGAAAATGAGGTTTGGAAAAGTAGCATAACTTGCTTTAGGTGCAATAGCTAAAATGTGGTAAACCTAAGGATCAAGGTCTATCCAACTTCATATGATTTTAAGTAGTGTGCTCTCTGAGGGGTGAGAAACCCCAAAGGTGGTTCCTTCCCTGTAGATTGTTCTATTTTAGAGTCAAGACCATTTACATAGACTTTCTTTTCATTTTAATGTCAATGTCTTTAGGTGGAGTATGCTATAGAACCAAGACTTTCCTCATTGGTAACACCTTCCTGATTCACCACTTAAGTTTTTTGCTTAAAACCTTTAGTCACTTAAAATTCCCATCTTCTCAGAGCCTTCACGGAGTTTTGATTAGAGGTGACATGATAAGAATAGTAACCAAAAATAGCTTACATTACATTTCTAACGGACATGGGAGGTTGTGTCAGCATCACACAGAAGTGAAAGAAATGTTATCCACCTCTAACTTTTAAGTAACAGAGCAAGGAATCAAATACAGGCCACCAGACTGCAGATCACAAATTTGTAACTACTATTCCACACTAAGGGAGGGCTAGTGGCTTAGTGGTTTGGAGCTGCTAGTTGAATCCACTAGATGCACTAAGCAGAGAAGGAGGGGCAGTCAACTCCCGAGCAATTTAAAGCCTCTGAAAACTCGCTAGAGGGTCAGCAATGGGTCAGTTCTGACTCCATGGGACACAACAACAACAATGATTCCACGTTAGGGAGCTCTCTGGTGGGCTAGCGTGTAAGTTGTGTTGCCAGTCCATAGGCTGCTGGTTCGAATCTACCACCTACTTTACAGGAGAAAGATGAGTAATCTTGTCCTATGAGCTTTATTGCAGTTTCTGAAACCGAAAAGGAGGATCAAATATGTGTTGGTTTGGACTCCCCAGAAGTGAGTGCGTGAGCAAGTCATTCCATCCAGCCTCTGGTTTAACCTACGGCATTGAAAACAGGGTCAGGTGAAAACATTTCTCATTGAATTTTGAATAATATATATTTACTGAAGCATAATTTACCACAGAGAAAGGTGCTCCTCCGACGTGTAGGCCACAGTGAGCTTTCACAGACTGACCACATGCAGATAATTAGCACTTGGATCATGAACTCAAACATTATCAGGTCTCCAAGAAGTCTCAGTTTGTGCCCTACCCCTAAGGTTAAACACTATCCTAACATCTGATCACATGAACAGATTTTGCCTATTTTTCTGAGAACTAGACATGTTTTTTTCTCACATATTTTTTTTTGGAGATTCATTCATAGTGCACGTCTGCAGATCACTTGCTTTCACTGTGGTATAGTTTAATAGAATATTATTAGAACACTTTATTTTGTAATGTTCTGATGATTGTTTTCTTTCCTGGCCCTGAGAAAATGGATGATATTCAAATATCCAAAAATCAAGCCAAACTCACTACCTTTTAGATAATTAGACTGCACAGCGACCCTCTAGAACAGCCGAAGTACCTCAGAGGACTTCCAAGGCTCTGTTTCCAGAAGCAGCATGTTACAGTTTTTTCCCCCCAGAGCACTTTGTGTTAGAACTGCCAACCTTCTGATTGCGGTCAGGTGTTTTAACCACTGCGCTACAAAGGCTGTATTTTAGTGCCGCGTAAACATGAGAGTATAGATGATTGGTAGGGAAGATTCCTTAAGGAATGCACTAGGTGGCACTCTTTCTTTTTGGCAGTATCCACATAATATGTGGCAGAATGCCTGGAATTACTACATGTTGGGGTTTCTGCCAAATGTAGGGTGTACAGAGATACAACCTGAGGCACTGTAGCTGTTCTGTCTCTGTAGATGGTGAGGAAATGCTAAGCGTGAAACTTTTCAAGTGATATGGAAACCACTGACCACATTATTGGACTTCTTAATGCACGTGCAATATAGTCTGGAATTGTTTGCCTTGGTAAATTGGTGGCTGCCTAATCCTCCTAAGTCTTTCATTTCAATGCTTTACTTCAAATCACCTAGAAGTGTTTGCAAATTGTGGCATACACTTTTTTTTTCTCGTACAGAAACTAAGTTGGCATACACTTTTTTAAATGGAGTCCATAGTGAGTTCCTTGTTCTAATGCAGCTGCAGCTAAATGGAAGAAAGATGGACCATCTTCTCCCCTGCAATTTATAACCAATCCACTCCCTGGAGCGTCAGCCAAGAGCCTTCCCTGCCTTCATGGCAGTGATTTTGAGTTTGACTTTTACATTTGTTCAAATGTTAGAATTAAAATGCTATTTCCTTATAATTTAGAAACAAAGATTTAAAAATGTCACTGTTTGTAGTTTCAAAACCATACAATAAATCATGTCCTTCAAAGTGGTTCTGTAAGTAATAATCAATCACAATCTTTTCATTATAGTATGGAAATAATAAACTCACACAAAATTAATTAGAAATTATAGCATACACATGTTAATTTGAATACAAGTACGAGATGTTAATTTTGAAATACAAAACTCAAATAAATTAATCAAGTATTTTTTAAATCATTGATTTTGACATCTTTCAAGAGATTGGCAGATATTTTAATAATGTATGCCATGAAGTGACAATTAAAATTCAAAATTCTCTTGAATAATTACTCTCAATTATTCCTAATAGTATTGCACATCACATTTTGTTATTACTTTATAATAAAACAAGACATTGTCCTTATATGCCTTTTTCATATTCTTCACTTTCTTATAAATTTTCGTTACGTAGGAAAATATTTTTAATTAATTACAATAGAAACTCATATTTCAACAAAGTCTCATTTCTAAATGGAATTCTGTCAGAGAAGTGGAAACAACGTTTAAGTATTTCATAAATATTCTCATTGTTAATTACAAAATATATTTGATAATAAAGATAAGAACAAATGAATAAGTTTTAAGTAAAAAGTATCAATATAGTATTTCTGTTTGTTAAATGTATGATTGTGGCAAGTCCATACATACGGTAGAATACAGTAAGTACTGTGAATGGAGGAGAAAACTAGCAAGATAAAGTACACCAAATTCTCCTCCATATTTTCCAAGCTTGGTCTTCTTACTGTTTCAACCTAAAGTAGATCTTAGAGATTCATTACTAAATGGGAATAACTTTGAGATTAAATGATGATGGCTATTTTTAATAGTCTTCATTTGTAGGATGACTTGCTTCACTCGGGACACACACACATTCTCACTGCACTTTCCTAATAATCAATACTACAGCCAGCAAGATTCTGCTGAAGATTATCCAAAAACCACTAGAACAGCACATCAGCAGAGAACTGCCAGAAGTCTAGGCTGGGTTTAGAAGGGGTCGTGGTATTAGGGATAGTATAGCTAATGTTAGATGGATCTTGGCTGAAAGCGGAGAATACCGGAGGAACATCTATTTGTGCTTCATTGACTATGCAATGGCGTTTGACTGTGTCGATCATAACAAACTGTGGCTGACTCTGAGAAGAATGGGAATAACAGAACACTTGATCATGCTAATACAAAACCTATACTTGGACCAAGAGGCACTCGTCAGAACAAAACAAGGAAACACTGCATGGTTCAAAATTGGGAACGGCATACACCAGGGATGTGTCCTGTCTCCATACCTTTTCAACCTGTATGCAGAACAGATAATCTGGGAGGCTGGGCTCTGTGAGAAGTGTGGATCAAGATTGGTGGAAGATCTATCAACAATCTGCATTATGCAAATGACACAACCTTGCTTGCTGAAACTGAGGACCTGAAGCGCTTACTACAGGGAGTCAAAGACTGCAGCCTTCAGTATGGATTGAGGCTCAATGTCAAGAAGACAAAGATTCTCACCACTAGACCAATTGGCAGCATCAGGATGGATGGTGAAGAGATTGAGATTGTTCACAGCTTTAGTCTGCTTGGCTCCACAATCAACACTCTTGGCACCAGCATCCAGGAAATTAAAAGACGTATTGCCATGGGAAAGTCTGCTGTTTGGGTCCTCTCTAAAGTGTGAAGAGCAATGGTGTCTCTCTGGAGACTATGGTGTGTCTGATACAGGCCATGGTCTTTGCAATCACTTGTTATGCTTCAGAGAGTTGGACAATGACTAGGGAGGATAGAAAGAGAATCAATGCCTTTGAGCTGTGGTGCTGGAGAAGAGTATTGTGGGTTCCATGGACTGCTAAGAAAACAGATTCATCCTGGAGAGGGTTAAACCGGGCTGCTCCTTGGAGGCAAGGATTCTGAGGGGAGGATTCTGACATACTTTGGTCATGTTGTAAGTAGAGACCAGTCCTTGGAGAAGGACATCATGCTTGGGAGGGTGGAGGGCAGGTGCAGGAGGGGAAGGCCCTCTAGAAGGTGGATTGATTTGGTGACTGGGGTAATTGGAATGGGTGTGTCGGGGAGAGTGAGATTGGCACAGGACAGAGCAGAGTTTAGGGCTGTTGTACACAGGTTTGCTATGAGTTGCAAGCGACTTGACGGCACATAACAAAAACAATAACAAACAGCAGGAATAGCATCCACTTCCTAAATAACATGCCTTCAGAAACTCTATGAACTTTGATAAATGTCTATAGTTGTAGAGGTGCTTCAAGCCTTTTGTTCATAGGGTCGCTATGAGTCATGCTATCATCTGTTCTAGCTTTCTTTTTTTTTAACTATCACCTTTTATTTAAATGCCCTGAAAGAGTAACTCTCAGTATGTTAGACATTAAAATTCATTGATTTAATCTGCATAACATTTTGGGGTTAATTTGTTATGGAAGCTAGTATTAGATGCTCTTTCCTCTTCACTCCATTCCTCCCATATGTCTCCCTTCCTCTCAAACTATTTTTGCTAAGCTAGTCAATGATAACATATGTTGTTACAGTTATGTCATCAAGTTGGTTGCAAGTCATAGTGACTCTGTATAGTAACTCTGAACCCTTCCCTATATTAAGCAATCTCACTGTCTCTGAGACACCTACACCCATTACTCTAGTAATTTTGTTTTGTTTTGGTTTTGGTTTTTTTTTAAAATTTCCATTCATTGATTGTTGCACTTTTCTCTACTCCCAAATCTCCCCCCTAGTACACTACCCTCTTGGAAAAGTAAAAGAAAAATTCTTTCATTGTTTTACAATCCCTCCCTCCAGGTCCACTCCACTATGGAGCCTTCTCTCTCGACTCCCGTCATGACAAAAATACCTAATCACATATCCCTTTTAAACAGTTTTCTCCCTCATCTGTTTCAATGCAGTATACATTATTGAACCTATCTTTCTCAGTCTCCCTCCAACCCTGAGGTCAGTCCTGTTTTACAACACTGGCACCATGCAGTATTTGTCCTTTTGTGACTGAGATACTTTACTCAGCATAATGTCCTCCAGGGTCACCCATTTTGAATAATATTGCATGAGTTCCTTGTTTCTCAATGCAGCATAGTATTCCATTGTGTGAATATACCACATAGCTTCTCTATCCACTCGTTTGTTGATGGGCACTTAGACTGTTTCCAACTCCTCGCTATTGTGAACAAAGCCATGATAAATTTGGGAGTGCATAATACTCTAGTAATTATTGTGCCAATCCATCACATACATGGTGTTTCTCTCCTGCATTGTCCTTCTACCCTTTCAAGCATGATGTCCCTCTTCAAGGACTGGCCCCTCTTGGCAACATGTCCAAAGTATATGAGATAGAGTTTCAAAATCCTTACCTCTAAGGAGCAACTTGGTTTTATCCTTTCTAGGATAGAACTGCTTATTCTCTTGGTGGTCTATGGCATATTTAATACTCTTCTCCAGCACCACAATTCAAAGAGATTGATTCTCCTTTTATCTCTTTATTCATTGTCCAGCTCTCGGCATTAATCAGGCACACCTTAGTCTCTAGGTTGACATTGTTGCTCTTTAGCACTCTGGAGAGATCCCTGATAGCAGACTTCTCTAAGGCAATTTGTCTTTTGATTTCTTGACTGCTGATGTGAAGAGTATTGGTTGAGTATTGGACTCAAGCAAGCTGAAATTGTTAACAATCTTAATCTCTTCTTCATCTGTCATGGTGCTGCCAATTGGCTCAGTGGTGAGGATGCTTTATTGATATTGAGCTACAATCCATATTGAATACTATGGTCCGTGACCTACAGCAAATGCCTCAGGTCCTCCTAAGTTTCAGCAAGCAAGGTTGTGTCATATGCATTTGCAGGTTATTGATGAGTCTTCTTCCAATCCTGATACCACATTCCTCCTTATAAAGTCCAGTCTCTTGAATGATCTATTTTGTATATAGAATGAAAAGGCGTGGAGATAGGATACATCCCTGACATAATCCTTTCCTAATTTTGAACCATTAAGTGTTTCCTTGCTCTGTCTGACAACTGCCTACTGGTTCAAATATAAATTTCACGTGAGCACAATTAAGTATTTTGGGATTCCCAATCTTCTCAAAGTTAATCACAATTTGTTGTGATTCACAAAATCAAATGCCTTTGCTTATTCAAAGATACATATATGTTCTTCTGATACTCTGCTTTCAGCTAAGATCCATCTAATATTGACTATAAAATCCCAACTATCATGGCCTCTTCTAAACCCAGCCTGCACATGTGGCAGTTCTCAGTTCCAGTTATTTTTTCATAATCTTCAGCAGAATCTTGCTTGCATGTCATATTAGTGATATTCTTTGACAATTTCCACAATTTGTTAGATCATCTTTTTTTATTGAAAATAAATATGAAACTCTTCTAGTCAGTTGGCCAGGTAGTTGTCTTCTAGATTTCTTGGTATAACCTACTGACCATGGCCACGGAAGCCTCTGTTTGTTGATATATGTCAATTGTTATGACATCAATTACTGGGGCCTTGTTTTTGGCCAGTTCCTTCAGAGTAGCTTGAACTTCCTTCTTCATCACCATTACCTCTTGGTCATATGTTGTTTCATGAAATTCTTCTGTGACAGTCAATTGTTTTGAGTACAGTGACAGACACTATTCCTTCCATCTTCTTTTGATACTTCCTGGATCATTCAATATTCTGCCCATCCTTAAGTGTTGCAATTTGTGGCTTGAATTTATTCTTCAGTTCCTTGAGCTTAAGAAATGCTGAATGAGTTTGTCCCTTTTGTTTTTCTGACTATAGCTCTTTGCACATTTCATTGTAATTCTTTGTCTTCCCGTGCTTCCCTTTGAAATCTTCTGTTCAGGTAGCTAATTTCATGATTTCTTCCCCTGACTTTTGCTTTTCAGTGCTCTAGTGCAATATTCAGTCTATTCTAACTTTAATTTTGGTCTTTTCTTCCTCCTCTGTATTTTTAATGATGTTTTGCATTCTTCATGGATAATATTCTTGACATTATCCCAGAGCTTATCTGGTTCATTAGTGTTAAAGGTCTCAAACATGTCCCTGAGATGGTTTTAAATTCAGGTAAGACAGACTCAAGGTCAAACTTTGATTCTTGAGGATTTGAATTAATTTTCTTTAGCTTCAATTGAATTTGCATATTAGTAGTTGATGGTCTGTTCCACCATCAGCACCTGGCCTAGATTTCACAGCTGATATTGAGCTTCTCCATCATTCTTTCCACAGATATAATAAATCTGATTCCTGTGTAGACCATTAGGTGAAGTCCATGTGTATAGTCACAGTCTGTGTCTCTTATAAAAGATATTTGCAATGAATAAATCCTTGACTGTTCAAATTTTATCATTCTATCCCCAGCCTTAATTCTGTTGCCAAGACCATGTTTTCCAAGTATAAATCTTTCCCTGTTCCCAACTTTCATTCTAGTCACCCATTATTATCAATGCATTTTTGGTTGCATATGTTGTTATTATGTGTCATTAAGTCACTTGCGACTCATAGCAACCCTATGTACAGCAGCCCTAAACTCTGTTCTATCCTGTGCAAATCTTATTATCTCTGACACACCTACCCACATTACTCCAGTAACGGAACCAGTCCATCTTATTGAGGATCTTTCTCTCTTGCACTATACTTCCACCCTCTCAAGCATGTCATCCCTCTCCAACATCTGGTCCCTCCTTGCAAGATGTCCAAAGTATCTCAGATGAAGCTTCAGAATTCTTGCCTCCAAGGAGCAGCCTAGTTTCACCCTCTTCAGGATGAACCTGTTTGTTTTCCTCACCGTCCATGCTGTATTCAATACTCTTCTCCAGCACCACCGCTCATAGGCATCAATTCTCCTTTCATCATCCCTAATTATTGTCCAACTTTCTGATGTATAGCAAGTAATTGCAAAGACCCATTTATAAACTTAACAAAAATCTTCAGTTACTGAACTCTTCATTTCTCTGATTACTCCTAACATGGTATCAACTTCTTACTCTTGACCCTTACAATGCATATTAAAGAGCTTATTCAGTAGCATTGCCTGGATGCCCTTCAAACAGATCGATATTTGTTCCTATCCCAAAGAAAGGTGACCCAACAGAAGGTGGAAACTACAGAACAATCACACTGATTTCACATGCAAGCAAGATTTTACTGAAGATTATCCAAAAACGACTGGAACAACACATCAGCAGAGAACTACCAGAAGTCCAGGCTGTGTTTAGAAGGGGTCGTGGTACTAGAGATATTGTAGCTGATGTTAGATGGATCTTCGCTGAAAGCAGGGAATACCAGAGGAATGTCTATCTGTGTTTCATTGACTATGCAAAGACATTTGACTGTGTATATCATAACAAACTATGGCTGACTCTGAGAAGAATGGGGATCGCAGAACACTTGATCGTTCTAATGCGAAACTTATACTTGGACCAGGAGACAGTCGTCAGAACAGAGCAAGGGAACACTGCATGGTTCAAAATTGGGAAGGGCGTACACCAGGGATGCATCCTATCTCCATATCTTTTCAACCT
>NW_006400005.1:1607943-1612898 GCF_000299155.1 Elephantulus edwardii
GCAGGAGGGGAAGACCCTCTATGAGGTGGATTGATTCAGTGACTGGGGTACTTGGGATGGGTTTGTCAGAGGCAATGAGATTGGCACAGGATAGAGCAGGGTTTAGGGCTGTTTTACATAGGGTTGCTATGAGTCGCAAACGACTCAACGGCACATAACAGCAACAACAACAATATACCCACTGGAGGGCAACTATGAGTTCCTTCCAACTTGATGTTACACTAAGATGAAATGCAACAATTATTCCTTGATTTTATCAGGTCTGTCATGAGTTGAGTCCTAAATACCACCACCCCCGCCCCACCCCCCAGTCCATTCCTCTTCCAACTCTCAAACTGGGCTGCTAAGAAAATTTATCATTAATTTTGGCAAGAGATAGAGTAGGGTTTAGGCTGTTGTACATAGGGTGGCTATGAGTCATAAATGACTCAATGACACATAATAGCAACAACAACAGCAACAAGTAAAAAGATTATTTTTCTTTCTATGTTCCAACTCCATCTAGCCTCTTGCCCTCCCTCAGCATATCCTAGTCCCTTTGACACAAACAAACAAACAAACAAGCAAACAAAATCTCAGTGCTTTTGATTCAATTCCAGCTCATGTAGCCTAATGAGCCATAGAGGAGGACAGTTCTTAAGGGGTTTATTTGGTCATAGTCTTTACAGAAGCAAATCACCTCATTTACTTCTGTAACACCATTGAGTATGTTCACACTGCCAGCTTTCAGCTTAGCAGTTGATCTCATGCTGCTTGCACAGCTCAATGGTACCTTAAGTGGCCTTTGTCCCAGAGCAGGCAAAATCCAGTGTAACCTGTATGGCTTCTTAGACCATGTCTACACTACACATGTTATCTCTATATTCATGTTATTTTTGTTGTTGTTATGTACTGTAAAACAGCCTTCAACTTATAGTGACCCTATGTACAACAGCTTTGAAACCTGCCCTGTCTTGAACCATTCTCACTGACTCTGACACGCCTAATCACATTGCTCCAGTTACCATGTCAATTCATCTCATCCAGGGTATTCTTCTCTTGTGCTGTCCCTCTGCCCTTCTAAGTATGATGTAATTCTCCAAGAATTGATCACTCTTGGCCGCATGCCCAAAGTATGTGAGATTGAGCTTCAAAATATATACACATGTTCAAAAGTATTGATGCCGATCATTCAAAAACAACTAGAAAGTACATAGAATGAGAATTATCAGTATTTAAAGCTTTGTTCAGGAGAGTTGATGGCATCAGGGATATCATTGCCAAGGTCAAATGGATTCTGGCTGAAGGCAAAGAAAACCAGGAATATGTCTATTTATGCTTTATTGACTATGCAAATACATTTGACTGTATGGATCATAAAAAAAAATTCTAAAAAAAAATGGAAATCATTTGAACAAAAAAAAAAACCCCACAAAATAATTCTGAGAAGAATGGAAATACCAGAACACTTAATTGTGCTCATGTGAAATAAGTACCTAGACCAAAACGCTGTTGTGCAAACAGAGCAAGGGAACCCTGTATGGTTTTAAAATTAGGACAGGTGTGTGTCAGGTTTTTATCCTTCATCCGTACCTTTTCAATCTGCATTCTGAACAAGTTATTTGAGATACTGAACTCTTATGAAGAAGAATGTAGCATCAGGATTGGAGGAAGACCTATCAATAACCTGCATTATGCAGGTGATGCAACTTTTCTTGCTGAAAGTGAGGAGGGCTTGAAATGCTTCCTGCAGAACATAAAAAAATACCAGCCTTCAATATGTATTGCATCTCAATGACAAGAAAAATAAAATTTTCACCACTTGTCCTGTGGACAACATCATGATAAATGGAGAAGAGATTGAAACTGTCAAGGTCTTCATCTTACTTAGATCAACAATCAGTGTACTTGGTAACAGCAGTCAGGAGATCAGATATATTGCACTGGGAAAGTCTGAAGTCAGAGATATCTCCAAATTATTGAGAAGCAATGATATTATTTTGAGGACTAAGATACACCTGATTCTGGCTGTGATCTTTTCAATCACTTGCTGTGCATCTGGGAGATGGACAATGAAAAAGGATGACAGAATACAAATTGATACCTTTGAATTTTGGTGCTGGAGAAGAGTGCTGGATTGTGAAAAGAACAAATATATGACTTGAATAAGGTTCAGTCAGAGTGTGCCTTGGATGCAAAGATGATTAAACTTCTCTCACATTTTGGACATTTTGCTAGGAGAGGCTTTTCGTTGGGAAGAGACGTCATGCTTGGGAAGTTGGAGGGAACGTCAAAAGAGAGAAGACCGTCAACCAAGTGGACTTACACAGTGACTGCAGCAATGGGCTTGAATGTGTCAGGAAGTGAGGATGCACAGTATAGGAGAGGTCTCAGATCTGTTATTCATAGGGTCACTCTGAGTTGTACTCAAGTTGACAGCACCTAGCAACTAGCACCCTCTGAAATAAAGCAAACTTTTTTTTAGGTGTCTCCCACCAGCTCTGACATTGTATGAACAACAGAATAGAAACATTACCCTATCCTGTGCCATCCTAAAAATCTCCACAGTGCTCCAGTCCTTTTTTGCAGCGCCAATCCATCTTCTCACAGATCTTCCTTTCTTTTGATGACTATACTTGTGCAAGCATAAGGGTCTTTTTCGAAGGACAGACATCTCCTGATGACATGGCCAAAGTATGTGAAATGCAGTTTCAACATCCCTACCTCTAATGAGTTTCCTGGTTATAGTTCCTCCAGGAAAAATATGTTTGTTCTTTTGGCAGTTTCCATAGAAAGGAAGCAGCGATGAAACAGTTGACAGAGGGAAACCTTGTAGGAAGAGCAACAGAGTTAATATTATTGTGTTTTAATATTTTGCTTACTAAATAGTCTCTGAAGATATGAGCTTTGAGATGTATTTCAAGTTCAAGAGGAAAGGAGTCATCAAATGATACAAAATATAAGCCATTACCAATAAAGTAATTGAAAAGAAGAAGCCAATTGTTTTATAAAAAAGAAAGATATTTTGATTTTTTTAAATTTTTTTTAAAAAAGAATAAAACCTAAAATAGTAAAAATTTACTTGCTACTGAAAATAACCAATAAAGGCTTTGAATGATTAAGGCTGACAGATGAGTGCATTCTGTGTTTGTGTAGCATCTGGTCATTTTACAACAGTGACCAAAGGTTTTTAATGGAAAGGATTTTGTTAATAAAAGAACTCTGGCATCTAAATACAATAGAGGATTAAAAATTTAGCCAATGCTTTAAAATCAGTGGATCAAAAGTAGTGGATACTGTGGACAAATTCTTACATTTGTCATGTGTAAAATGATGAATATACATACAGCTTGGACTTAAATTCTAAAAGGAAATTGTACTGCTTTATTTTGGTTGACAAGTTTCTTTTTATATTTATCAGTGTTCTGGGGACTCAGACATACAAATAGTTGCGAGGGAAGATCAATCTTAAGATTTAAAGGCTGAGATGGAATTTCTGTAGATTATATTAAGCTTATTTTGGGAGGATAATAGTTACTCTGTTATACAAAGTTACTGTCTTAGAAAATAATCCAAAAGAAAAATAATTGGCAAATTTTTATCCCCAATTGGTGTTCCAAGGGTAATCGTAGCTTGTTTATAAGTTTGTTAAGAAACACCTTACAGTATATGATAGTTTCTAGAGCAGTTTCATTGCATTTCTATAAGCAGATAAACCAGACATCTTTAGAAATAACTATTCTTTACTAAATAGCAAATAGAAAAACAAGTGAAAAGTTTTCTTAAGGAAAATTTTTTTAAATGTTCTGCTATACCCAGTAATCAATTTGCTTTTTATACTGGTTTACTTACAAAGTTCATAAAGTTAGCATACATTGTTTTTCACACCAGATCTTTCCCCTTTCCTTTACCCATCCCTGCCTCCACCCACCAAATAACTTGACCCTATGATTAATCCCTCTCCCCTCCTTGGATCCTCGTACTCATTCT
The DNA here is from genome assembly GCF_000299155.1 of Elephantulus edwardii. Classification (NCBI taxonomy): domain Eukaryota; kingdom Metazoa; phylum Chordata; class Mammalia; order Macroscelidea; family Macroscelididae; genus Elephantulus; species Elephantulus edwardii. The sequence continues at coordinate 1,611,913 of NW_006400005.1, forward strand.
ACAATAATGGTCTTATACAGTATTTATCTTCATGTGACTGAGTTAGCTCACTTAGCATAATGCTCTTTAGCCCCCTCCCATGTTAAGTTGTAATTTACAAAATCATAGCTCCTGCGTGCTGCATAGAATTCCACTGTGTGAATGTCCTTAAATTTTGCTAAACCCAAATATATGTGTGAGGAGGGGGAGAGAGAGAGAGAGGGACTTTGGGCCCATGGCCAGAAGAGACCAATCCTTGAAGAAGGATATCATGTTGGAGGAGCGGAGGGACAGTGCAGGAGAGCAAGATCCTGGATGAGACGGATTGATACAGTGATTGAGGCAATGAGGGTTGGTGTGAGAATTAGTGAGACTGGCTCAGGACAGGGCAGGGTTCAGAGCTGCTGTACATAGTGTCATTATGTGTTGCAGGAGACTTGATGACACGTAACCACAACAAATATGTATGTGGTGTAGTCAGTAAAGAATGGAAGTGTTATACATTAGCCAAACCTCCATAGTGATTTAAATCCACCACCTGCTTTGGGAGAGTCTACAGAGGGGAAAGCAGGAGATGGGGCACAACGTTATGAACTTCTTTCTAGAAGCCAGAGGGAGTTAGAATGGCACAGCCTCTCATGGCCCAAGAACAGAAAGAAGATAAGACCCCATAGCCCAGCCCCATGGTGCCTCTATGGACACCCCCAGGAGCAAGAGGTTCGTTTATACATTGCTGACTCACAGAGTTACAGTTATGGCGTCAACAATGGGATTTAATAGGGAAAGAAGCTGGAGAGAAGGGGATGTAAAGAATATTACCCAAAGCAATACCAGGCTTTAGCTCAGCAGTTCCAAGGCACAATTCCTCAATAAATCCAGACTTCAGTTTCAATTCAATGGTTTAAGCCAAATCATCCAACAAGGTTTCCCTCAGAGTAGTTATAACCAAGTCATCCATCAACATTTGCCTCAGAGAAGTTATGTCAGCTTCTCCTTAAAAAAAAAAT
>NW_006400005.1:1612998-1645991 GCF_000299155.1 Elephantulus edwardii
GCCGGGGAAGGAGGGGCAATCTCCTCCTGTACCAGTCAGATCTGATTTGACGGTACACGCACACAAAAACAATAATAAAATAAAATAAAATAGTGGATTAAAAAAAAAGGCTCACATAATTAAAAAAAATCCAGCAAGAACAGCCAAACTTTTAACTGTGGCCAGCACAAATACAAGAATCCTCAGGTCACACTTTGCCACAGTTTCTCCAACACCATCACCAGGGTCCTGCCAGCAGGGTCTGCTCCCGTTTCAAGTCTTGCTGCCACAAATCTTACTGCTTAGTACAGGAAGCACTGTTTCTCTTAGCCAAGTCTCACAGCTGTTGATAATTTGCAAGACCATGTGCCTGCAGTTAAGGTAGCTGGAAACCAAAAGCAGCTAACAGTAGTTGCCCCCCACCCCCAGACAACTTTTAGGCTAACACCACAGCTAGGAAGATGGCAATCTCTGCCTGTTGGTTACAGCTTGGAAACCTAATGCTTTGTGCTGGTTCTGGCTTGAGAACAATGAGATGATTTTTTGTTGTTGTGTTGTTGAATACCATCAAGTTAGAATAGATTCAAATCTGGCTATTTCGTGGGTTTTCAGAGGCAGTAAATCACATGGAAGGAGATTTCCCATCCTTCTCCCACAGAGCTGCTGATTGATTTAAACTGTATGCCATTGGGATTGAGATGATGATAGTATACACGTATTACTGTTACAAAGGGTGTCAACTGTGGATCCAAGTAAAATTAAACCATTGATAATGTCAATGTTTCTCCATCTATAATGATGTTGCTTATTGGACCTTTGTTGTGCTGGTGATTGCTGTCTAGTCGAGCATGACACATAATGATCCTATGAACAAAAGACCTGAAACCTTTTGATAACTATCATTTCTCAAAGTTCATAGTTCCATTACTTCAATTGCTTTCTATCCTTCTGAATAATGAAGACTGAACAGGGATTAATGCCTTTGAATTGTGGTCTTGGCAAAGAGTATTGAATATCCCATTAGATGCCGAAAGAATAATCAAATCTGTCTTGAAAGGAGTACAACCCGAGTTCTGCAGAGAAAAGGATGATGAAACTCCATCTCTCACTTTGGCCTCTTTTCAGGAGGAACTAGTCTTTGGAGAGAGACATTACATAGGTAAAAGTAGAAAATTAGGGGAATAGAGGAGGACATTCAGTGAGATAGATTGATGCTGTGACTACAATGAGCTTGAGCATGACAGAGATGGGAAGTGGTACAGGGTATGACAAGTTTCAGATCTATTGTTTATGGGGTTGCTACAGATTATAGTCAATCTAACAATGATAATTATAATAATACTTCAATATTGCTGAAATAATTGAGGAAAGGGTTAAGTATAAGTTTATGGGGTCAAAGCTTTGTTAGTCATCACAGTCTATTTTATTTAAGTGTCCAAAAGAATAAACACTTCTAGGATTTGGAATTTTGTACAAAAATATTTCTGGAGTTTGTTCTTTGTGCAAAATTTACCTATAGTGGGAAGAGAGTTTTGCATCTATACCTTGGACATTTTTTTTTCCTATCTACATCTTTGGACTGAAAGAAGCAGAAAAAAAATACCTTCAGAAATTCGTATAAAAAGTTTAGCATTATTGACTCAGACATATGGGAAGAAAGCAAAGATTATGGCAGAGATTACTAGGTTTTGGTCACGACCATTCTCTAGTGAAAAACACCTTCTAGAATTTCCTTGAATAAACAGTAGACTCAGAGTATAGGAATCATCATACTTTTCTAAACAAAACCAATTTTTTTTTACTTAAACTAAATTCTTTTTGATTCAAGGTTCTCTTTACCTTTCTTTAATTTTTTTCTACTTTATGTTGTTGTGTACCATTGAGTCTCAAACCACTCACAGTCAACCCTCCAGTGGGCTTTTAGGGATTGTAAATCACATGACAAGCTATAACTCAATCTTATCCTTACTCCACAATACTTCCTGAAAGCTAAACCATATGTTTATTTTATAAAATTAATATATCTTTTTCTATTTAGTGTTGAAATGAGGTTAAATATTTTGTCAATTAAGATATATTTGTTTTTATAGGATTGATTGGGCTTTTAGGCTCTCCTGTTATTAATGGGTAAATAGAAATAAAATTTAAGAATTCAAGAACTTACAAAATTAGAAATTCTAGAGTTCCTATTTATATTTAAAGGATGTGTGCATTAGAACTTGGATATAAATTTTTTATAAATATGTATTCTTTCTCAGCGTATGTTCTTTAGTCCAAATTAGATTTGTGTGATATTTGAAAAATAGAGAGACTTGATTAGTTATCAAGAAAGTTTAGAAAGGAAACGGCCCAGTTTCTGGAACACTTTGTCATGGCGTGTGCATTGCAGAACGTCAAGCTCACATCACAATGAAAGGTTTAATTACCTGTATTATAAAACCCCCCCAAACCAGACCATAGTAAATAATGGCTTCAGAGAAAGACATAAAGACTCAGAAGTTTCTTATTAAATGACTTATGGTGAATCTGTAAGAAAATATTATAAAGTAAGAAACAACTTTTTCCCCTGAAAGCTGCATAGTTGTGTGTATTGGGAGTGGGGCACTGTATAACAATGAAAGATTTTTGTTTTTTTACTTTTCAAAGAGAAACGTGAACTGGGGGGTGCAGTGGGCAGGGAGGAAATTGTGCAACACTGAATAAATGGAAATAAAAAAACCCACAAATTTTTTTTAAGAAAAGAAAAAGAAACCACTTTTATACTCACATTTGCATTTTTAGCATCCCGTGTTTTACTAATATATTATCCCAGGTGATCAGTTTAATGGTAATATTTGGTGTTTTTCTATGATTCCTTCACAGAAGGCAAAGAAATAGTTTAATTGTACAAGTAATGACTAGCAATCTTTATGCTGTAAAATAGAATAAATACGTCTCATAGTCTCACAGAGTGATTTTTCTCTCTGTCCGTTCCTGTACTCTGTGCCACATTGGTCCACTCAACCCATTTCTTTGGTATTCACTGGCTACTCTCTTGACTGACCTACCTGCATGATCAATACTGCCTTGTACTTATTTTTTGGATATGTGGTGAATGGAATACAATTTGCATAGGGTTAAACCTCTAAAGAGGCTTAAATGATGTTAAACATTATTAATGGCATGAAGTAGAGGAACTGTGAAAAGAAATGTAGAGGATCTGAGGTGACACTGTCTAAAATGAAACTTTCACGAGTATGAGAAACAACCAAAGAGAACAAATTATATATGGATGTTTGCTGTTGTTAAGTGCCATCTAGAAGTATACTTCATAGTAATTCTACAAACAATGATCTGAACTCACCCTATCCTGTACCATCCTTGTCATCCCTGACACTTGAGCCCATTGCTATATTCACTATATCAATCTATCTCATTAAGGACCTTCCTCTTGTTCACTGACCCTCCACCTTTACAAGAATAATGTCTCTCTGTAAGGAATAGCTTCTCCTAACAACACAAAGTATGTGAAGATGAAGTTTTACTATGCTTGCCTCAAAGTTGCCCTTTCTCCAAGACATATTTGTGCTTTTGGAAGTCCATGCAACATTCAGGACTCTTTTCCAGCACCACAGCATAAAGGCTTCACGTGTCCTTCTTTCATACTTATTCATTGCCCAGCTCTTCAAATGTATTGCATATGATTGGAAACACTACGGCTTGAATCAGACTTACTTTAGTCTTTAAGCTAACATCATTGCTTTTCAGGACTGCAAAGAGGTCCTTGAAATCATATTTGCCCAATGCAATATATGTCTCCTCATCTGCTAGTATCAAGGATGACGATTGTGGATTCATGCAAGATGAAATCATTGACAACTTCAATCTTTTCTCCATCTTTCTTAACATTGGGGCTATTGGCCCAGTGATGAAGACTTGTTTTCTTGATGTTTAGATGTAATTCATATTGCAGTTTGCAGTCCTTGATTCTTCACAGAAAATACTTCAAGTCCTCCTCACTTACAGCAAGTAAGATTGTGTGAGCTGCATGACATCTGCCTAAGTCTTCTCTAATCCTGATGCCACACTCTATTACCTAAAGACCAGCTCCTCTAATGATTTACTCACCATATAGATTGAACTCACATTCCATGTCCCAATCACTAGTGTCTGCTTACAACTGTTCCTCTTCCTTTGTATTTCCATACTTGAAAGCTCAACCTCAGTTGCCCTTTCTGTTATTCTATATGTGTTCTATTATACATATGGTTTTCGGAGGCCTGCTATTTCGGAAGTGAATGGCCAATCCTACTCTGTCTTAATATGAACGTCCAGATTTAGAGAAGTATCAGACAGACCAGAATTTTACAGAAAAAGTGAAACATATATCCCTTATTGTGGAGTTAACCATTACTATCAGTGTTGTCCCTGCCTTTGGCACATGTGTCTTTACCCACTTACTTCCCTGCTCCACCATCCACCAGGATACCCATCCACTTCTACCCACTCCCTTCAACATCTATCTCCCATTGTCCAGCCCTTGATCTGATAACTTATATCTGAAGCTTCCTTGGCTTTTGTGATTCCAAATACATCAGCTGCTGATAGTTTCGTATGTTGTGACTAGTATTTCTTAAATTTAATGGTAATGCTTCCCAAGCAAAGGTGTTGTGTCCTGTAGAACTGGTGTGTAGATAGGTAATTAAAAGGCATATTGCCATGGGAAAGTCTGCTGTTAGGGACCTCTTCAAAGTACTGAAGAATAATGGTGTGTTTCTGGAGACTAAAGTGTGTCTGATACAGGCCATGGTCTTTGCAATCACTTGTTATGCATCAGAGGGTTGGACAATGACTAAGGAGGATAGAAGGAGAATTGATGCCTTTGAGTTGTGATGCTGGAGAAGGGTATTGAGAATACCATGGACTGCTAAAAAAACAAACAGATTCATCCTGGAAAGGGTTAAACTGGGAGGCTCCTTGGAGGCAAGGATTCTGAGACTCTGTCTAACATCCTTTGGACATATTGTAAGGAGGTCCTGGTCCTTGGAGAGGGATATCATGCTTGGTAGGGTGGAGGGACAGCACAGGAAGGGAAGGCCCTCTATGAGGTGGATTGATTCAGTAACTGGGGTAATCGGGATGGGAGTGTCAGAGACAGTGTTATTGGCCCAGGACAGAGCAGAGTTTAGGGCTGTTGTACATAGTGTCGCTATGAAATGCAAGTGACTCTATGCCACATAACAACAACAACAACATAGATTGAACAGGATGCAGCTTTAATGGACACATTTCCTGATGCTAAGCCATGCTCTTTTCAGACAACAGCTTCTTGGTCTAGGTTTCATATGAACATATAGTGTTCTGGGATTCTCATTATTCTAAATATTAGTCCTGTTTTGTTATGATCCACACAGTCAGATGTGTTTGCATAGTCAATAAAACACAGACATTCTTCTTATACTCTCTGCTTTCAGCAAAGATCCATCTGACATTAGCAATGACATCCCTGGTGCCACAGCCTTTTCTAAACTCACCCGTAACTTCCAATGGTTTTCTTTCAAGGTACTGTTCTGACTAGGACATCTGGAAGAGTCAGTGAGACTGGCTCAGGACAGGGCAGGCTTCAGAGCTATTGTACATAGGGTAGCTGTAAGTTGCAGGAGACTTGATGACACATAACAACAACAAACCCCCCTGAGGATCAGCTCTTAGTAGGTTCTGACAGGATGGAAACAAAATAGATTGAGATAGTTGAGATAGTTGAGGAGGCTATAAATCCAAATTCAGGGTGCTTGTCATAGGGAAAGACCAACTCTGTGGGTCACTCATGGAGGAGAGTCCTTGTTTCCTTCAGAATCTATAGGTCAGATGTTCCATGGAGATCTTCATGTACTTTTACCTTCCTTCATCCCAAGGCTCTTCCTCATACAGAAACCTGAATACAAAGGCATATTGACATAGTGGACATTGATGAGCTGAGATGGATTGGCATGGGATATTTTTAATCAGACAATTATGTGATGAACTATGCCAGAAATGAAAACGTGAGGAAAAATGGTGTAGTATTCATAATAAAAAAGACCATTTCTACATCCATCCTGGAATACATGTTCTGAGCAATAGAATAGTATCCATACACATACGAGAAAAACCTTTTAATAACACTATCATTCACATATATGCACCAACAACCAGAGCAAAGAGGAGTAAATAGAAGATTTCTGCCACCTTTTGTAATTGGAAATCTATTGAACATGCAACCAAGATTCATTAATAATTGGTAACTGGAATGCGAAAGTTGGGACAAGGAAAGATTAGTTGAAAAATGTTATTTTGATGACAGAAATGAGATTAAAGATGGAATGATAGAACTTTGTACAATTATGATTTATAAATTTCAAATACTTTTGTAAGAAATAAAATGATGACCATGAACATGGACTTCATCTGATGGACTACACAGGAATCAGATTGATTACATTTGTGGAAAGAATCATTGCAGAAGCTCAATGTAAGCTCTGAAAACTAGGTCACGTGCTGATTGTGAAGCAGACCATAATTACTCATATATAAGTTCAAATTTACATTAAAGAAAATGAAAACAAATCCACAAGAACCAAAATTTGATCTTGACTCTACCCCACTTGAATTTAAAAGCCATTTGAAGAAAAGGTTCAATGCCTTGAACACTATGGAATGAAGACCATATGGAAGTATATCATGAATATCATAAAGAATGTAACAAGTCAAAACAAAGAAGAGGAAGGTAAGAGAGAGATGGATTTCAGTAGAGTCTCTTAATATTGATCTAGAAAGCTAAGAAGCCAAGACAAAGGGAAGAAATCAGGAAGGTAAGGAGTTGAACAGAAGATTTCAAAGGGCAGATTGGGAAGACAAAACAAAATATTGTAACAAAATGTGCCAAAGAGCTGGAGTCAGAAAATCTGGGCATTTCTAAAACTGAAGGAACTTAAATACACATTTAAGCCTCAAGTTGCAATGTATTCTATAGGTATGATATTGAAAGATCCAGGAAGCATCAAAAAAAGATGGAAGTAGTACACAGAGTCACTGCACCAAAATGAATTGGCTGACAAAGTAGAATTTTAAGAAAAAACATATGACCACGAGGCAATGGTTATGAAGAATAAATTTCAAGCAGTTCTGAAGGAAATGGCAAAACTCAAGGCCCCAGGAATTAATAGAATACCAGTTGAAATATTTCAACAGATGTAGCAAGGATTTGCTCATCAGGTGTGTCAAGAAATTTGGAGAAGAGTTAGTTACCTGGCCAACTGACTGGAAGATCCATATTTGTTCCCATTCCAGAAAAAGGTGATTCAATAGCATGTGGGAATTATTAAACAATATCAGTAATATCCCATGCAATCAAAATCTTGCTTAAGATTACCCAAAACCAACAGGAATAGTAAGTACATCCACAGAGAACTGCCAAAAGAGCAATCTGGGTTTAGAAGACCCAGTGGCACTAGCAGCATCATTGTCACCAACAGATGGATCTTAGCTGAAAGGAAAGAGTGCCAGAGAAGAGAAAAGAGTCTATTTGTGTTTTATTGACTAAGCAAAGGCTTTTATTTGACTGTATAGATCACAACAAATGGTGGCTGACATTGAGAAGAATGTGAATCTCAGAATATCAGATTGTGCTCATGCAGAAATCTATACTTAGACCAAGAAGAAGCTTTTAGAACAAAGCTAGGAAATTCTGTAAGCTTCAAAATCAAGAAAGGAGTGTATAAGAAATGCATCCTTTTTCTATACCTTTTCAATTTGCATGTGGAACAGATCATTCAGAAGGGTGTGCTCTATAAAGTAGATTGTGGCATCAGGAATGAAGGAAGAGTCATCAACAACTTGTGTTATGCAGATGACACAAACTTGCTTGCCAAAACTGAGGAGGACCCGAAACATTTGCTGCAGAAAGTCAAGGACTGCGATCTTCTCTATGGATTGCAGCTCAGCATCAAGAAGACAAATATTGGGTCAACTGGTAGCCCCATGATAGATAGAGGTTGAGAGGGTTAACAACTTCATCTTGTTCAGATCCACAATCAACACTCTGCTTTCAGTCAAAATCAATCTGGTATTGGCTGTGATGTCCTTAGTCCCATGGCCTCTTCTAAACCCAATTCCAACTTCTGTTAGTTCTCTGATTATATACTGTTGCAGACTTTTTTTTATAATCTTCAGAAGGACTTTGTTTGCATGTAAAATGTTCAATAATTTCCTGTCATATTACCTTCTTGTGGAATTTTATTATTTGTGGAAGTAGATCTCTTCTACTCAGTTGGCCAGGTAGTTGCCCTCCAGATTTCTTAGCATAGTATTGACAGCACATCTAGGGCTGCATGTGTTTATTGAAATATGTCAATTATTATGCCATGCCATCAACCCCTGGGTTTGGGGGGTTTTCCCAATTCCTTCAGAACTGCTTGAACTCCCTCTTTCATCACCACTGTCTCTTGGTTATATGTTGTTTATGAAATTCTTCTGTGTCAGCCAATTCTATCATTCCATCTTCTTTTAATGCATGCTGGATCATTCAGTATTCTGCCCATAGCATCTTTAAATATTGAAGTTTGAGGTTTGAATTTGTTCTTGAGGTCCTGTCCTTAATGCTCAGATTTTCTGACTCCAGCTCTTTGCACATTTTGTTATAATACTTTGCTTTGTCTCCCTCAGCTACCCTTTAAAATCTTCTATTTAGCTCCTTATTTTCCTTATTTCTTTCCTTTGACTTGGCTTCTTGACATTCTAGTGCAATATGCAGATTCTCTTCTAACATCTAGATTTATCTTTTCTTCCTCCATTGTCTTTGTAATGACCTCTTGCATTCTTCACTGAAGATATTCTTGATATCATACCATACCTCATCTGATCTTCATTTTGTTAGTTCCTAAGGCCTCAAATCTTTTCTTGAAATTATTTTAAAATTCAAGTGGTATAGACTCAAGATCATATTTTGGTTCTTGTATATTTGTTTTTGTTTTTTTAGCTTCAATTTGAACTTACACATGAGTAGTTGATGGGCTGTTCTACAGTCAGCACCTGGTCTAGTTTTCAAAGCTATTATTGAGCTTCTCCAGTGATTCTTTCAACAGATGTAGTCAGTCTGAGTTCTGTGTAGCCCATCAGGTGAGGACTATGTATATATATAGTTGTCATTTGTGTGTTTTCTTAAAGGTATTTGAAATAAATAAGTCACTGATTGTACCAAATTTTATCATTCTATCTCTAGCCTCATTTCTGTCACCAAGTCTGTAATTTTCTATTGATTCTTTGCCTTGTTTCCAACATTTGCATTCCAGTCATCAGTTATTATTAATGAAACTTGGTTATATGTTTAATTGATTTCTGACTGCAAAAGTTGGTGTAAATCTTCTGTTTCCTCCTATTTGACTTTAGTTGGTAGTGCCTATACTTGAATGACAGTGATATTAACAAGTCTTCCATGTATGCATATAGATATTATCACTCAACAAACTTGTGTTCCAGGATGGGTCTAAAAATGTCCTTTGGACTATGCATGTGACCGCATTTCCTCTCACTTTTTCATTTCCAGCTCAATAGATCATATGATTGTCTGATTGAAATATCCCATGCCAATCCATCTCAGTTTGCCAATTCCTGTTTTTATGTGCCGTCGAGTCACCTGCAACTCATAGTGACCCTATGTACAACGGCTCTAAACTCTGCTCTGTCCTGTGCCAATCGCACTGTCTCTGACACTCCCACCCCAGTTATCCCAGTCACTGAATCAATCCACCTCATAGAGGGCCTTCCCCTCCTGTGTTGTCCCTCCACCCTCATTTTTAAATTTTTTTGTTTTGTTTCTCTTTTAATAACATCCAATTTTCCTACATTCATGCTTTGCACATTCCACATTCCAATTATTAGTGACTATTTGCAATTTTTCATCCTTATTTTCTTTCCCAATAAGAAAGCTCAGCTTCCATTGTTATAGCTAATAGCCTAAGTATGTCCTATTATTCATGGGGTTTTTGAAGCCTGTTACTTCAGAAGAAGATGACCAATCCGTCTTCCTAGTCTTTGTTAATTTGGAAGCTCAGCATTAGTATAATATTTTACATATAAGCATTTCACCCAAAAGATAGGTGATAGACAAGCAACCTTAAACATTTCAAGCGTATGAAGAGCATCAACATGCAAAGACACTTCTCATGGCAAAAAAATGATAGAATTTCTAATGTTGTTGTTTGTAAGTGCTGTTGAGTCATAGGTGACTCATAGCGACCCTATGAACGAAAGTCCTCGACACTTGTGTGCGTGACTTTCATCCTTTCTCCAGGTTCATAGGGTTTCTGGAGGCTATCTATTTATGGAAGTGAATGCCACTCCTGCTTCCAAGCTTATTTCTACCAGGGAGCATCACCAAACACTGTGCACCATTAGTAACCATTATCGCATTTGACACAGCAGTGTCACAGTGTTCAGCTTCACAGCGACCACAAGTTAACTCTGTATGGCAAGTGGACACATCAGGGCTATGTGACCTAGAAGACTGAACAAAAACAATGAAAAACAGGCCTTAGGGCCTTAGGGCCATGGATTAGAGTCACCCACTTTTGGTTTGGTAGCATCACTTTCGGTCCACTAGGTCAACTGGTATCTCTTTGTGTTGTTAAGTGCTGTTCAGTTGAAGGTGACCAATAGCGACACTATGAATGAAAGTCCTTGACATTTGCATGCATGGCTTTTATCCTTTCTCAAGGTTAGGGTTTCTGGAGTCAAGCTATTTATGGACCTGGATGCCACTCTTGCTTCCAAGCATTTCTAATACATGGATATTTTTCTTGTCTTGATTATTCCATTTAATATTCTCAGAAATTAAAGAGAACTAAGAGATTATTTCTTAATTTTTGAGTTTCAAAATAGGCTCTTGAAAATTATGTGAGAGAAATAGTTTCAAGGAAAGTAGTTTTTGAGTTTGTACTGTTTTCCCTTTCAGTGTGTTCCAGATCATGTAAATACTGTCTCCCAACTTTATATTTTTGCAATTCAGAAACCCAGAATTCTCTGAGTAATTAATTTGTTTTCATGGCTATATCCAATTCATTATCAATTTTGTTTCCTAGATATTCCCAGGTTAGTCTAAGTTTTACTGTTGCAATTTCAGTAACTCTGGTCTAAGATACTTCTTATTTGTACAGTATTTTCATAAATCTCTATTCGAAACTTTTATGTACTATTACTCACCTCAAAATTATTCCCATATTTGCAGTCAGAATGATAATTTCAGAGAACAAACATTGTTGCAGAATATTGGGGAGGAAGAAAGGGCTTCTGACCAGGATAGATCACCTAAGCTCCAGATAAGTGCAAGCCTCCCAAAGACATTTAATAAGGGATAGAGAAAGCTTCCCTATGTTTGGCTGTACCAACTCTGAGAAAGCTCACCGTCTGGGAAGTTGGTTGCTTCACCTGTTGAACTGGAAGTGGTTCCCATGGAGAAGAGATTCTCCTAACCAATCCGCATGTCCAACATCTGTAAGCCCACCCTATCCTGTCTTCCTGTTAACATGTTTGTATATAAGTGCACTGCAGTCCCAATAAAACTGAGCTGTATTGACTCTCTGATCCTCTACCGGAGTGGTGTATCTCCATCATGCTTACCCACATCAGAGTGTCGCTGTTGAGTTGCCGGCAAACAAACAGCGACAAAACATCATTATATATTCCATTTATTAGTTTGCAAGTGTTTCTGTAATGAAGTACTACAAACTAGATGCTTTAAAAAGGTAGAAATGTATGTCCACTGTGTTGTGTCACATACTTTGGGCAAATGGCCAGGAGGGACTGGTCCTTGGAGAAGGACAGCATTCTCAGAAGCATGGAGGCACAAGCTTGAGAGGAAGATCCCAGATGAAGTAAATTGATATAGTAACTGGGGCAATAGGGGTAGGTGTGTACAAGTCAGTGAGACAGGCTCAGGGCAGGCTTCAGAGCTGTTGTACATAGGGTTACTAAGAGGTGACTAGATGGCACAAAACAACAACAACGTTATAGCATGTCTTAGAAATAGATTCTTTTGTTTGAACATGCTACCTTTCATTGAATTCTGTGACACTGACATATTGACCTTCTTCTTTAATACTATATTTAGGTCTCCTTTCTGTATGATCCTCTTCTTTTGTTTGTCTGTAAGATATATTTGTGCTTTATCCTAAGCTATTTTTCTTTTTTCACTTGGTAATAGTCCATGCTCATTTCTTGTACTTGCATGGTTTAAAGTGTTATCCAAAGGCTGAAGTTTTAGCAAATCTTGGCTTTGTGAGCATCCTGACTCTCAAACATATATATCTAATTGCATCCTGTGTATCACTCCTAGATATCCCAGTGACACTTCAAACCCAATGTGTTAAAATAAAATTCTTCAATTTCTCTCACTTTTCTGTTTTCTCACTCTGTTAACACTAAACTATACATTTGAGTTTTATCTTGACTTGTTCCCCATACTCATCCCACACAAAATCCTAATTATATAGGATCAATTGGTCCTAAATATATTTTAAGCTTACATGGTTTGCTTCATCTCATCATAAGGTGCCTAGTGCAGGCCATTTCACCTGTGCTTATATATTGACACTGTCTCTCAGTTGATTTCCTTGCCTGCAGGTTTTCCACTGGCCAATAAATTACTATAATTATGAATTTTTAAATCTTGCAAATCTGATATCTTTACAACTTTCTCCCTGCTCAAACTCATCATAGTTACCCATTGCATTGAGAATATTACTAAATCCTCAATCTGGTTCACAAATCTCTACTTTCTTCCTTCCTTGGGATTAGGAGCAAATATGGATCTCTTTCAGTCAGTTGCCAAAAGAACACATAAATGTTTTGGAGAAACTACAACCAGAGTGCTCCTAGAGTCAAGGATGATGAAGTTCTATCTCATGTAATTTGGCCACGTTGGTAGGAGGGGCTATTCCTTGGAAAGAGACATCATGCTTGGAAAGGTGAAGGGTCAGTAAAAGATAAGAACATCTTCAACAAAATAGATTGACACAGTGACTGCAATAATGGGCTCAAGGATGTCAGAGATGATGAGAACAGCTTAGGATAAGACAGAGTTCAGATCCACTGTTCATAGGGTCTTTATAGTTGTACTCAACTAACACCTTTCTCTCTATCATACAAGGTACACTGCTGGATATAATGCTTAAAAGCACTTTTTCATCAAGAAAATATTAATTAGAAATGCCTTCTTAACTCTTCCTAGTTTAAATTTCTCTTCAGGATGTTCTTCTAGCACAGACATATTGTAATACAATATGTGAAGATTGTAATTGCTTTATTCTCTTTTAAACTATAAGATCTGTAATGGCAGGGACCATGTGTGCCTTGATTGCTGCCCTATGGTATATGCTTAACATATACATGTTGAAAGACTGAATAAGGAATGAGTGGGGCAAACATATTTTCATACCTTCCATGTAATTTTTGTATCTTATTTTATATATTAGCACTATCAGTATGTCTACCTTCAGAAAGATCAATTCTACTTAATCTATCAACATCTATGTCTAGATAGACATGGGTATGCGTCTCAGTCTTCCTAGTGTTAAAATAGGATAAATTGGATGGTTATGTTGAGAAGAGCAGAGATGGAAAAACAGACCAAGACTAGATAATCCAGGAATTTTTAAGTCACCCTGTTTCCTGGAGACTATTTTATTGGTGAAACTTTGTCTTACATACTTTAGGCATGTTGATAGGAGGGGAAAATCCTTGAAGAAGAACATCAAGTTTGAAAAGGAGGATCAGCAAGAAGACTCGACAAGATAAATTCACACAGTGATTATAACAGTGGGCTCAAGTGTGTCAGAGATGGTGAAAATGCCATAGGACAGGGCAGGGCACAGATTCATTATAGTTCATAGTGCCTCTTGGAGTAAAGATTGTGAAGCTCTCTCTCTCTCACACATAGTTTGAGCATGTTGCCAGGAGGAGCCAGACCTTGGAGAAGGATCTGATGCTTGGACAGTGCAGGAGAGTAAAACCCTGGATGAGATGGACTGACACAATAACTAGGGTAATGGTGGTAGGTGTGTCAGAGGCAGTGAGATTGGCTTAAGCTTAGGCAGGTTTCAAAGCTGTGCATAGGGTCACTATGAATTGCAGGCAACTCAACAGCATATGACAATGACATCTTCCTCATGTTATTAACACTCCTTAAAGCACTTGTTTAGTAGCTGAATATATATAATACAGATTGAACACTATTTCAATGAATCTTTCATTATTGTTTATTCAAAATGTTTCTCTTTTTTATTTAAAATGTCTCAACAATGTGTGTGTGTGTATGTGTGTGTGTGCTTAAAAATTTTTGTGCACATTTTAAACAATCTCTTTAGGGTATATTCTTAGAAACAACATTCTGATTCAAACATCTGACGTATTCTAAAAGGCTATTGATAAGTATGATAAAATTCTCTAAATTGCTTTCTGAAGCTTTTCATTCAGTTAACACTTCCATTAAAACAGTCTTCATTTTCAAGCATTTCCTGCGATTAAAAGCAATAAACCCTTGAGAGAAAAAGAAAAGTCATAGTTTGCTAAGTCAAGCTGGCTGCTCAAACACCAAGTGATAGTTTTCTATTCTGCTCTTCTAACCCTCTCTACTTCCTCTCCCACCTATGCAAATGAGGCTGAGAGGTCAAGCAAGAAGGGATACTGGGCACGGCTTATGAAAGCTGTAGGCACAGCAGAGCTAGATGACTCCCGGTGCGGCAATAACAATTCTGGTGTTACCATTTCCATCTCTATTTGCTTTTGGCACAAGTTAACAGCCAGTTCTGGGAAAACTGAAGCTGTTTTTTACTGCCAACATGTTCAACTAATGATTCCTGCAAAAATGCCAGCTACAACTATGGAGGCAAGGATTTTTCCAATTTTCCTGCCTTTGGGAAAAAAATAAAAAGGAAGAAAACTACTAATTGAGCATGAATTGGAAGCCAGTTATTTAGAAATCCCTTTTCCCTGCTTTCCTGCATTCTTCTCAAATCTCCTATAGTACAATGTTGGGGGTAAAATTCCTTCATTTGCTCTCTTAAGATTAAACTGTGAAGCATATCCCTATTTGTTTAGGAATGATGTGGGTTGCATTGTTACATGCATAAGAAAAAGGATAAAAGTGTTAGAATCTCTTCTCCTGAGTCACTCTAATTACTTTAGATTTCTTTGTAGAGGAAAAATATATAACAGAATTTGAAAATCTCATTGACTACAGATTTCTAAGAGCCACGAATGCTGAGTGAACTCCAAAAATGATTACTCTTGTTTCATCTTTAGTGTTTAATCTTTAAACTTTAAAACAAAATTATCCCCTGAAGTCTGCTTAAAACAAAATAATATTGTCGTTATCATTATTAATAACAAAATTGTGATATATATTACCAACACAAAATATACAACATTTTTTAAAGTCACAGATTTCCCCACATATATCCACACTTATCAGACAGTGTGTGCATGTGTGTAGGTATTAACTATGAAAATAAAAAGAAATAATTCTGAAAGGTTTGCAGAGAGAATCAGGGCTTTATTCAGTCTCAATTTAGTATCTTCTGACCTTAAAAGTGGCACTGATTAGGGCTACATTTAGGAAGCACTGTTAAGAATTAATAGTCAATCTTATCCCAGTCTTTATTTTACAGATAAAGAAACTCAACCCACTTCGTTCTGCCATCTCTAACATTCTGTGATTCTATTAGTTTCCTCGCAGTAAAAAGAAAGCAGATAAAATCAAACCATTTCCATACCCAAACAGCTTTAAAGGGGAATGTTTTCCATGATGTACATCAGGGATGTATCCTGTCTCCATACCTTTTCAACCTGTATGCAGAGCAGATTATCCAAGAGGCTGAGCTCTATGAGGAAAAGTGTGGTGTCAGGATTGGTGGAAGATCTATCAACAATCTGCGTTATGCAGATAATACAACCCTGCTTGCTGAAACTGAGAAGGACCTCATGCACTTGCTGCAGGGGGTCAAGGACTGCAGCCTTCAGTATGGACTGAGGCTCAATGTCAAGAAGACAAAGATTCTCACCACTGGACCAATTGGAAGCATCAGGATGGATGGGGAAGAGACTGAGATTGTTCACAGCTTCAGTTTGCTCTGCTCCACGGTCAACACTCTTGGCACAAGCAGCCAGGAAATAAAAAAATGTATTGCGATGGGATAGTCTGCTGTTAGGGACCTCTCTAAAGTACTCAAGAGCAATGGTGTCTCTCTGGAGACTAAGGTGCACCTGATACAGGTCATGGTCTTTGCAATCACTTATTATTCATCAGAGAGTTGGACAATGACCAAGGAGGATAGAAAGAGAATTGATGCCTTTGAGCTGTGGTTCTGGAGAAGAGTATTGAATGTACCATGGATTGCCAAGAAAACAAACAGATTCATCCTAGAAAGGGTTAAACCAAGCTACTCCTTGGAGGAAACGATCCTGGGGCTTCGTCTGACATACTTTGGGCATGTTGCAAGGAGGGAAAGGTCCTTGGAGAGGGATATCATGCTTGGGAGGGTGGAGGAACAGCGCAAGAGTGGAAGACTCTCTATGAGATGGATTGATTCAGTGACTGGGGTAATTGGGATAGGTGTGTCAGAGGCAGTGCAATTGGCACAGGATAGAGCAGGGGCAGCAAACGACTCAACGGCACATAACAACAACAATAGCTTAACTTGGTTGTGTTGTTGTTGTTATGTGTCGTCGAATAGCCTACTATACATAGCGACCCTATGTACAATAGCCCTAAACTCTGCTCTATCCTGTGCAATCTCATTGTCTCTGACACAACTACCCCCATTAACCCCAGTCACTGAATCAATCCATCTCATTGAGGGTCTTCCTCTCCTTCCCTGTCCCTCCAAGCATGACATCCCTCTCCAAAGACTGATCCTTCCTTACAACATGTCCAAAATATACCAGACAAACTTCAGAATCCTTACCTTAAGGAGCAGCCAGGTTTAACCCTCTCCAGGATGAACCTGTTCGTTCTCTTAGCAGTCCATAGTATACTCAATACTTTTTTCTAACAGCATCAATTCTCCTTCTATCATCCCTAGTCATTGTCCAGCTCTCTGATGCATAGCAAGTATCAGGCACACCTTAGTTTCCAGATTGACATAATTGCTCTTCACAACACTATTCAATAAAACTTGGGGATCGTCCATCATAAATGAAATCATCATGCAATACATTAAATACAATTTCAAATCTAAAAAAGAAAAAGAGTAAAGAGTAAGAACCAAACTTAGCCAGTGGCAAGATGATCACCTCTCTTGGGAGTGTTGAGGTGAAGGGGTGAATGAGAACGGGGAACTTAATTGTGCATCATAACCCCTAAGGCCACCTGGCCATGCTATTCACATTTATTTCCGCTGTGACCTGTCAGGATGATTACTTAGCTGAAATCAACAATGTTTTAAGCTGTTTTCCAAAACTATTTGGTGGCTTCTTGTTCTGTGCCTTGGAGTGGCTTGCTACTTATAGCTCTGAACCTTGACCTATCCTAAGCCCATCTCACAGTCTCGGACCTGCCCCCATAACCTCAATCACCGTGTCAACCCACCTTATCCAGAGTCCTCCTCTCCTGTGCTGACTCTCCACTCTTCCAAGCATGATGTCCTTCTTCAAGGAGTAGTTACTCCCTGTTGGCAACATGCCCAAAGTATGTGAGACAGAATTTTAAACTCCTTCCCTCCAAGGAGCAATCTGGGTTCACCTTCTCTAGGACAGATGTGTTTGTTCTTTTGGCAATTTATGGTATTGAAGAGTATGTTCAATACTTTTCTCCAGCACCCCCTCTCAAAGAAATTGATTCTTTTATCATTCTTATTTATTGTCGTACTCTCTAATACATAGCAAATAATTGTGAAGCCCATGACCTGGATCAGGTGCACTTTAGTCTCTAGACTGATGTTACTGTTAAGCACTCTGGAGAGCAGCAGAAAGTGTGACAGAACACTTTCCCAAAGCAACTTGCCTTTTGATTTCTTAACTGCTGATGTCAAGAGTGTTGATTGTGAATCCAAGCAAGCTGAAATTGTTAACAATCTCAATCTCTTTGCCCTCTACCAAGGTGCTGATAATTGGCCCAGTGGTGAGAATCTTCAGGGTTTTTTGTGTTGAACTGCAATCCACATTGAAGACAGTAGTCCTTAAGCTTCTGCAACAAATGCTTCAGGTTCCTCCTCAATTTTGGCAAGTAGCTAAACCACTGAGCCTCTGATGCCTGGAAACATTAGTGTCCTGGAGTCTGGGCTATAGGAAAGTTAGAAAGCTCCAGTTCTCCATGCCTGTCTTTAAAAGAGTACCTGATAAAAAGTAATAAAATAGGGGAAAAAAATAAAAGAGTACCTGAAAAAAATCAAAGGATGGGCAATCTCCTTTCATGTGATTTTAACTGCCTTTGAAAACCCTCCAGATGATCAGCTATAGTCGATTCTGACTGTACGGTAATATAAATACATATTCTGCTTTAATAATAACTACTTCTACCTTACTTTGGAGCTCTGGTAGGAAGCTTCACTGAAATCCTAAACCCATGTGGTTCAATCATACTGACTGCTTCATGGGAAAAGGATGGACAATCTCCTAAGCAATTTACTCCTTCTGAAAAATACACTGGAGGGTCAGCCTTGGGTCAGTTCCAACTCAACGGCCCTCAACAACATCAGCTTCACTCTAGGCCAGAAGTCTTTTATGATCTTAATTTTCAGTTTAATAAATAATGTTCAATCCTCAAAATGTTGGCAGATTCCTATTTTGATTTTCATTTGAGAATGTACTTGTGAGAGAAAACTGGCACTGAGAAGGATTAAAAGATTTCCTATGGTTATACATTTAACCTGGCAGATTTAAGATTACATTCAAGTCGACTTGATACCATAACTTGGATCTTTCTTTCTTTCTTTCCAAAACATGCTCTTCACAAGATTCACTGGGGGCAGTGGATATACCCTGCCCAATTTTAGTGATAAACTTGATAGAAACACAACAAGCAATTGTTTAGGCCTTGGAGAAAACGGAATATGTTGTTTTTGTTGTTGTTGTTATGTGCCATAAAGCCACCTGTGACTTATAACAACCCTAAGTACACCAGCTCTGAAACCTTCCCTGCCTTGAGCCAATCTCATTGTCTCTGATAGACATATTCCCATTTCTCCAATCACTGAATCAATCCATTTCATTCTGGCTCTTCCTCTCCTGCACTGTCCCTCCATCCTTCCACTAGGACTTGTCCCTTCTTGCCACGTGCTCAGAGTATCTGAGATGGAACCTCAGAACCCTTGCCTTCTGGTTTCACCTTCTCCAGGACAGGCCTGTTTGTTCTCCACTCTTTGTCGCAGTCCACAGTATATACAACACTCTAGGGAAATGTGTAGTTCTATAGATTTATTTGTCTTCCATCAAAAAGGATATATTGAGTCATATTTTATGAAAATATCATTGCATTTTAGTGTTGCATGAATAGTAAAGACACAATGGGAATTTCAGATATGGATAATAAGAGGCATAGGTCATAATAATTAATTATCTAAAACACAACGTAGTATAAAGGATGGAGAGAACAAAAACAACCAAGAATGAATCAAAGGAGAGAAGATGCTAGTTAAGATGATAACGTAATTATGATAAAAACAAAAGTAGAAAATATGGGAAGCCAATACTAAATATATGTAATAAACTGAATGCTCTATCAGGATGTGGGGGAGGTGAGGTACACACTAGAGTTCATCCTGAGGCACTAAGGCAATCCTTAAGAGTTTACCAGATTCTTGCATTTGCTAACCCCTCCCTCCTAAGCAAAACAGAGGGTTTTCAATAGAAAGAGCTTGGCTTCATTTGCATTGAATTCTCTTTGTGATTTGCTTCCTGATAATTTTCAATAAGGATACAGAGAGGCTGGAATGGGGGTCTTCAGTTGAGAACTGCTGGACCCCTGTTTATGTTCTCTGCTCTATCTAAAAAAAAAAAAACAACAAAAACAAAAAACCCCAAAATCAACAAACCAACCACAATATATGTGAATGATTGTACAAAGTACAACCTACCTGAATTAAAAAAACAATATATATGAAAGATTGTATGCAAACACTCTTGGCACCAGCAGTCATGAAATAAAAAGACAAACTGCATTGGGAAAGTCTGCTGTCAGGAATCTCTCTAGAGTATTGGAGAGCAACGATATCAGTCTGGGGACTAAGGTACACCTGATCCAGGCCATGGTCTTCACAATTACTTGATATGCATTTGAGAGCTGGACAATAACTTAGGATGATATTCAGCTTTTTGAGAATACACCTAACTTCCACCCAGAATGGTTGTACCATTATACAATAATACCAACAATGTATAAGAGTTCATTTCTTGCCACATCCTCTCCAACATTTATTACTTGCTTCCTTGTTAAACTTTGCCACAGCTACTGGAGTGAGATGGTACCTCATTGTGGTTTTGATTTGTTTCTTTTTTATTGCCTGTGATTTGGAGTATTTCTTCATGTGTCTGTTTGCCATTCAAATATCTTCCTCTGTGAAAACTGCTTCCATGTCTTTTTCCCCATTTTGAAATTGGGTTATCAGTCTTTTTCTTGTGGAGGTATTCTGTACACATTTGTTATAAGACTCTTGTCTGAGATGGTATTACCAAATGTTTGTTCTCAGTCTGTAGGTTTTCTTTTCACCCTGTTGGGAAAAGTTTTTGATGCACATATGGACTACTAGGAAAACAAACAGATTTGTCCTGGAAAGGGTTAAACCGGGTGGCTCCTTGGAGGCAAGGATTCTGAGGCTCCATCTAACATACTTTGGACATGTTGTGAGAAGAGACCGGTCCTTAGAGAAGGACAACATGCTTGGGAGGGTGGAGGGACAGCGCAGGAGAGGAAGGCCCTCTATGAGGTGGATTGATTCAGTGACTGGGATAATTGGGATGGGAGTGTCAGAGACAGTGCGATTGGCACAGGACAGAGCTGAGTTTAGGGCTGTTGTACATAGGGTCGCTATGAGTCGCAGGCGACTACATAACAATAACAACAACAACAACAACATATGGATTTAATCTTTAGAAGATCCCATGCATCAATTTTATCCTCTAAAGTTTGTGCATTTCTGGCTCTATTTGGCACTCTTTATTCCTTGGACTAGCGGTTCTAAACTAGATCCCAGTTTGTCTCTTATGAATGTTATGGTTTGGGGCTTTATTCCCAGGACTCTGATCTCCCAGGACTCTGCGTTGATTTTTTTATATGGTGCGAATGTGAATCCTGTTTCAACTTTCTTCAGGTAGAGAAGTCCAGTTTTGCCAGCACCATTTGTTGAAGAGGTTATCATTTCCCCATTGGATAGCTTTGATTTCCTTATCGAATATCTGCTCACCATAGATAGCTGAACATAGAAATTCCATATAACCCAGCTATTCCACTACTTGGAATATACCGAGAAAGTGAAAACTGAGGCACAAATGGAGATTTGTACACCAATGCTTATAGCAGCATTATTCATCATTGCAAGAACATGGAAACAGCCCAAATGTGCCATCACAAACAAATGGATTGAGAAATTATGGTACATTCACATAATGGAATACTATGCAGTACACAGGAGCAATGATTTGTAAATTATTACCTAACTTGGGAGTGACTGGAGAACATTATGCTGAGTGAAACAACTCAGTCCCACAGGATATATATTGTATAAAACCATTATTGTAGAATGAAAATAAGGATCCAAGAGGGGTGGGAGAGGTTGGAAGCAGAGGGATGAGGATGTGCAGGGGAAGGAGAGATTAATCGTGAGGTTGTACAATATGCTGGGTGGGGAGATGAGGGAAATTAAAAGATTTTTCTTAAAAACACTATATTTGAGTATTGTAAAGAAATTAGTAGGAAAAAAATAACTAATGATGATTGAAGAAGAATTGATGCCTTTGAGTTGTGGTTCTGGAGAAGACTGTTGAATGTACTATGGACTGCCAGGAGAATAAACAGGTCTTTCCTAAAGAGGGTGAAATGAGGCTACTCCCTGAAGGCAAGGATTTTGAGTCTCGCTTCACATACTTTGGGCATGTGGCCAGGAGGGATCGATCACTCATTGGAGAAGAATGTCATGCTTGGAAGGAGGAGGAAGGAAGAAGAAGACCCTGGATGTGATGGATAGATTTGCTGACTAGAGAAATGTAATTACATCCATTGGAGACAATGAGTTTGGCTCAGGATGGGCAGGTTTAAGGGCTAATATATATAGGGTCATTTTAAGTCCCAGCCAACTCAATGGCACATAACAACAACAACATGCAAGCCAATACAATATTTTTTAAAAAGACTTGTTGAAACTTGAATTCCTTGTACCAAAGTAAGAATCCATTGTACTCTACTTGCTAAGTAGATGTTAACCAGAAGATAATCAACTTCTATGAAGATTACCTTGTTGGCTGGGCCCAGTGGAATTCTGGAAGGAAGGACATTACCTGATTTAGGGAGGGCAAAGGTGAATACAGATCTTCCCACTTCTGAAGACCAGGAGCTACTTGTATTTGAAGGAGATGTCTTTCTGGAATCCCCTGAATGTCAGCTGAGCCCAGTGGAATTCTGGGATACATAATTAGCTCCTGGGCCTCAAAAGCAGGAAGATTTGGATTCACATTTGTGCTCCTTAAATTAAGTAATGCACTTCCTCCCAGAATTCCACTAGGTTCGACCAATATCCAGGGGATTCTAGCAAGACATGGCGTACATATATAACCAGCTTTGGGGCCCACAGGCCTTGGACCAAGAAAACAACATTTACATACCAGATCTAGAGAATACATCACCCTCTCCTGAGAAACTATCCTACTGTGACAGTAGAGTGTTGCAAAAGGAAGAGCAGATGCACTAAATCACAAGAAGTCAGTCCTGCAGCAGAAGCTCAAGGCAAAGGACTTTTTGTCAGAACTCTCTGAGCTAGAAACCCTTCCCTAAAGCTAGTACCTGGAATTTGGACTTAGAGACTCCTAAATGCAAGAGAGATCAGCTGTAGCTTGAGAGACCAGCAGCAGTGCAAGGCTTTAGGCATCCCAGAAGTAAACTGAGTCATGAGCCAACATACAAAGGGTTGGATAGGGGAGGGAGATGTTGAATGGGGTAGGTGGGAGTGGAAGGGGATATTAGTGGAAAGAGGAAAGAGCTGAGTCAAGACATACATGTGAAGGGCGAGAGAGCAACCCAGAATCTCTTGGTTACTTTTTTAATGGGGAAAATGCCTTTCATGTGCCCCTTCCAATAAAATGCTTTTGTGTCAGATACTGTTATAAAGCTGAACATTCAAATTAAAACAGACTCGGAAGAAGGATTAGCCATCCACTTTCAATACATAGCTACTAAAACTCTGTACAATAGATCACACTTAGAGTAGACTAGCAGATATGGCGACTGAGACTGGGTCCTCAAATATAAAAACACAAAGGATAATGTTGTAAGCAGACACTAATGATTGGAATGTGGAATGTAAGAAGTATGAATGTAGGAAAATTGGACATTGTTAAGAAAGAAATGGAACACATAAATATTACACATTAGGCATTGGCACCGTCAGTCAGAAAATCGAAAGATAAATTGCATTGGGAAAAATCTGTTGTCAGGGACCTCTCCAGAGAACTGACAAGCAATGATGTCTGTCTAGAGACTAAGGTGTGCCTAATCCTGGCAATGGTCTTCACAATCACTTGCTATGCATTAGAGTTGGATAATGACTAAGTATGACATAAAAAGAATTGATGCCTTTGAATTGTCTTGAACTTACCATGAAATTCCAAGAAAACAAATACATCTGTTTTGGAGAGGGTGAACCAAGTTCCTCCTTGGAGAATAGGAATTTGAAGTTCTGTCTCACACACATGAGAAGGAGAAGAAAGATTACCCAAAATCAACTGGAGCAGTACATTAACAGAGAACAACATGCAATACAAGCTGGATTTAGAAGAGGCTCTGACACTACAGACATTAGGGTCAATGTCAGATAGATCTCAGCTAAAAGTAAAGAGTAACAGGAAATTCTATTTGTGCTGCATATACTATGCAAAGGCTTTTGATTATGTAGATCACAACAAATTGTGGCTAACTTTGAGGAACATGAGAATCCCAGAACACTTGATAATGCTTATGCAAAACCTATACTTTGACCAGGAAACAGTCCCCAGAACAGGGCAGGGAAACACTGCATGTTTCAAAATAGGGAAAGGAGTGTATCTGGGATGCATCCTGTCTCTATGCCTTTTCAATCTATACGCAGAACAGATCATTCGGGAAGCAAGGCTTTATGTGGAGAAATGTGGCATCAGGATTGAAGGTAGAGTCATCAACAACCTGTGTTATGCAGATCACACAACCTTGTTTGCTGAAACTGAACAAGACCTGAAACACTTGCTGCAGAAGGTCATGGACTGTAGTATTCAATATGGATTGAAGCTTAAACATCAAGAAGACAAAGATTCTCACCACTGAGCCAATTGGCAGCACCATGACAGATGAAGAAGAGATAGATGTTGACAATTACAGTTAGTTTGGCTTCACAATCAACAATCTTAACACCAGCAGTCAGAAAATCAAAGAATGAACTGCACTGGGAAAATCTTATGTCTGGGACCTCCCCAGAGTGCTGAAAAGCAATGATGCCAGTCTAGAGACTAAAGTGCACCTAATCCAGGCCATGGTCTTCACAATTACTTGTTATGCATCAGAGAGCTGGACAATGGCTAAGGATGCCAGAAGAAGAATCAATGCTTTCAAATTGTGGTTCTGGAAAAGAGTCTTGAACATACCATGGACTGCCAAGAAAACAAATGGGTCTGTCTTTCAGAGAGCGAAACTAAGTTTCTCCTTGGAGGCTAGGATTTTGAAACTGGCTCACATACTTTGGGCACATGGCCAGGAAGGGCCAGTGTTCTGCCCACGAAATACCCCTCAAAAGAATAATCCACAAGTTTGTAAATACAAACAAGCTCTTTATTCTAGAGTATATTCACATGTGGAGACTTTCTCCCTCCTTAGGAAGGTGGCGAGGGAAAAAGCCCCGAGTTCCCCTCCACAATTGCTTTTTTGGCTTTCCTGGGTGCCACTGTAGGGGCAGGGATGTTGAGATCATGGTTGGTGGGTCAGAGGGTCAGTCATGTGGGTTGGCTTTTGATGGGCTGGCTACTTTGCCCGCCTTTACTCTTTTTGTGTCACGTAGAGACTAGTTAATTCTTTCTTTGCAAGGACAGATAAGACTTTACCCAGGGCATTTGTGTTTGCCTTAAGCTAAGAATTTTTATGGTCTTTTTCTGCTTCTGGTATTAATGGGGGTTTATAAAAAGTGGGGTTTATGCTGTCCCCTCACCAGTTCTTGGAGAAGGACATCATGCTTGGAAGGGTGGAGGAACAGTGCAGGAGAGGAATACCTCAGATGGCATGGATTGATACAATGACTAGGCTAATGGGATTTGGGGTGTCAGAGTTGGTGTGTCCTGAGACTGGCTCAGAACAGGGTAGGGTTCAGAGCTTCTGTACATAAGCTTGCTATGGGTCACTGACGCCTCAACAGCAAATAACAACAATTTTGAGAAGAATGGGAATCCCAGAACACTTGAATGTGCTTATGTGAAACCTTATACTTGGACCAAGAAGCAATCCTTAGGACTGAGAAAGGAAACACTGCATGTTTCAAAACTAGGAAAGGAATGTGTCAGAGTTGTATTCTGCCTCCAAATCTTTTCAGTCTATATGTGGAACAAATCCTTCAGGAGGCTGGACTTTATGAAGAGAATTGTGGCATCAGGATTGGAAGAAGACTCATCAACAACCTGCAGATGTCACAATCTTGCTTGCTGAAACTAAGCAGGACATGAAGTATTTTCTGCAGAAGGTTAAGGACTGTAGTATTCAATATGTATTGAAGCTTAACATCAAGATGACAAAGATTCTAACCATTGGGTGAATTGACAGTACCATGATGAATGGATAAGGGATGGAGGTGGTTAACAATTACAATTACTTGCTATGCATGAGAATGCTTGCTGGACAATGACTAATGATGACATAAGAAGTATTGCTTCCTTTGAGTTGTGGTGCTGAAAAAGAGTATTGAATATACCATGGACCTCCAGGAGAATATGTTTGTCTTGAAGAAAGTGAAACCAGTCCTTGGAGGCAAGGATTTTGAAGTTTCATCTCATTTTCTTTGGTCACTTGGCCAACAGGGACCAGTTCTTGGAGAGGGTCATTGTGCTTGGAAGAGTGGAGGGACAGCATGAGATAGGAAAACCCCAGATGAGGTGGATTGACACAGTAACTAAAGTAATGGGATTAGGTGTGTCAGAGTCAGTGAGACTGGCTCAGGATAGGGCAGGGTTCAGAGCTATCATACATAAGGTTGCTATGAGCCACAGGTGACTCAATGGCGCATAACAAGAAACAACAACCTGAAGATTACAGCCTTGGAACCTATATGGGGCAGTTTTAATATGTCATATAAGGAGTTGCTTTGCTGACTTAAAGGTGACAACTCTCTTGTGATTTTAATCCGTGGGAGAAATAGAAACATTCTTCTCTGCAACCCACAGCTTCCTAAAACTGGACTTGAGGGTCAGCTGTGAATTAGTTCCAAGTGAATAGCTATGAGTAAGTTGAGTGCAAACTATCTTGATCACCACCCATAGGTGCTCGTGGGAAATTATACCACACATGTGCAGGACTTCCCAAGCCAGCATCCACTTATCAGATCCATGGAGTGAACTTCCTTTGCTGTTGCCTTGGATAGCAGAGGAGAATCTGTGTTACATAGGGCAATGGTGGGCAGGTTAAGTAAGATGTTTCTGTTAGAAGCTGAGGGTCAGCCTTGGGATCAGTGACCACCAGAAGAAGAGGCTCCTGGAAGGCTGGTTGGATCTGGTTAGTGAACGTTCCATGAGTAAAGCATGTGGCAATAGGAGTGACTCTAGCAGCAGCCGCCAACTTTAGCACAGCTCGTTAGCCAGTATTTCTGGAGGATATGACACTGACATCAGCTGAGTTTCAATGGTAGCAATGGCCCAAGCTGACAAGAGAAGCTTCTCCCAGTTCCCCTTCAGGTTTATAATGCAGATGTCACTTTTCTGTTTGCAGATGTACTGTTACATTTGGAAGTCCACACACTGCAAGGAATTTGAGGACATCTTCCTCCTTCTTCCTTCATCTGCAGGACATCCAGCGATCCAAACATTGTGGAAGTTTCCCTTTTAAATTACAACGGGACTCAGGACAAAGCCATATTGACACTCCTGCGGGTAGTGAGGAAAGGGTTATTTTTCATTGGTTAATTTAAAATTACAGATTCAGCTATTGTAGTTGTGTGTCATCAAGTCAGAACTGACCCATAACTGACCCTCCTGTGGGTTTTCAGAGGCAGTTAAACACACAGAGGGAGATTGCCCATCCTTTTCCCATGCAGAAGCTGGTGGGTTTGAATCCTGTGTCGTTGGGATTTTAGCACAGTTCCTATCTCACACTCTTACCTATTTTATTCATTGTCCCTTTTACCTCTACACAGTCCAAAATATTTTCAACTTCTGGAGTAGGCCCTCCTTGCCCAAGTTGCTCTGGCATTACCTGTTCTGTAACTTCTTAAAGGAATGACTTTCTTCATTACATACTTAGTCTCATTTATGCCATCTAATGTTCAGTAACTTCAGAGTGGCCTATTTTCAGAAGCCTTCCCTGACTGTCAATCCTTGTCTTCCCTCATGTTGTAGTTGTTATGTGTCATCAAGTTGGCTATAACTCATAGTGTCCCTTTTTCCAACAACTCTGAACTTTGCTCTATCCTGAGCAATTCTCACTGTCTCTGACACACCTACCCTCATTGCCTCCATTATTAGTTATTAGTTATTGTGTCAATCAACCTCATCCATGGTCTTCCTCTCCTGTGCTGCCCCTCGACCTGACCTTTCCAAGCATGATAGTCTTTTCCAAAGACTGGGCCCACCTCCCTACATGACAAAAGTTTATGAGACAGAGCTTCACAATCCTTGCCTCCAAGGAGAAGCTTGGTTTCACCCTCTCTAGATAAGACCTGTTAGTTTTCTTTGCAATCAAGATATGTTCAATAATCTTCTCCAGTAACAAAACTCAAAAGCATCAATTCTTCTGTAATCCTTGGTCGTTGTACAGCAGGTAATCATGAAGACCATGGCCTGAATCAGGTGCACCTTTGTCTCTGGACTGACATCCTTGCTCTTCAGCACTCTGGAGAGGTCCCTGACAGCAGATTTTCCTAATATAATTCATCTTTTGATTTCCTCACTTCTGGTGCCAAGAGTGGTAATTGTGGAATCAGGCAAGCTGAAATTGTTAACAATCTCAATCTCTTCTCCTTCGATTATGACACTGCCAACTGACCCAGTGGTGAGAATCTTCATTTTCTTGATCTGGAGCTGCTGAGCTTTTTTTACCCATATTGAAAGCTACAGTCCTTCACCCTCTGCAGTAAATGTTTCAGACTCTCCTCAATTTCAGCAAGTAAGATTGTGTCATCTGCATAACACAGGTTGTTTATGAATCTTCCTCCAATCCTGATTCCACATTCCTATTCATAAAGCCCAGATTCTCAAATTATCAGTTCTGCATACAGATTAAAAGGTATGGAGGCAGGACACATCCCTGACACACTCCTTTTCTGAATTTGAACCGTGCAATGTTTCCTTGCTTTGTTTTGATGACTGCCTTCTGGTTTAAGTATAGATTTTGCCTAAGCACAATCAGGTGTTCTGGAATTCTCATTGTTCTCAAGGTTCACAATTTGTTGTGATCCATGAAGTCAAATGCCTTTGCATAGTCAGTGAAACACAGGCATTCTTCTCTGCTTTGGACCAAGACCCATCTGACATTGATGATAATATCTCTAGTGCCACGGCCTCTTCTAAACCAAGCTTGTATTTCTGGTTGTTCTCCATAGATGTACTATTTCAGTTGCTTTTGGATAATCTTTAGCAGGATTTTGCTTGCATGTGATATTAGTGATATCATTCTATAATTTCCACTCAAGAGATCATATTAAGTGTTCTCTGTTCCTCCAGCATTTTGCATGAAGCAGTATCAGAACATATCATGCTGAGATATAATTTGGTTTCTGTTAATTTTTTTTGGACTAGGCTGTGGATCCCTTGAAGACATGTCTGTTGACTTCTCTGGCCCCAGTGATAGACAGCTGACACAATTAGCCCAATGTTGAGTTGGACTTTCTCTGACAACTTCTAGATTGTTACATTCCTGTTCAGAGACTTAAAAAATTTTTAGACAATCACTGTTTCTTCAAAGAGAAGAATTAACTTGAACAATGAAGGTATATTTCTTTCAGTTCAAATTCCTGTATTTATTGAACACTTACTGCAAATACTCCTGATATCCTACTTCTATATGATACATAGAAATACTATGTTAAAACAATAAATAGAGCCTATTGATAGAGAGTTACACATTACAATTTTTGAAAGAAGGATTTACTTCAAGTAGTCTGAAATTTGTTTTATATACCCATATACATTTATAAGGTAGAGACAATAAACTTATATTCTGCATTTAAGCTCTACGTCTGTTGTCACCAGGATAAGGTGTGGATGATAATGCCTTCAGAGAAATTGAATAATGAAAGCCAAATATTTGCTTAAAGTGTTTCTTTATATGAAACAAACATTTAATAGTTATATGGTATAGTTTGACTTTCAGTATGTTCTCCTTTCTGTATGTGTCCAGTCTACATGGAGTTAGAGAATGAGCTAAGAATAGTATTGTTTTGATAAAGTCTGCTTTAGCCTTAAGCTGTCATATAAATAATTCAAAATGTCATATTTATTGACAGTAACTCTGTCTGTCATAGGCTCAGATTAAGGGATTTAAACATTTTAAGTGTCAGTATATTAAATCATACACAAATATCAAATAGAAGTGGCTGAACCACAAGATTGGAAGAAAGGAAGTTTATGCTTTTCTCTATATCAGCCACTCACTCCGTGGTCCACAAGCTGAATATACTATTGACTCATAATATAGCGGAGACTAATAGTAAATCAACTGTCTCTGAGTCAAATCCCACTTATAGAGACCCTCTGCAAACTGTATCTCTCTCACTTAAAGCAGGTGGATTTAATAGAACAACCTTTCAGTTGGCAGCCAAACATTTTACAAACTACATCACCTGAGCTCCAGAAAGAAACAAAACACAACACAAAAAAAACCCCACCCAAAACAAAACAAAAAACCCAAACACATTCTTACACTTTATCAGAGAGTGAGTTAACTCACTTAGGAAATTGTTGTTGTTGTTGTTATGTGCTATCGAGTCACTTGTGACTCTTAGCGACCCTATGTACAAGAGCTCTAAATGCCGTTCTATCCTGTGCCAACCTCACCATCTCAAACGCACTCATTCCTGGCACTCCAGTCACAGAATTGATCCATCTCACCGAAGGTCTTCCTCTCCTTCACCGCCCCTCCACTCTGCTAAACATGATGTCCCTCTTCAAGAACAAGTCCCTCCTTGCAACATGCCCAAAGTATGTCAGATGAAGCTTCAGAATCCTTTACTCCAAAGAGCATTCCGGCTTCACCTTCTCCAAGACAAACCTGTTTGCTCTCCTAGCAGTCCATGGTATATTCAACACTCTTCTCCAGCACCACAACTCAAAGGCATCAATTCTCTTTCTATCATCCCTATTCACTGCCAACTCTCTGATGCATAGCACGTAATTGCCCAGATAAGGCGCACCTTAGACTCCAGCTTGATGTCGTTGCTC
The DNA here is from genome assembly GCF_000299155.1 of Elephantulus edwardii. Taxonomy (NCBI): domain Eukaryota; kingdom Metazoa; phylum Chordata; class Mammalia; order Macroscelidea; family Macroscelididae; genus Elephantulus; species Elephantulus edwardii. The sequence goes on from NW_006400005.1 coordinate 1,643,794, forward strand.
TTCAGTACTCTTGAGAGGTTCCTCACAGCTGACTTTTCCAATGCAGTTCATCTCTTGATTTCCGGGCTGCTGTTACCAAGAGTGTTGACTGTGGAGTCAAGTAAACTAAAACTGTTAAATATTTCAATCTCTTCACCATCCATACTGATGCTGCCAATAGGCCCAGTGGTAAGAATCTTTGTTTTCTTGATGTTGAGCTTCAATCTATATAGGAGGCTGCAGTCCTTGACCTTCTGCAGCAAAGCACTTCAGGTCTTCCTCAGTTTCAGCAAGCAGGGTGTGTCATCTGCATAACCCAGGTTGTTGATGACTCTTCCACCAATCCTGATGCCACATTCCTCCTCATACAGCCCAGTGTCTCAGATGATCTGTTCTGCATACAGATTGAAAAGGTGTGGAGACAGAATACATCCTTGATGGGCCCCCTTCTTGATTTTGAACCATCTAGTGTCTCTTTGCTCTGTTCTGGTGACTGCCTCTTGGTCCAAGTATAGGTTTTGCATTAGCACAATCAAATGTTCTGGGATTTCCATTCTTCTCAGAGTCAGCCATAACTTGTTGTGATCCACACAGTCAAAAGGCTTTGCATAGTCAATGAAGCACAGATAGACATTCTTCTGGTATTCTCTGCTTTCTGTCAAGATCCATCTATAACATTAGCTATAATATCCCTAGTACCACGACCTCTTCTAAATCAATGCTGCACATCTGGCAGTTCTCTGTTGACATATTGTTCCAAACGTTTTTTGATAATTTTCAGCAGAATCTTGCTTGCACGTGATATTAATGATATTGTTCCACATTCTGTTGGGTCACCTTTCTTTGGATTGGGAACAAATATCGATCTTTTCCAGTCAGTGGTCCAGCTCGCTGTCCTCCAAATTTCTTGGCATATCTTAATGAGCACATCCAGAGCAGTGTCTGTTGAAATATGTCAACTGATATTCCATCTCTCCTGGAGCCTTGTTTTTTGTCAATTCCTTCAGAGATATTTGAACTTCCTCCTTCATCACCAGAGGCTCTTGCGCATATGTTATTTCATGAAATTCTAGTTTAGTTTTATTTATAGTACTATTTTAAGAAATGCCTCTTATTTCATCTTCTTGAAAAAAATCAATTGACCATAGGTAGATGGGCTGATTTCAGGGTTCTCAATTCTATTCCATTGATCTATGTGTCTACCATTGTACCCAAACCACACTGTCTTGACCACAGTGGTTTTGTAGTATGATTTAAGATCAGGGAGTGAGATGCCTCTTAGGTTGTTTCTCTTTTTCAGGAGTGATTTGCTTACTTAGAGTCTCTTTCCATTCAAGATAAAACTGGAAAATGCCTTTTCCATCTTGTTGAAAAATGAAATTGGTATTTGTATTGGGATTGCATTGAACTTGTAGATTGCCTTTGGTAAAATTGTCATTTTCACAATATTGAACAATGGAAAACTATGCAGCACTGAAAAACAAGGAACTGTATCCATTCTTTTGTTGATGGACAGTTAGGTTGTTTCCAGCTCCTTGCTATTGTGAACAAAGGCATGATAAACATGGATGTGCATATATCTGCTTGGATGTCAGTTATGGTCTCTTTGGGGTAAATTCCCAGTAGTGGAATTGCTGGGTAAAATGGTATCTCTATTTGCAACTATTTGACAAAGCATCACACCACTTTCCACAGTGGTTGCACCATTTTACTCTTCCACCAACAGTGAATAAGTGGTCCACAAGCTGTGGTATATTCATACAATGGAATACTATGCTGCATTGAAAAACAAGGAACTCATGCAATATTATTCAAAATTAGTGACCCTGGAGGACATTATGCTGAGTAAAATATCTCAGTCACATAAAGACAAATACTGCATAGTGCCATTGTTGTGGAATGGGACTCACATCAGGGTTGGGGTAAGACTGAAAAAAACTGGGTAGGTTATGTATACTGAATTGAAACAGATTGAGGGAGAGAACAGTTTAAAAGCGATATATGATAGGGTATTATGATTATTACAGGAATCCAGAATTAAGGTTGCATGGTGGAGTGCATTTGGGGTGGGGTCAGGAGGATTGTATACCAACAAAGAAGTTTATCTTTTGGTTTTCAAAGAAAGGAGTGAATTGGGGGGCTGGAGAAAAAAAGTTTAACAATGAGTGAGTGGAAAACCAAAATATCTGTAAATGTTCATTAAAATTAATAAAATAAAA
>NW_006400005.1:1646091-1649315 GCF_000299155.1 Elephantulus edwardii
CAAAATGGATGAGCCTGGAGAACATTATGCTAAGTGAAATATCTCAGTCACAAAAGGACAAATACTGCATAAATGCCACTGTTAAAAAAACAGACTGACATGGGAGTTGGGGTTAAACTAAGTAAAGAGGGGATAAATAATGAACACTGCATTTAAATAGATAAGGGAAAGAACTGTCTAAAAGAAATATATAATTATTATTTGCATGACAACAGTCCAGAATAAGAGGAGCATAGCAAAGTGGACTGCGGAGTGGGGAGAGGGAAGAAATTGTGCAAAAATGAAAGAATGTTTTTAAAAAGAAAAGCAAACTGAGAATTTAAGGAGGAAAATGTGCAAAGATGAATGAATGGTAATCCAAGTTTTCTGTAAACTTTCATTAAAACATTAATTTAAAAAAATTTAAAAAAGAAATGTCTCTAAGTCCCACGACTGCTTAATTTAGTAGAGAATTGTATAGTGCAGGCATTCTCATTGACAGACCAAGTCAAATACCTAAGGATTGTTTACATGACTATTGAGAGTATACAAACAAAACTGTGCAGTATATTAATTTGTTTGATAATCTTTGTAGTTGTTGTTATGTGCCATTATGTTGAGTACAGGTCATAGTGGCACTATGAATAACACACCAGAACTCTGTCCTATCCAGTGCCATCTTCATCTCTGACGCATGAGAGTTCATGGCTGTAGTCACTGTCTCAATTCATCCCTTTCCAAGGAATAGCCTCTCCTAGCAACATGTCCAAAGTAGGAGAGACAGAGCTTAGTCATCTTTGCCTCCAAGGAGCACTCTGGTGCACTTTCCCCTTTACACTTTAGAGAACTTTGTAAATTACTAGCATTTTAAACTTAAAAAAAAATCACTAGATTGAAATATTTACTAGATAAGAACTTCCTGCATTTACATTAGGAAATCAATTTTGTGTTGTTTCCTAATGCAGCAATATATTGCTGTACAGTATTTTCTCAGACTACATAGTATTCTCTCCAACTTCTTAAAAATTATATATCAGCTCTTATAGGCATAAAAATTAACTCACAGTTTAATCTACCTTCAAAAGCTATATTTTGTGGAATAGATTGTTTGATGAAATATGCATCATCCAATGTGATTCATCTTTTTCATTTTTTAAAATTTTTATTATATTTTGTATTGAAATTTTAATGAAAGTTTACAGAAAACTTGGATTTCCATTTATTCATTGTTCAACATTTCCTCCCTACCCTTCTCAATTTGCTTTTCTCTTTAAAAGGATTCTTTCATTGTTGCACAATGTCCTCCCTTCTCCTGACCCCCCTCCCAGTCCACTTTACTATGCACCACTTATTCTGTCTGGACTGTTGTCATGACTATTGATATGAAAGATATTGATTGCAGACTCACACAAGATGAAATGATTTACAACTTTAATCTCTTCTCCAAGGAGCTCTGGTGGCCTAGTGGAAAGAAGCTGAGCTGCAATCAATACCAAAAGTATGTGCTGCTCTGTGGGAGAAGGATGGCCAATGTCCTGCCGAGCAATAAATTGCCTTTGAAATCTCACTGGAGGGTCAACTATGGTTTGGTTCTGTCTCGACGGTACACAACTACAAAAATCTCTTCTCCAAGTGATATGATTTTGTCTTTTGTCCCAGTGCTGAGGACTTATGTTTTATTGATATAAGATGTAATCCATATCTTTGTCTCACATACTTTATGTCAAGTCATTAGGAAGGACCAGTCCTTTGAAAAGGAAATCATGCTTAGAATGGCAAAGAGTAAGAGGTAACAGAGGAAGGCCCTTGACCAGAAGAATTGACAAAGAATAGCAATGGACTCTAGTGTGTCAGAGGTTATAAATACGGCACAGATCAGGGCCAGTTCCAGATTAATTCTTCATGGGGTCAGTTGAGTCACAGTTGACATGGAGATACCTAACAACAGCATCTATCCAGTCATCATGTAGTTGTAGAGACATTTCCTTCTTATTAAAAATGTTCATTAATAGAAGGAGATCTCAGCCTGTAGGTTGGATTTCCATGGAGTGACTGAAGTTTCAGGGAAGAGCTCATGATATATAAATGTGATTACTTAAAAGGAGCAAAGCGTATATATAGGGAGATTAGGAAAATACCAATACAATATGGAATTATATTGTTGTGTACTGACGAATCAGATAGTGTCAACTTTTTCTTTGAACTTCAAGAAGTATTTCTGTGTCTTGATAAAGGCTTATTTATGTCTCGTGTCTAAACAAACCTTCACTTTTAAATATAATAAATTATTTATTATAATGTTTTAAAAAAGAAATATAAATATTATTTTATATTGGAGACTAATTAAACCTTATTAAGCCTATCTTAAAAAATAATCCACCAAAATGACATCATTGTCAGGTCAATTTTGACTCATAACCTCCTTGTAGAACAGATTAGAATTGATTTATTACTATAATTTTTACAGATACAGACTGACATATCACTCTCATGAGAATTGGTAGCTAGTGAGTTTGAACCATTTACCTAAGCTTAATATGCCTCTGGAAACTCTATAAATGATAGTTATAGAAAGGCTTCAAGCCTTTTGTTCATGGGGTCACTATGAGTTGTGCACAGTTCAATGGTAATCAACAACTATAACAACAACCATATATTACTAATAATCTTTATTAGACTTAAACATTTAATTTTTTTAAAGAAATAGTCTTTTTTGCCTTGAGGGCTTTTAATTTGTTAATCTGTTTACTGTTTCATTACGTGGGCAATGTAATCAGAAACTCAGAGTAGCTATAGTAATTACTATGTTTAATGATTCAAGAATTCCCCTGAAGTGAAAATAATGACTAAACAGAATATAGCTACTCCTTGCTTGTCGCCTATCTTATTAGTTGACATTTTAAATTTATAACAATAGTGAAAAATTAACTCCAGCAATATTTTGCACATTAACGAAATTCAGCGGGTTGTTTGTTACAAATGCTAAGATATGAAGTGAGAGTAATGCTAGCTGTGATAGTTAAGGTTATACTTCAGTGTGGCTGAGCCGTGATGCTCAGTGGTTTGGCAGTCTTATATGGTGCAATATTTGTTGTTGTTGTTATGTGCCGTCAAGTCGCTTGCGACTCATAGCGACCCTATGTACAACAGCCCTAACTCCACTCAGTCCTGTGCCGATCGCACTGTCTCTGACACTCCCATCCCAATTATTCTAGTCACTGAATCAATCCACCTCATAGAGGGCC
>NW_006400005.1:1651850-1660173 GCF_000299155.1 Elephantulus edwardii
GGCAGTGTAGTAGGATTTGAAATCAGGGAGTGAGATTCAAATCATTGATTTTCACATAAAAATACCTGACCTTTGGAATTTACCCAATGTCAACAAATAATAAATGACTAGAATCCTACCTGATTAGTTTTGCTTATATCTTAAGATCACTAGAGACCAAATTAAAGCTATCATTCAATTATTTTTTTCATTTATTTATTTTATGTATATTCCAGTATCCAAAAAAAAATTCTGCAAATGCAGTTACCGTTTCATTCTTTCTTTAAAAAAAAAAAAAAATCTGTTGATTTTATCCAAGTGAGACATTACCTTTTAAATGCAAGCCCTTTATGTCCTTATATTTATTATTAAGTATGGAAATATAACATCTAAATAAAAAATAATTTCTCATATGAGGGCTGCCTCTTAGGCTCTTAAATTATATACAGCAGCACATACTGTGTTGACCAGGAGTCCCCCATGGCCACCATATTCAGAACGAAGCTGTTAAGAACATGCAAGACAAAAAATGCAATCCATGAAAAGTCTATAATCTTTAATTTGAAAATGCAAAATATTAACAAAATTTGAATAAGAAATATCAAGTAGTGATAATTAAAATACACAATGTGTTTCACATCAGCAATAGACCATTATTGTTCCAAGGACCCCTTGGACAAATGATCTATTACATATATTGATCCTGCCACACACTATGAATTTTGGGAGGAATGTTTTCATTTGGACTTTCCATTAGAGTTTATTAAAAAGCCATCTAAGAAGATTTATCTCTTATTGTTGTTATTTTTGTTAGGTGCCATCGTATCAAGTACGAATAACAGTGTGAGGATTGCACAGAATAGGACAGGGTTCAGATCTGTTATTCATACGATTACAAGGAGTTGTACTTGATACAACATGCCCCAAGTACCTGAGACAAATTATCATCATCTTTGTCTCCAAAGAGCACTCTAGCTGCACCCTCTTCAAGTCATATTTGTCTATTCTTTTGGAAGCCCGTGGGATATTCAGCACTCTTCTCCAACACTACAGCTCAAAGGCATCAATTATTCTGTCATCTTTATTCATTGTCCAGCTCTCATATGCATAGCAAGTGATTGGAAAGACCATGGCCTGAAAGAGATGTACCTTAGTCCTCAAACTGACATCATTGTTTGGTTGTTGTTAGGTGCTGTTGAGTTGAGCATGACTCATGGTGACCCTATGAACAAAAAGATATGAACCCTGTTCTATCTTGCACCATTCTCTGATACACAAGAGCCCATTGCAGCAGTCACTGTATTAATCCACTTGGTTGAGAGTCTTCCTTACCTTTGCTGACCCTCCACCCTTCCTATCATCATATCTTTCTCCAAGGAATAGTACCTCCTACCAACATTTCCAAAGTATGTGAGACAAAGTCTCACCATTAATGCTTCCAAAGATTACTCCAGCTGTATCATCTCCAAGACATATCTTGTTCATTCTCTTGGCCGTGCTCTTCTCCAACATCACAGCTCAAAGGCATCAATTCTTTTTCTGTCATTTTTATTCATTGTCTAGGTCTCAGATGCATAGCTAGTAATCGGAAAGACTATGGCCTGAGTCAGACGCCCATTGGTCCTCAAACTGACATCACTACTCCTCAATAATTTGGAAAGGTCTTTAATTGCAGATTCTCCCAGTGCACTGTGTCTCATTATTTCCTGAATGCTGGAACCAAGGGCATTAATTGTGAACCCAGGGAAGATCAAGTTGTTGACAGTTTCAATCTTTTCTTCATCATTATGTTGCCTGTGGGTCCAGTGGTAAGAATCATGTTTTTCGATCATCTTCAACAAGTGATTCAAGTTCTCCTCACTTTCAGCAAGGAAGATTGTGATACTTGTGAAACATTGGTTTTGATGAGTCTTCCTCTGATTATGATGCCACACTCCTCTGCATTGAGTCCAGCAACTTGAATAATTTGCTCAGCATGCAGATTGGTTAGTATGGAGAGAAAATGCAACACTGGCACACTTCTTCCCTAATTTTAAACCTTGTAGTGTTCCTTCCTCTGTTCACACAACATTCTCCTGGTCTAGGTTTGGTTTTGCATAAGTACAACTATGTGCTCTGGGATTCCCATTCTTCTCAATGTTAGCCATAACTTGTTATGATCTACAGTCAAATGCCTTTACATAGTCAATAAAGCATAAATCAACATTTTTTGGTTAATTTTTTTTCTTTCAGCCAAGATCTACCTGCTATCAGTAATTATATTCCTGGTGCCATGACCTCTTCTAAATCCTTATTGAACTTCTAGAAATTCCATATCTATGGCAGCATCAGGATGGATGGTGAAGAGATTGAGATGGTACACAGCTTTAGTTTGCTTGGCTCCATAGTCAACAGTCTTGGCACCAGAAGCCAGGAAATTAAAAGGCACATTGCCATGGGAAAGTCTGCTGTTAGGGACCTCTCCAAAGTGCTGAAGAGCAATGGTGTCTCTTTGGAGACTAAGGTGCGTCTGATACAGGCCATGGTCTTCGCAATCACCTGTTATGCATCAGAGAGTTGGACAATGACCAAGGAGGATAGAAGGAGAATTGATGCCTTTGAGCTGTGGTGCTGGAGAAGAGTATTGAGAATACCATGGACTGCCAGGAAAACAAACAGATTTGTCCTGGAAAGTGTTAAACCGGGTGGCTCCTTGGAGGCAAGGATTCTGAGGCTCCGTCTAACATACTTTGGGCATGTTGTGAGGAGAGACCGGTCCTTGGAGAGGGGCATCATGCTTGGGAGGGTGGAAGGACAGTGCAGGAGAGGAAGGCCCTCTATGAGGTGGATTGATTCAGTGACTGGGATAATTGGGATGGGAGTGTCAGAGACAGTGCGATTGCCACAGGACAGAGCGGAGTTTAGGGCTGTTGTACATAGGGTCGCTATGAGTCGCAGGCGACTCGACGGCACATAACAACAACAACAACATGTACTGTTCTAGCCATTTTTGAATGACTGTCAGCAGTATTTTACTTGCATGTGATGTAAATGATATTGTTCAATAGTTTCCTTGTTCTTTTGGATCACCTTTCTTGGGAATGGGAACAAATTTGGACCTTTTCCAATCTGATGGCCAAACAGCTATCCTCCAAATTTCCTGGCATAAACTGGTGAGCACATCCAGGGCTTCATCTGTTACTTGAAACAAGTCAATTGGTATCCCATTGATACCTGGGGCCTTATTTTTTTGCCAATACCTTCAATGAAACTTCTATTTCCTTCTTCATTATCATTGGCTCCTGATCATATGATTATTTTCATTGTTGTATAACTTAGAGTTGGAACCAACCCTCCACCAGGTTTTCATAGGCAATTTGCTGCATGGGAGGAGATTGCCTGTCCGTTTCCTGTGGAGCAGCTGGTAGACTTGAACTGTGTGCCTTTAGGATTGCAGTGCAGCTTCTTACTAGTGTCAGTTCTTCTTGGTAAAGTTCTTTTATGTTTTAATTAACAATCAGGTGTGAGCTATTTGGTCTTTTTTAATTTAATTAACAATCAGGTGTGAGCTGTTTGGTCATTTTCCTATAATTAACAATCAGTTGTGGACTGGAAGCCTATTGTTTCAACCAATTAGGACATTATGGGCAGGTCTTAGTGATTTAAAGCTGATTGATGTAAAGACTGATATGATATTAGAGTTACAAACTAAATTGTCAGTTTATTGTGTTTGGGGAGAAGATTGTTCTAATTGGTACAGCACTTGTCTCTCAATTTGCTGTGCTGAATTAACTTGTGGGTTGCTGTTGGATTAAAAGCTATGCCACAGGTGTGTCAAATGCCACAAGGTTTACTCATAATGGACAGGTTTTAGTAGAGCTCCCAGATTGAGACAGACTAGAAAGCAGCACTAGCTATCTACTTCTAAATAATAGGTCTCTGAAAAGCCTATGAACAGAAGGGGAACATGGATAGTTGAAATATTAGTCATAGAACCCAGATTGGAAGTCAGAGAAAAATAGAAAAAAATAATGGCCAAAATCCTTTAATAATTGGTACATAGAATGTATGGAGCTTGAATACTGGAAATCTAGAAATTGTAAAAAGTAAAGTGGAACACACGAACACCAACATACTAAGCGTTAGTGAGATAAGATGAAGTAACTTTGGCCACTTTGAATCTAATAATCATGATATACACTATGCTTGGAATGAAAAATGCAATAATGGTGTTGCATTCATAGTCAAAAAACCAATTTTAAGTTCCATCCTGAAATGCAATATTGTGTGGTATAGGATTTTATCCATATTCATCCAAGAAAGATTTGTAAATATGACTATTATTCAACTATACACTCCTACATCTAGAGCCAAAGAGGAAGAAATTGAAATTTTTACCATATACTGCAGTCCAAAATTGACAATCAAGGTGTGATAAAAAAAAGAAGTGTTAATGATAATTGGTGAATGGAATGCAAAAGTTGGAAACACCGAAGAATCACAATTGGAAAATATGCGCTTGGCGATAGAAATGAGGCTGGAAATAGAATGATTAAATTTTGCATTTTCAATGATTTATTAATTGGAAATACCTATTTTAAAAGACACAAATGGTGACTTTACACATGGACCTCACCTGATGGGCTGCATAGGAATTAGATTGATGACATCTGTGGATGGAATCATTGGAGAAGCTCAGTATCATCAATCAAAACTAGGCCAGCGGTGGACTGTGTGAGTCAGACAACCAATCATCTACTCAAGTGCAAGTTCAGATTGAGGATCTCTTCTTGACACACTATTTTTAACCAGAAGCTTTTATTGACTAATTTTAGTATCTAATTGTTTACTGCTTTTGACTAACAAAAAAAATCATGTTTTTCACATTGTTCTTGTTGAGTACTATTACATCAGAACTGAGTAATTGCTGACTATCCTGCAGGTTTTCAGAGACAGTAAATTGCCCAGGAGGATACTGCTCAGCTTTCTCTAGCAGAGCACCTGGTAGATTTGAGTCATACGCCTTTGGGTTAGCAGCACAACTCTACCACTAAGACACTAGGACTCTCTACTTCTTTAAACAGAGGGTATTAAGATTATACATAAGATCAAATACAATCCAACTAAGAGAAATTAATATAACTAGAAGAAATTCCAATAAAGATATTTTAGTGTGCAGTTACCTTGAAATAATTACGTGAATTTTAAAGTAACCAGTTTTAAAGAAGGCACACCAATGACTTCTAGTATATTTACTTAATTTGAAAATATGTGTATATAATTCTAACACAATTGTTTATCTGTTTGAAATAGAGTACAACATTTGAAACCTTTCTAATAGATGAAAAATATAGGTGATGAAACTAGTGAAAGGAACTCAAATAATGCTTATCTAATTTTATTAGTCCTAAATTCTTAGAGAAGGACATCATACTTGCAAGGGTGGAGGAAGAGCGCAGGAGAGAAAGACCCCTAATGAGATGGATTGAGACTGTAAGTAGGGCAATGGGGGTAGTTGTGTTCGAGTCAGTGAGACGGGCTCAGGACTGGGCAGCCTTCAGAGCTCCTGTTGCTATGAGTTGCAGATGACTTGACGGCACAAAACAACAACAAAATTATTGTCTTTTGTTCATTTTTCCCGATGTCCTGGAAGCCTTGAAACTTGAGTTTCTTGAGAAGTTGTCCACTTCTTCCCAATTCCCCTTGTGATTATAGAATGTGTCTTCTGTAAAATGTTAAGTAAAATTTAAGGATGCAGTAGTTAAGACTATTTTTTTTTAATGTAAGAAGTAATGTTTAATTTGTACCTCTATGGATCATCTTATTGGGTACAGATATGTAAAAAAGAATCTGTATGTCTTTGCTTCTTCATAGAAAAGCCAAGATAATGGAAAGACCACAGAGTTTTTAGGAAGAGTAAATAGCCATGTGTGATGTCAAGGGTTTATTGTTCAAAATGTCTTTACTAGCCATTGAGTGACTGTGCCATGTGGCTGGGTGGGAATAGGGTTTGTTAGCCTACCCACAAGGTGATTGGCTAGTCTCACCATTAAATTGAATAGATTCAGTAACAAAATTTGAGAACCTCACCAGCAGTGAAGGAGAACAAGAGAATGCAATGTGTCAACTGGGGCTAGAGATTCTTGTACCAGTCAGAGCAGTGCCTGTGAGAGCAGCAGTACTAGCAGCCACAGCAGAGATCCAGAGACCTGTTGTGAGATAGTGAGGACCTTGGGAGGACTACCTCGTGGAACCTGAACTAGAAGCCATTGTCCAAGTTTTTGGACAAATAGGGTTGAGGGAAGAGTCTTAATTGGCAGGACTCAGAGATCTGTAACATTGGCCTAAAGCCACAAGGCTCAAGGTTAAGGTGCCTGTGAGCACAGGTCAGCAGCTGTCCTAACCGAGTGATTGCATACTGCTACTAATATGAATTATAATCTGTTGGCTTCCCTGCTATGTTTCTGTGTGGTCTGTGAGCTACCACAACTGATTTGAGACACACTAAAACAGTAAGTTGGAAGCAGGAGTGGCATCCACTTCCTAGATAACATGCTTCTGGAAACTATGAATTTTGATAAATGTTGATAGTTGTAGAAGGGCTTTAGGCCTTTTGTTCAGAGGGTCACTATGAGTCATGCTCGACACGAAGGCAATCAATACCACCACCACCAACAACAACAGCAAAGCAGTAAGATTGGTGTTAGGATGAGTCTAACAAGGTGCAGGAACCAACGGAGCGGCATGCCTGATCTCATGGGAATTGGTTTTCTGTTGTTTACATTTTTGGCAGGGTCAGTGCACATTCTCATTGTTGATAGAGGTCAGATATGGCCATCATGCAGCTCTAGCTCTTTTTACATCATAGTAAACAGAAGAGATGAGTTTGACTCAACAAAGCAGATAAGATCAAGAGTATGTTCCATGTTGACAGCAGGAGGGGTTGGAGTTACCCTCAGGCAGTGGAGACTCACAGAGTGTTTGGTGAGTGAGCCAAATACAATAGAGCCTTTGTTTGTCCTATGTCATGATGGTGCCTCCTAGTGGTTTCTAATAATTTAATGTTCTAAAGTAATCGGGTTAGGTGTGTCAGAGACAGTGCGATTGGCACAGGACAGAGCAGAGTTTAGGGCTGTTGTACATAGGGTCGCTATGAGTTGCAAGCAACTCCACGGCACATATCAACAATAACAACAATGGTTATCACAGATAGATATCTGTCTGATACTCTTTGCTTCCTGCCAAGATCCATTTGATATTGGTGATAATGTCTCTACTGCCACAGCCTCTTCCAAACCAACTTGTATTTGCCGTAGTTCTCTGTCAATGTACTGTTCCAGTCATTTCTGGATAATCTTCAGCAGGATTTTGCTTGAGTGTGATATGACTGATATTGTATAATAATGTCTGCACTTTGTTGGGTCTCCTTTCTTTTTGGAATGGTAATAAATATGGAAAAGCAAAGAGTACCAGAGGAATGTTGTTGTTGTTGTTTATTGCTGTTGAATAGAGCATGACTCATAATGATACTATGAACAAAAGACCTGAAGCCTTTCCATAACTATAGTAATTTCTCAAGGCTCATAGAGTTTCCAGAGCCATGCTGTTTAGGAAGTGGATACCATTACTATCTGTATTTTATTGACTATGTAGAGGCATTTGACTATGTGGATCAGAACAAATTATGGTTAACATCAAGAGGAAGGGAATCCCAGAACACTCGACTGTGCTTATGCGAAACCTATGCTTGGACCAGGAAGCAGTCCTCAGAACAGAGCAGGGAAACACTGTATGGTTCAAAATCAGGAAGAGTGTATCAGGGATGTGTCCTGTCTCCATACCTTTTCCTTCTATATGCAGAACAGATTATTCGGGAAGCTGGGCTTTATGAGGTGGAATGTGATATCAAGATTGGAGGAAGACTCATCAACAACCTACGTTATGCAGATGACAGAACCTTGCTTACTGAAACTGAGGAGGACCTGCTACAGTTTTCAATATGGATTGAAGCTCAACATCAAGAAGAAAAAGATTCTTACCAATGGGCCCGACAGCACCATGATGGATGGAGAAGAGATTAAGAACGCTAACAGTTAGAGCTTGCTCAGCTCCACAATCAACATTCTTGGCACAAATAATCAGGAAATCAAAAGATGAATTGCATCAGGTAAGTCTTCAATGAGATGGAAAAGGCAATCTCCAGCTTCATTTGGAATGGAAAGAAGCCATGAATAAGCAAAGCACTCCTTAAAATAGAAAAACAGTAGGAGGCATCTCACTCCCTGATTTAAAATCCTACTACACTGCTGTGGTAGTCAAGACAGCATGGTACTGGTACAATGACAGACACATAGATCAATGGAAT
>NW_006400005.1:1663089-1679444 GCF_000299155.1 Elephantulus edwardii
CTGTTGTACATAGGGTCGCTATGAGTCGCAGGCAACTCGACGGCGCATAACAACAACAAGAACAACACCTGCTATGAAGGCGAAAGATGGATAAGCTTCTGTACAATTTACTGTTTCTGAAAACCTTCAGAAGGATAAACTACGTTTGGTTCTGACTAGATGTTACATAACAACAACAAATTTACACTTAGGCAAGAATGGTGAAACTTAGTCTCATGTACTTTGGGTAGGTTGCAAAGAGAAGCCAATCCTTGGGAAAAGCTACCAAGCAGAGTGGGGTAGAAGGTCAGTTGAAGAGAGAAGAATATATAACAACAACATCAATAAACAATGTTCATCACAAGTCACACTCATTATCATAAGTTTCAGAATAAGTTTTGTGTTAAATATTAACTACCAAATCCTGCTACCATCAAGTCTTTTCTGATTGGTGGTGACTCTCCATCATACAGCAAATCTTGACAGGAAGAAATTGCCCATCTTTCTTCCTGTGGACCTTTCCATTAGCAGTGCAACAAGTAACACACTACACTAGAGCTTCTTTAAAATAGTAAATAGATTTTACAATTTAAATATTAAATAGATTTATTTATTAAATACCTTTTTAATTTTCTAGCTAATATTTTGTCTCATACTCCCACTTTTTTGTGTGAATTGTTTTGTAGCTGAGAAGAAGTAGAATAGTTTAAAATGTTTTTAAAATTATCACACAGGTAGCATATTCAAGATAACACAACTTAGAAATGTAATAATCGTTAACATAAGATTGTTAAATGAAATATTTTTCAGAGTGTTCATGTTGTCAGTTTGATTAATTTGCACAGTATAGCTACCTAAGTAGGTGACTTCCTGTCACATTTCATCTGATGCTCCTTTAATAATATTCTGACAGAAATCAAAGACATGGTTTTGATCTCCACCATTAAATGTTCCCATTAGTCCTTTTAACTGATTATTAATTTAGCCATGCTAATTATCAGTTTCCTATAAAAAGGTATCTCTAGAAAATCTTTCATCATATTTTCCCCTCAGTTGGTTGGTTCTCTCTCCTCTCAAGCCCACCATATTTCAATATTCACTCATTATACCTTTCATTTCCTGCTTTGTACCTGGTAACTAGGTACATCTAGCTGCTTCCATTTTAAATAAACTAACAGAAGAATCATGTTGACTTTTCACATTCTTTACTTTTCTAGTAGAGCATATCAGAATAGATGATTGCGTTTGATCAAATAATGAATGAAAGAGTGGTGTTTCTATATTTTCTCTTACAGTCCTTTTAAAAAAAAATACCTTTTCCAGTCACTTGGCTAAAATTTTCTATTAGCAATGCATTAGGATTCTGTTCACAATTATTAGCACTCACCATACATCAGTGCAAATTATCAAATACATACACTAAAAATATGTTCAAGATCTCTAGTGGCTTAGAGATAAGGAAATGCACTATCAACATAAAGAAATGGAGTTGGAGATGGGAGGCATAACACTCCCTGACCTCAAAACTTACTATACAGCAGTAGTAACCAAAACAGCATGGTACTGGTACAATGATAGACACACAGATGAATAGAACAGAATTGAGAACCCAGAAATAAACGCAGCTATCGATGATCAACTGATACTTGGCAAGGAAATAAAAACTATCAAATGGGGAAATGACAACCTCTTCAACAAATGGTGTTGGCAAAACTGGACTTCCACCTGCAGAAAGCTGAAAGAGGATTTACATCTCACACCATATACAAAAATCAACTCAAGTTGGATCAGAGACCTGGGAATAAAGCCCCAAACCATAAAGTCAATAAAAGACTATCTGGGATCAAACTTAGCAGTGCTAGTCCAAGGTATAAAGAAACTGTCAAATACATCCAGAAATGCACAATCTGAAGAGGATAAAATTGATGAATGGAAATAAAAAACTCTTTTCCACAGTGTGAAAAGAAAACGTAACAACTGGGAACAAACATTTGGTAACCCTAACCCTAACCCTAACCCTGATAACACAATTACAAAATGAACAAAAGATATGGAAAGAATTTTCATAGAGGAAGATACCAGAATGGCAAACAGAGACATGAAGAAAGGCTCAAAATCATAGGCAATAATAGAGATGCAAATCAAAATCACAGTGAGATACCATCTCACTCCAGTAACAGTGGCAAAGTTTAACAGGGCAGCACATAATAAATGTTTGAGAGAATGTGGCAAGAAAGGAATTCTTATACATTGTTGGTGAAATTATAAAATGGTACAACCATTCTGGAAGTTTGACACTTCCTCAAAAACTTGAACATAGAAATTCCATATAACCCAGCTATTCCACTACTTGGAATATAACCTTAGAAAATGAGAACTGAGGCACAAACAGAGACTTGTACACCAATATTCATAGCAGTGTTATTCACCATCACAAGAACATGGAAGTAGCCCAGATGTCCAACCACAATCGAATGGATTGAGAAATTGTGGTACATTCACACAATGAAATACTACACAGAACACAGGAGCAAAGATTTTGTAAATTATTACCTAACTTGGGAGGGACTGGAGAGCTTTATGCTGAGTGAATTAGCTCAGTCCCACAAGGACAAATATTGTATAAAACCATTATTGTAGAATCAGTATTAGGACTCAGGGCAGAGAGGGAGGAAGCAGAGGAATGAAGATGTGCAGGGGGTTGAGGAGATTAATCATGGGCTATACAATTTGATGGGTGGGATGGGATGAGGGAAGTTGAAAGAATTTGTTCTGGAAAACATTGTATTTGAATTTTGTAAATAACAGGAGTGGCATCCACTTCCTAAACAACATGACTCTGGAAACTCTATGATCTTGATATATGTCGATAGTTGTAGAAGGGCTTCAGGCCTTTTGTTCATAGGATCACTATGAGCCATCCTGAACTTGAAAACAATCAACAATAATAAGAATAAGGAGAAGGAGAAGGAGAAGGAGATTTGGGGTTGGAATCTGCTAGCTGCTTTGCAAGAGAAAGATGGGCAATCTCTTCCCCCACCCTGTAATTAAATGCCTCTGAAAACCCACTGGAGGGTCAGCTATGAGTCAGTCCCAATTCCACGGTATACAACAACTGCCTAGTCATACTATATGCAGGATTTTATTGTTGTTGTTATTGTTGTTGTTGTTGTTGATTGCCATTGAGTCATGCACAACTCATAGTGACTCCATGAACAAAATACCTGAGGCCTTTCTATAACCATCGTTTCTCCAAGTTCATAGAGTTTACAGAGGCATGTGGTTTAGGAAGTGGATGTCACTTCTGCTTCCTAACCTGTCTTAAAACAAACACTTTCCATCATGGGAAGCCATTATGGCATTTAAGACTGCAATGATACAAGGTTCAGCATCACAGCAAACCCAGATTACCTCAGCACAGCAAACTGACAGAAGAGTGCTGTATGACTTAGAAGAATGTTCCTCCAAAATATAGTAGCAAAGAATTAAAAGATAATCCCTCTGACCCAACTTATTAAATATAAGGATCCTCCAGGAGGTTTTGTTAACTCTAAACAAGAGGCTTCGATAATAATAAATAAGAAAAACAGCCAAAACAAGAGATAAGAGAGCCCATCTAACAGAGTCCAATCGTTTCACCCAGTTTACAAAATGGAGACAAGGGCTTGACCTTAAATGCAAGTGTCCTCCTGGAGGTCTTGTTGACTCTAAAATAAGAGGCTTAAACAATGAAATATTCCACACAGATCCTCAACCAAAACAAGAGCACCATCATACGGAGTCCAACCAATGGAAGTCCAAAATGGAAGATAAGGGCTTGGCAAAATATGTTGTTGTTGAATGCCATCTAGTACTGACCCCATAAACAAAAGACTTTAACCTTGCTCTATAACTATTGTCCTTTCTCTGAGTTCCACAGACATTTTTAGGAAGTGAATGCACTCCTGCTTCCAAGCCTGTCTTAATCTGTTAGCTAACCAGATATTGTCAACCATATGTAACCATCATGGCACTTGACAGACCAATGGTACAATGTTCAGTATCCCAGCAATCCAAATTACCTCACTACAGAGAAATGACAGAAAAGTGCTGTACCACTTAGGAGTGTTCATTTCAAAAACAATGTCAGCCAGGCCTGAGGGGCCAAATGAATTTTAAAAGGCCACAGGTCCATGCATCAGGTTCTCATTGGTTCCCAATTGTGCTAATTTGTTATCTATTATATACTCTGTATTATTATTATATATGCCTTATTGTTGTTACGTACCATAGAGTGGAGTCAGAACCGACTCATAGGTGACTGGAGTTAGGAAAAGGGAAGTGCTGCCTCCTCAGAAATGGTACACACCCACCCATCTCACCCATCTAGTCTGCTGAAAGAAATACACTCTTCCACCTGGTTGATCCTGCGAGTAGCATATGTTATTTACCAGAAGCAAATACTGCTAAAGATCATTCAAAAACTACTAGAATAGTACATAGAGAACTGCCTGAAGTTCTAGATCAATTTAGAAGTAGTCATGGCACCAGGGATATCATTGCTGATGTCAGGTGGATCCTAGCTGAAAGCAAAGAATACCAGAATGTCTATTTGTGTTTTATTGACTATGCAAGGGCATTTGCCTGTGTGGATCATAACACATGACAGATAACATTGAGAAGGACGGAAATCACAGAATACTTAATTGTGCTCATGCAAAACCTAGCCCAAGCAGTTGTTGTGTGAACAGAGCAAGGGAACACCACATAGTTTAAAATTAGAAAAGGCATGTGTCAGAGTTGTTTTCTTTCTCCATATCCATCTGATTTATATGCTGAGAAAATTATTCAAAAAGCTGGACTCTATGAAAAAGAGTATAGCATCAAGATTGAAAAAAGACTCATCAATAACTTTTGTTATGCCACGTTATGCAAAATGACACAACCTTCCTTGCTGAAAGTGAGAAGGATGTAAAGGGATTTCTGCAGAAGAGCAAAGATTACAGTTTTCAATGTGAATTTCATCTCAACATTAAGATAAAGGGAGAAGAGATTAAAACTGTCAAAGACTTCTTATTTAGATCCATAATCAACACACCAGTACCAGCAGTCAGAAGATCTGAAGATGTATTGCACTGAGGAAGTCTGCAGTCAGGGACCTCTCCAAGTTACGGAGGAGCAATGATGTTAGTTTGAGAACTAAGGTACATTTTATTCACGGTGTGGTCTTTTCAATCACTTGCTATGCTGCTGAGAGCTGAACGGTGAATAAGGATGACAGAAGAAGAATTGATTCCTTTGAACTGTGGTGTTGGAGAGTAACACCAAATATTACAGAGAATGTCAAAAGAACAGATATTCTTGGTACAGGCAGATTGCTCCTTGGAGGCAAAGATGAGTAAAGTCCTCCTCACATACTTTGAGCATATTGCTAGGAGAGGTAATTCACTGGAGAGAGACATCATGCTTCAGAAGGTGAAGGGATGACAAAAGAGAAGAAGACCTTTGATGAGATGGATTGACAGAGTGATTGTGATTATAGGCTTGAGTGTGTCAGAGATTATGAGGATGGAACAGGATAGAACAAAGTTCAGATCTGTTGTTAACAGAGTTGCTATGATTGTTATCAATTTGACACCTAACAAAACAACAATAATGAGCAGAGAGGTTTCCTATCTTTCTCTGGCAGAGCAGTTGTGGAATCAAACTGACTGCCTTTGTGTTGGCAGCGAAACTCCTTACCCACGAGGCCATGAGTGAATGAAAATAAACTTTTACAAAAGATTAGAAATCACCTATTTCAAATGAACAACCTGGCCTTGTCTATTTTGATCAAAAGAATGTGTTTTTTTGTGTTATACTGAATTGTGTTGATAGATGGATTTAAGTTTAAGGCTGTAAGGCAAAGTTATTTGTGTGATCTCCATGAATCAAAATTAGTTGTAGAGTTTGGCTGATTATTTTATTAACTATGTATGTGTAACTTATTAAAAGAATTTGTTAATTTAACAACTCTCAATTTTTTAAGCTCTCAGTTTTTATATAAAACTTATGGCTCATGCTCTCAAAAATATATCCAGGTGTTGTAGTTGTATTTAGTATCTTGTTGTCAAGTAACACGAAAAAGAAATTTGGTGGCAGCCTTTGAGATTCTTTTTCTGTAAATTAATTACAACACATTCTAAAATAAAATATGTTATATGCCCACATTTGGTAATAAATCTGGAAGACATAATGCTATTGCTACATTCATATATTGTGTAACAGAAGGAAGCACATTCTCTATCTGTCCCATCTTCACCAAGATTGAACAGATAATAGTGTTGGCCCCTGGGATTTTTTGGCTGGAGAGCATTGTGCAGATTCCTTCATAGTGCTGTGTACTTGATTCTGTAATTAAATTAGTCAAGGACAAGGAAGACTGTAGACAGATACAATAAAGAGAGGAATTATTGTAAGGAGGGAAGAATCTTTGGGCCTAGCCACTCTGGGAAGCCTGGGCATGTCCTGCAATGGAAATCCAAGAATTTGAGGGTTTGGAGACAGAAATAAAAATCTAAAAGGAAAGAAGATAGTCTCTGAATGACATATCAAAAAGTTTAAATCTGCCAGAGTGAAAAAATTCAAAGTGATTACCAAAAGTGTCCTCTTATGCTTATGCAGAATGGTCTTCACTGGAATAACAGACCTGGCCTCTAGTCTCACTGTTGAATTCACTCTTCATACAGAGAACCAGATGTGCCGTGTTTGTTGAAACAAAGGTGTTGGTCTAGTTCTCCACTGGGGAGTGATAATTTTTAAGCAATGACTAAGATAAGAACAAGATCCATTCCTGTGTCTTTAAGACTTTTGAGGTAAGTTCTGGTTCTCATTTAGCCGGTGTTTTTGGAGAAAGGCAGAACTTTTTCATGATACAAGAGCTGGACATGCAGCAAGTAAAGATAATTGTGATGAATTTTTCTTAATAGGGGTTCAGTGTGAATGCAAATTTGCATAGTAGGAAATAACAGGTAGGAGTTGTCTGTAAATCAGATAGGTGTTCATAACCCAGGACCTGCTATAGTTAAAGGTTCTGAGCTTGAATGCCTGCTCCTTTGAAAATTTACAGTTATGTAAACCTTACGCAGCAGTTGCACTCTGTGAGTCAGAACCAACTTGATAGTGAGGTAGTGAGCAGTGAGAAGCTTAGGTAGCTGTTTTATTCCTCTCCCCTCTGCACTTTAGGCCAGATGAGGCAGCAGTCCTGGGCTAATATGTCTGCTCCACAGCCACACACTCCCTCAAGTGATCTATGCTCACATGGCTTAAAATAATATTAATCCCCTAGTGACGAATGATGGATATAATACTCTGCTCAACTGTTTTCATATAGACTTTTAAATTGTAGAAACAGTTTAAGATTTACAGAAAAATAAATGCCGTGATCATACAGAGAGTTCCCTATGTTCAACAATCAAACCCACAAACCAAAAACCCTTGTCATCAAATTCATGGAGGTCGACTATGAAACCCTTCTTTCAAGATACCAGTAGGTGGATGCAAATGGCTAAAGTTTCACTTAGAAGCTGAGCGCAAATCAGAAACCATATCCTCTGCCCAGTTTCCACCACTACTATCTCTTAACCAAACCTTTTCATAGTTGATTTTTATTTACCGTTAATAAACTAGTATTAAGATGCTGTTATAGTAGCCGTCAGTCAAGTTTCAGGGCTGTCAACATTATAGGAGAAGACAGACCATTTTATCCTCTTGGAGAAAGCAGATAGATTCAAACCCGACCTTTCAATTAACAGCTTGACAAATTATATAATCTAGCACCAGGAGTTCCTATCAGATTCCTTTTGTTTTCTTTTCTAAATCTAATATCCTTTTATTCCTAGGTTGTGTCCAGAATACCACTGTACATTTAGTAGTCGTGACTCCTGGACTTTCATTCATTACTGTGACAGTTTCTCAGACTCCCCTTGTGTTTCATGACTTGGTCAATTTGGAGACTTCTAGTCAAGTGTTTTGTCCCTCAGATGAGATTTGTCTGATGTTTTCTTTAGGATTAGAACAAAGTTATTGCTGTTGTTTTCATCACACTTTATCAAAGGAACATACTAGCAATGTGTTTACCACAGATGATGGTCTTGATATCTTGGTTAAGATAGTATTTGTAAGGTTTGTCTACTATAAAATTCTTTAGTGGCCTAGTGGCAAGAAGCTGTGCTCTAATCCCAAAGGCAGGCAGTTCGAGGACACCAGCTGCTCTTCAGAAGAAGAATGGACAATCTCTTCCCAAGCGGTAAACTGCCCCTGAAAATCCATGGGAAGGTCACTTATGGGTCAGTTCTGACACAACATTACACAACAACAGCAACTCTTTCATGCTTTAGAATGAAGTAACTACTTCTTTTAGCTCATAGTAATCTGCATTATGCAGGTGACACAATCCTGCTTGTGGAAACTGAGGAGGACCTGAAGTGCTTGCTGCAGAGGATCAAGGACTGCAGCCTCCAATATGGATTGAGGCTCAATGTCAAGAAGACAAAGATTCTCACCACTGGACCAATTGGCAGCATCAGGATGGATGGTGAAGAGATTGAGATTGTTCACAGCTTTAATTTGCTTGGCTCCACAGTCACCACTCTTGGCACCAGTAGCCAGGAAATTAAAAGACGTATTGTGATGGGAAAGTCTGCTATTATGGACCTCTCCAAAGTATTGAAGAGCAATGGTGTCTCTCCAGAGACTAAAGTACATCTGATATAGACCATGGTCTTTGCAGTCACTTGTTATGCATCAGAGAGTTGGACAATGACCAAGGAGCATAGAAGAAGAATTGATGTCTTTGAGCTCTGGTGCTGGAGAAGAGTCTTGAGAGTACCATGGACTGCTAGGAAAACAAACAGATTCATCCTGGAAAAGGTTAAACTGGGTGGCTTCTTGGAGGCAAGGGTTCTGAGGCTCCGTCTAACATACTTTGGACCTATTGTAAGGAGAGACCAGTCCTTGGGGGGGACATCATGCTTGGGAGGGTGGAGGGCCAACACAGGAGGGGAAGGCCCTCTATGAGGTGGATTGATTCAGTGACTGGGGTAATCGGGATGGGAGTATCAGAGACAGTGCGATTGGCACAGGACAGAGCACATTTTAGGGCTGTTGTACATATGGTCGCTACGACTTGCAAGCGACTCGACCGCACATAACAACAACATAGTACTATTTGTTGTTAGGTGTTACTGTTGTTGTTATGTATTGTCAAATCAGGGCAGACCCATAGCTGACCCTCCAGTGGGTTCTCCAAGGCAGTTAACCTCATGGGAGGAGATTGTTCATCCTTCTGCAGAGCAACTGGTGGATTTGAACTGTGAGCCTTTGGAATTGCCTCACAGCTTCTAGCCACTTGACCGCCAGTGCTCCCATGGAGACTGCTGAGTAGTCTATAATTCATGGTGACTCTATTAACAACAGATGTGAACCTTGTCCTATCTTGTACCATCCTCGTGACCACTGTCATGCTCCAGTCCACTATGGTAATCACTGTGTCAACCCTTCTGGTTGAGAGTTTACCTCTCTTTCACTGACCTTTTACCTTTCTTATAATTATCTCTCTCCAAAGACTGTTTCTACCTGATTATATGCCCAGAGTAACTGAGACAAAGTTTCACTTTGCCTCTAAGGGACATTCGGGTTGAACTTTCTTCAAGACAGATTTTTTTTTTTTTTGTTCTTTTGGCAGTCCATGGGATGTTCAATACTCTTCTCCAAAACCACAATTCAAAGACATTGATTATTAAGTAGTGGGAAGTTAAATTCTGCCTTCCTGAGGGCTAAATGTACACTACTTATTTCTAAAATTACCTTTTTGATACATGTATTTATTGCAGTGTAACATATTACAAGGAGATTGTGCATTACACTTTGGAGGATATTAAATACACCTCTAATTATCATCATCAGTTCATTGCCACCAAGTGGGAACTGACACATAGCTGACCCTCCACTGGTTTTCTGAGGTTGTAAGTGGCAAAAGAGGAGACTGCTCATTCTTCTGCGATTGATCTGCTAATAGATTTGAACCCTCAGAGAGACTCCTCTGGGTTTAGAATATGCTGCTGGAGCTTTCTAAATGCAACTCAAAAGCAAGTGTCAAAATATAGTAGAGTGACAACTAAAAGAAAATATGTCCAGGCAAAGCCCTATCCTCAAGCAAATTATACTTCAGGCAGAACAAATAATGCCTTTTAAAAAAAATAGCAGAATCTTCATTGTGTCATATAGACAATAATTTCAAGATACAAATAAAACTATTTTGATGCCTGAAGGCAAATTTCTGCAGAAGAGTGCTGCACTGTTTCCTGGAGGCCAGTGAGGATTCAGTGCCAAGGGGCACAGAAAGATGAATCTTGAAAGATGGATCTTTCAAGCAGTCAGAATTTGACCTTATTAGTTACCTGGAGAAGATACAAGATTTATAATGCTCAGCCTTTCATTGTTGGTGCTCTGACAGTGCCTGAGGAGAGCAAAATCCCCTGAGACATCTGTGAGATAACCCACAACATGACTTGGCCGGTGAAAGAATTCTCCCAATTGATCCAAATGACTTATTCACAACATGTGTTGTTGTAGTTGTCTAATTGATTTGACTTCTATCTGGAATAAAATAGTAATTTTATTTTACCTTGTATCCTTAGTAATTAGATGGGTCGTTTCAGCTTCATCAGAATAGCCTTTACATGAAGTTCCCAAAGAATATTAAAAATTACCACGATGCCTCACCAAACAGGACACACACACACACACACACACACACACACACACACACTTTCCATGGCTAAGTATACTTCAAGTGCACTGGTCTTGGTGAATTCTGAGATGTATTTCCTCCACCACTACCATCACTTTTTCCTGTTTTCTTGAGACATGGCTGGAACCAAGAGTTCCATCACCAAAGTCAAAACAAACATGAATCTACAGGACAGGGTAGAGCTGCTCCACGGAATTTCCAAGGATATATTTTTCAAGGAATCTTACACATCTTCTTTCAGGAGATCAGCTAGTGAATTCAGATTTTTTACTTTCCTGTTAGCAGCCAAAGCTTGAACATTGCACTTTGAGAGATCCCAAGAATTTCTTAAATAACTTCTTTATCAATATCTCTCTCTCCCTATCCTTTTCCCTCTCCCTCTCCCTCTTTCTCTCTTTTTCTCTCCCTCCCCTTTGTTAAAAGAAACCATATTCAATCTTGTCAAGAATGAATGCTAGTCTTCATTTCTGCTAAACTCCTATAGTGATCCAGCTTCTGGCAAATGATTTATTCAGTGGTGGACACCGTGCCTGTTCTGACCATTAAGGATTGAGAATAGTCTATCAGGTAGATTTAGAAACAGCATTGAGGGATGCAAGTCTACCCCACAGAACACCCCCCCAACTCCTTACAAGAACACAGAAGAAGAAGCTTTGCTTAACTTCCTACCTAGCTAGACCTACAGACAGGTTTCCAGTGGTCCTTGATAAGAGTAAGTACTGTCCCAGGGCAGTCAGTCATGCTAGGGATAAAAAGAACAAAAATAAAAAAACACAAAAAAAACCCAACAAACTCTTGTGCCCTTGGTGTTATTGAACTGAATTAAAAGTCAGGTTCTGGGCAAGAGAAGAAAGGATTTCCCCATGTTGTTGAAACTGGTTATATGAGGATTGTTTGCTACTTGTAGTCTAGGATACTAGGATTGTTTACAGAAAACTGCAGGCATAACAATTTCAGATGAAGGTATTTCAAAGGTCTTTTGTCTTTACTTGATTTGCAACCTAATCCCTGTTTGTGGAGAAAACTCCATCGATGTATTTATTGACCAAAGCTGGTAATTTCTTCTTTGTAGCCTTTATCTTGTGTTTTAGTTAATGAACTAATCTAGATTGTCCTCATATGGTCTGAGAACTTGCTTTATTTTTTTAAAAAATATTTTATTTTATACTGGTTTACTTACAAAGTTCGTATACATTGTTTTTTCACACCAGATCTTTCCCCTTTCCTATACCCACTCCTCCCTCCACCCATCAAATTATATGACCCTATGATTGAGCTCCCCTGCCCTCTAAGAACATGGAAACAGCCCAAATGTCCAACCACAATGGGGTGGATTGAGAAATTATGGTACATTCGCACATGAAATACTATGCAGCACGCACTGTCAGTCATTTTGTACATTACTACCCCAAAATGGGAAAACTTTCTTACGTCACTATTGTGGTGACCCTCACTGTGTCTCAAGATCCTTAACCTATAAATATACTTTAGACAGTGATAGAAACCTAGCTTAAGAGGAGGACACTTAGCTTACTTCTTTAGGACAGTTGGCTTATAAAGACATGAGTCAGTCTCAATTTCCTTTTTTCCTTTTGATCCTTTTCAGAAAATTGTTTTCATTTTATATTAATTTGCATACAAAATTTGTATATCTTATTTTTTGTTCTATACATTATGTTTCACACATTCCTCTACTCACATTGTTTCATATGGTCATTTCCATAAATTTTTTTTATATTTTATTATTTTTGTGTGAGTGTACCATCAAATCTGATCTGACCGGTACAGGAGGAGATTGTCCCTCCTTCCCCAGCAGAGCATCTGGTGGATTCAAACCGTGCGCCTCTGGGATTGTAGTTGCAGTTCCTTGCCACTAGGCCACCAGAGCTCCCCTCATTTCCATAAAATTGATCACCATTGAAAAGGCAGGGTAATAGTAGATGTGGACCCATTACTTTTGGAAGTAAAAAGTGATGTAAATTAAGGATGTGGCAGTTGTCTTTGTTCTAAGCAGTTCTATAAAAAGGGGGGAAATGAAGGCACAAGAAAAATCATGGGGAAGACTAGAGAGAGATAGAGCATATGTTTGGTTTCTTATTATCTGCTTTCTGGATATAATTTATTCTGTAGGCTGACCTTGAGTTCTGTGAGATAAATTTATATAAGTATCTGTCATTTCTTGGAAGAAACTGAGTATATCAGTATTACTTGCAATATTTTAATATTTGACCAAGGTACTTGCAAACTAAATGTCTCCCTTAATAGGATTTTATTTTCCTTTTTTATAAATAATTCTTATTCTTCTGTGGTACTAATTTTAATCAGCATTGTATTAAAGCTGCTTGGGGATTAGCCTAATCCGTATAGTAGTTTGTGAGTTTAAGAGGAAAGATTTGCCTTCTTAATTTTTTAATCTACTAAATTATGAAATATCCTCCTCTGCCTATAATAGGAATCGAAAATATTTGTTGAAAGGAAACTATGGCGTGAAGAAAGAAGAAAGTGAATGCTTAGTGTTTACATTCTTTTAAAATGGTATGACTCACTGAATAAAGACATATTCAGATAAATGTCATTTTGTTTATTCAAAACTATGAATACAATAAAATCATTTGATAGCATTAATTAACACTGTTACCTGAGGAATGTTTAAAAGTCATTACGAATGCCATTGAAAGGTTTTGCATATTATTAGAGATTAAACAGTGCTTTAAAAAATTCCCAAGCTCCTTTTAAATTAATTTAGAGAGAATAAATATCAAATGGGATTTGAGTGACAATGATCTTAAAATTTTTACTAAAAGGAAGTCTTTTTCTATAGATTGGCATTGCTTTAATGACCCTTCTTTTAAACAGTGAATGAATTATGCTCTTTGAATAATGAGAATCAAAGTAACCTTGTAAATACTATGATTAAAGAAAAAGGTAATTTCCCTAGCAGAGTTTATAAAACAGCATTGAAAAACTATCATTATCAAATGTTTTAAAGTTTGAAATATTTAAATGTTTTACACACTTTTTTGTTTAATAAGGGGTGATAATAAATACCTTTTAAATAAGGATACACTTACAGGCTTTGAATCACAAACTTCATAGAGAGCCCTTCCAAGACTTATTTTTGCTATGTAGAAGGGGAATCACAGTATTTTCTGTTATTACTGGGGCTTCTGTTGTTTTTGGAATTGTTTACTTCCACGTTCCAGTATCCTCTCGGAGAGATCACTTTGGTAATTCACAGATTACAGGGAGGCCTAGTAATATGATTTTTGGAATCCTGTTAAGTAAGAGGTCATGGGTTCAAATCATCCAGCCTAATTCTGTGGGAGAAAAATTAGTATCTTCCTATAAATATTTATAGTCTTGGAAACCTGAAAGGGCTCTTTTTGAGTTGCAATTAAATTGTCAGCAGTGGGGTTTTTGGTACTATTGAGGGTCTCTCATTCTGATTTTTCTCTTTATGACATTTATCTCCTAATTTATCTTCATAGCTCACAGGGACTCTATAAATCCTAATGTTTCATGCAAAAATTCTTGACAGGAGACGTTTATTTCCATCTTAGGTCAACTACTTTCCCCAAGCTTCGATTAGGATGATTTTTCAAGAAAGTGCACACATTTGGGAACCAGTCACAGGTAAATGACTAAGCTTCTTCCTGTGCGCTCTTTTCTTGCTTTCCCATCCTCTCAGATGACCCATTGCCTCTTCAGGTGCCTTCCTTCATCTGGGATTTCCCATCTGGGAGAATGACTCTCCAAGGACTGGCTTAGAGGGGAAACCAAAGGAAAAAGAAGTCTAAGGTGTGTTGTAGAAATAAGTCTCAAAGAATCAAAAAGAAATCTACTTCATGAAACAAGAAAATAGTGGGTAGTGGAAAATGATATTGATTGGCCAAGAAATGGTCAAGATAAAAGTTTTCAATAGAAAATGTTAAGATAAGCAAAAACAAAGGATAATACCACCAACATACACATTGTTACCAAAATGAGTTGTTATCAAGCTACTGTTTTCTCATGGTGGCCACATATATTGTAGAGCTCAAATTTGCTCCCTAGGATTTTCAAGGCTGTGACTTTTTGGAAGAAGTTCAACAATTCTTTCTCCTGAAGCACCCCTGTTGGTATAGCTGTTATGTGCCATCTAGTTGACCATGGCTCATAGTGACCCTATAAATCCCAACTTTGAACCTTGCCCCATTGTGTGTCATCTTCACAATCTTTGACATACTCCAGTCTATTGCTAGTTACTGCATCAATTCATCTTGCTGAAAGTCATTCCCTCTTTCACTAACACTCCACTTTCCCAGCATAATGTCTTTTTCCAAGAACTGGCTCTCCTGACAATATATTCAAAGTGTATGAGACAGAGTTTCACCATCATTTCCTTTAAGGAACAACCTGGTTGCATTTTCTCCAAAACAGATTATTTGCTCTTTTGGAAGTCCATGGAATTCATTACTTTTATGCAACACCATAACTTAAAGGCACTTATTCTTTTTCTGTCTTCCTTATATATTTTCAATTTCATTAAGCTTTCAGATTCACACAAATAAATGGAAAATATCATGGCTTGAAATATGTGTACCTGAGTTTTTAAACTGACATCCTTGCACCATGCATTTTGGATAGTTTTGTGACTGCAGAATTTTCTAATGCAACCCAGCAGTCAGAAGATCAGGGTATGTATTGCAATTGGAAAGTCTACAGCCAAGGATCTCTTCAAATTATTGAGGAGCACTGTTGTCAGTTTGAAGAGTAAGTTGAGCCTGGTTTAGCCCATGGTCTTTTCAATCACTTGCTATGCTACTGAGAGCTGGACAATGAATAAGGATGACAGAAGAAGGTATGTCTTTGAACTGTGGTGTTAGAGAAGAGTATGGAATACAGCTATGGGCTGCCAAAAGAATACACTAGCAGATATGTCTTGGACAAGGTGCTGCATGAGTTCTTCTTGGAGGCAAAGATGATGAAGCTTCATCGCACATGCTTGGGCATGTTGCTAGGAGAGGCTATTCCATGGAGAAAGGCGTCATACTTGGAAGGGTGGAAGAACGGCAAAGGAGAGGAAACCTTTCAACCAAGTAGATTAATAGTAGTATTTTTAAGTAGATTAAGTAGTGACTTCAGCAATGAGACAGAGTGTGTCAGAGATTGTAAGGATTGCACAGGATAGAACAGGTTTCAGATCTGCTGTTGATAGGGTCTCTGCATGCCATGTTCAACTTGATGGCACTCAACAACAAAAACAACCTATTATTTGCTTCTTAATATCTAACACCAAAAAGCTATTGTCTTAACAGAGGGTGGTATAATATCAAGAAAAGTGTGCACCAGGGCTGTGGCCTCCCTCTATATCAATTCAACCTGAGTATTCTAGGTGGTATAGCACTGGTCTGTGTGTTGCTATACAGAGGTAACTTGTGGTTGCTGTGATGCTGAAGACTGTGACAGTGATGTGCCAATCATGGCAATGGGTGCCCATGGTGGACAGTGCTGGCTGGAGCTTCCCAACTAAATCAAGCCTGGAAAGAGGAGCGGCATCCACTTCTGAAATGTCTTGCCTCCAGAAACTCTATGTATGAAAAGTGCTCAGGCTGTTTGTTCATAG
>NW_006400005.1:1679632-1699319 GCF_000299155.1 Elephantulus edwardii
TATCTATATCTATATCTATATCTATATCTATCTCACACATCTTTCTACTCTTTTCAGGACCAATTTTACTACTACTGAGTCCAAAATCTGTTGTAATAGCTCACAGATTATACAGAACTCTATTAGGGCAATCAAAAAGCTATAACTCAGATTGATAAATTCAGAAGATATATTCACTCAGTCAGATCAGCTTCTGAAATGTGCTCACACACACCTCAGCCAGCAGCCTCATGGATTTAGGTTACAGAAACTTTATTGTTATTGTGTGTTATCAAGTTGCCTATAACTCATAGCGACTCTATGTACAATAGCTCTGAAACCTCTCCTGTCCTGAACCAACCTCACTGTCTCCAACACATCCACTCCTACTACCCTAGTCAGTGCATCAGTCAATCTCATCCAAGCCTGTGTTCTCCCTCCATACTTCCAACTATGATGTCTTTCTCAAAGGCCTGGCCCTCTGGCCCTTCTTGGAAACATGTCCTAAGTAGGTAAGATGGACCTTCAAAATTCTTGCCTCCAAGGAGAAGTTTGTTTTCACCCTCCCCAGGACATACCTATTTGTCCTCTTGGAAGTCCAGGGTATGTTTAGTACTCTTCTCCAGTACCACAACTCAAAAACATCAATTCTTCTTTTACTATCCTTACTTATCCAACTCTCTGTTATATGGAAAGTAATTGTGAAGACCATGGATAGATCAGGCACACCTTAGTCTCTAGCCTGAAATCATTCCTCTTCACCATTCTTGAGAGGTCCCTAACAGCAAATTTTCCCAATGTAATTTGTCTTTTGACTTCCTGACTACTGGTGCCCAAAATGTTGATCGTGGAATCTCTTCTCCATTTACCATGGAGCTACCAGTTAATCTAGTAGTAAAAATCTTGGTTTCCTTGATGTTGAGCTTTAATTCATATTGAAAACTGCAGTCTTTGAATTTCTGCAGCAAACCCCTCAGGTCCTCCTGATTTTCAGTAAGTGCATGAGCACAAACAAGTTTATCTGTTGTGATCTTTACAGTCAAATGCATCTACATAGTCAATGAAACGCAAGTAGACAATTGTCTGATACTCTGTTTTCAGCTAAAATCCACCTGACTTTGGCTATAGTCTCTCTATTGCCATGGCCATTACTAAACCAAATTTTGCAGACCTAGCAGATCTTTGTTGTTGTGCTGTTCCAGTCATTTCTGGAGAATCTTTAGCAGTTTTTCTTGTATGTGATATTATTTGATAATTTCCACACTTTGTCAGATAACTTTTTTAAAAAAAAATGAGAATAAATACGCATCCCCTCCAGTCAGTTGGCCACCTAGTTGTCCTCTAGATTTCTTGACACAACCTGGTGAGCAATTTCAAGGCTGCATTTGTTTGTTGAAATATGTCAATTGGTATACCATCAATTCTTGGGGCTTTGGTTTTTTGCCAATTCCTTCAGTGCAGCTTGAACTTCCACCTTAATCACCATTGCTTCTTGGTCACATATTTTTTCTTGAAATTCTTCTGTGTCAGCCTATTCTTTTTGATAGTTCTAGCCAATTATGATTCTCTGTCCCAGTCATACAGCAAATGTAGGCAATACTCTTAGCTCTGGTTCCATGGGATAGCAGTCTCAAGTTCAGCACCGTCTCACACCAAATCTCTAGTTCTCAGCTGCTGATCTCCTGTAGGTATGACTGGTTCCACAATCTCTGTCCCTAAAGGATACACACTGCATGGCTATTTCTTTGCTGATGGTGAGATTCTCAAAATCTGCTGCTGAATCTGCTAAATTTAATGATGAGACTAACCAATCCTCTCATAGATGGGCTAACACACCTTATTCACATATTTCCATCCACTCACATGGCAAAGTAAAATTTAATGGCTATGGAATTCATTTTCAAAACAAACCATTAATATCACAAATCAATGCACTTTCTTTCCTATCGTTTTCACACAATACGATTGGACATAACATGTAACCATGGCCTACTCTTCTTTCCTCATAGCATTACTAGTCTCTTTACCAAATATTTTCTAGACATGTCCTCTATTGAAAGAATGGATTTCTTTGCATTGTGTTTTTGGAACAAATATTGAATATTCCATGGACAACCAGAATAACAAATAAATTCCTCTTGAAGGAAGTACGGTCAGGGTATGCCTTAGAAGCTAGGATGGTGAGATGTCATGGCATATTTTGTGCATGTTATCATGAAGGGCCAGTCTTTGGGAAAAGACACCTTTCTGGGAAAGATAGGGGTTCACAGAGTGGAAGACTCTTAAGGAGAAAATGGATTAACACAGTAACTGGAACAATGGGCTCAAGCATGTTGGAGATTTTGGAGACGATAGGTCAAGCTTCAGATCTGATGTTCATAGAATCACTATGAGTCATAGTTGACTTGATAGCACATAACAGCAGCTACTGAATGCCAGGACACCAGAAATGGCTTCCTTAACTCACTCATGATTGAGGAGTTGAGATAGACAACTATAAAGATAACTGTAACACAACACATGTGAAATAAAAGAAGAAATTTAAAAATGTTAAAGATGGGGAAAGGAATGAGTATCGTCTAGACGCAGAGCAGATTTAGAAAGACACAAAATAGTACACTTGCTTATTCTACTATCTCTCCAAACCAGAACTTTCCTAAAGATATTTACAAAGGTTTTATAATAATGGTTTAGGGAAAAGTTTACTAGCATGTAAATTTGTCTTATTTTCTGGTCAGTTAACAAATATTGGCACTAATGTTCTAGTTATGCAGCTTGGCATTCAAACTTCAGAATAGGAGGAAAAACCCAAAGCAATCTGTTATAAAATGAAGCCAACAAGATATTTCTGCCAAGAGATTATGGCAGTGCTCTAACTGGAATCTTTTTATGATGGTAGCACTGTTCCTTATTTTCTTTGCCTTTATAGCACATCTTGTTTGCATTTGGATAATAAATGTAAATGCAGTTGTCACCACAGAGTAGGCCACTTTAAATGAGTTTCTATCCAGTGAATTTCATCTGAACCACATTTATCTGTGGATCATTATCACTGTGTTACTCACTCTGAGTGCATGTAAGTAGCACTAAGTAACAGGACTGCTGTGCACTTATTTGGATTCCATGTGAAACGTATATTAATTTGTTGTTATTGTTGTTGTTGTGTGCCACTAAGCCAACCCATAGTTGCTGCTGTATTGAGTTTTCAGAGGTAGTTTAACAGGTTGCTGCAAATGACGGCAAATGTGTTTCTAAGCACAGTCGTCAATTTAAAAAGTGTGTGGCAACGTTTTAATTGGGCAGGAGGAGATTGTCCATATTTCTCCCATGGAGTGACTGGTGGATTTGAACTGCGTTACTTTGGGATTGCAGCACAGCTCCTTACCACTGGGCCACCTGAATTAGGTGACTATTATAGTTTCTGTATTATTAATTGAACTCTATGAAGAAATCATCAAGACAACATATATCAGACTAAACACCTGGAAATCAGTAGTTTATAATCCTTCCCTATCACACTAAGTTTAAAAAGAGGTTCATATACACGGAAGTTATTGGCAGGTTCTGTAGAATTCAGCTTATGGTAATATGATGGGCCCATGCACAGTGGGATAAAAGCCTGCCTCATCCTCATAATCTTTGTTGTGCTTAATTCCTTTTTCCAGTCACTATGCCAATCTGTATCATTGAAGATCTTCCTTTCCTTCACTGACTTCTACTTTTCTTAACATCTCTTTTCTTCCAAGAACCTTCCTGATAATATGTTTAAAGTATGGAATACGAGTCTATCTTTGCTTCTAAGAAGTAGTCTAGCACTATTTCCTCCAAATTTGTACTTTAGACTGTTCATGGTATATTGAACATTCTTCATTAACACCACAATTCAAAGGCATAAATATTCCTTTAGTCTTTCTTATTCATTGTCTAGCTTTCACATGCATTTGAAGCAATTGAAAATATCATGGAGAGTGCTAGGAAAAAAGTATGGACATTCAAATCTTTGAAGTTAAATAATTGCAGTGAGGAACATTGTGTTGTGCCATAAAATCAAACACTCTAGACCCTGTAAGATACTGTAGAATTGCAGTAATCCCCCCCCTCCCCCAAGCTCTACATCTTTCATGGGAATCCTCATGGCCTAGTGGCAAAACACTGTGCTACAATCTCAAAGGTACAAGGTTCGAGGTCACCACCTGCTCCCAAGGAGAAGGATGGGAAATCTCCTCCCGTGTAATTTACTGCCTCTGAAAACCTGCTGGCGGGTCAGCTATGGGTCATTTCCGACTCTATGGTACACAACAACATCTTTCATGGATGGCTACATCTTTCTCCAGTGGAAAAATGGGTTAATTTGAACTGCTACAGTAAATGCTGTAAAACTGCACTGCCAGAGCTCTTTATTATTGTATGATTAATGCAAAGGATATATATAATATAGGAAAAAAAAACACTGGATTCTTAGATGTAACATAATAGGTCGAGGAAAAAATTTCATTTCCATTGAGATATTTATCGTGATAGGTTCCCCCCCCCCTCTGTTTGCATTCCAATGTTTACTTTAAAGAAGTTGGAGTTTTATTTCCCAGGTAGGATCACTTATGATCTTCATTTAATCATACTCTAATACCCATGAGAAAGTATAATTTCCTCAGGAACAATGGGTTCCAAACCTGAGTAGTCTTTAGAAATCCTTGTAGGTTTTTAAGTAAAAATGCAGACCCCCTAAAGCTTTTTCTTTGCAATTATCTGTCAATGTACCAAAGAGGGTAAGCTCATATTAATGTCTCGAGGTTACTTTATCCTTCTTATTTCTTGTTAATACTTTAAATGAGTACTCATATGTGTCATTTATGTTATTTCTTTTATAAATAGTAATCTGTGCCTTTTACCAGTTTTCTGTTTGGAGCTCAGCTGCTCACCAAAAGATTGGTATTTCTACCCTGCCCAGTAATTCTGTGGGCAAATGACTTGGCAGAAACTATAGCATAGAATACTCTGTCATTTAGGGTCACTAGTATCTGACTTATTCACATCCTGTACTTGCTTTTTAATGCAGTGTAAATTTCCCTCTACTTTGAAATGATTGAATCAACACCTTGTTATTATTGTTAGGTACCATCGAGTCAAGTTCAATTCATAATGATCCTATGAACAGCTGACCTGAACTCTCCTCTATTCTATGCCATTCTTATAATCTATGACACACCAAAGATTGTGCTGTAGATACCACATCAATCCATCTTGTTAGAGGTCATCTTCTCCTTTGCTAACTCTCCATCTTTTTAAGCATGATGTTGGAATGCTTCACGTAGTTATATGTCCAAAGTATGAAAGAATCCTTGCCACTCCCTTTTTCCAAAGCATATCTGTTTGTTCTTTTTTGCAGGTCATAGGATATTCAACACTCTTCTCCAGCACCACAACTTAAAGGTGTCAATTCTGCTATCATCCTTCTTCATTGTCCAGCTCTCTGAACCGACTTGCACTGGGCAAATCTGCTACCAGAGACCTCTCCAAAATCTTGAAGGGCGATAATATCAGTTTGAAGTCTAAGGTCTGCCTAATTCAGGCCATGGTCATCTCAATCATACTCTATGATTCAGACTGAGATGGCCTCAAACATTTTTTAGTGCCTGGACATAGCAGGAGGACAAGGGGAGAAAAATGAATCCTGTATGTCAGAGAATAGAGTGAAAGTAGCAGAGACAGATTCTAGATCTGTAGGGACTTTGTGGATAGAAATAAGAACTTATTCAAGTTCTTATCAGTAACTACCTGTGTGAAACAGCAATTGGAGAACTAGACCCATTCAATCCTTTCATTGTCTACCTTAACAGAGTACAAATCTAAATCTCCGACTAAAGTCAAAAGGTAACCTTGAGGGAAGTGGATTTACAAAAACAGATACCTGAAGGATCTCTGGTGGCCTAGTGGCAAGAAGCTGAACTTCAATCCCAGAAGTACGTGGTTAGAATCCACCAGATGCTCTGCTGGAGAAGGAGGGGCAATTTCCTTCTGTTCCAGTCAGATCCAATTTGATGGTACGCGCGCACGCACACACACACGTAGAAAAAAAAAAAGAATTAAAAACAGATACCGGCAGCACAAGCTTCACCTGTCATCTGGCTCCAAGGACAAATGATTTCTCACAGATCACCCTCATGCTCCTAATGGTTCTGAGTTAGTTGAATTGTAAAAGGTACATCGTTATCCTGAGAGAGGAAAGGGAGATTTTCTGTATAGGGTATCACCCTTTGCTGCAAAGTTTCATCCACTTTGAAGACGATTCGGTCCCTATTACAATTATTCAACTCTGCCAATTTGGCTTATAGCAGATATACACATATGTGAACAAATACACATGACTGTTTGAATAAAACTTTGTTTACAAATCAAGGAATTCTAAGAAATCGTTTTTCTAACCATTATTTTTCTTATCCCTCCCTTAGTGCCACTCTCCACTCATGTATAGATTCAGTCATATACACAGTTTTGCACTCCCACCATTCAACCACTCATATATGTCTTAGAGCTTCCACAGATCCACATTTGTACATATGCATTTGACTGCTAAGGGACTTAAACTAAATTGCAAAGCAGCTAGCTATATTAAAAGAGTAATCAAGAGATTGCTTAAATTTTTGATAAATTTTCAAAATATATTTCAAATGTAAATAACAAAGTATATATGTGCTATTGTTGATGATGTTGTTGGATAGTGTCATATTGTTTCCAACTTAGAGCAACCATTTGGTTCAGCATAAACTTACCCTATACGGTTTTCTGGACTGTAATTTTAATGGGAGAAGATCTCCAGGTTTCTGGGATTTTTCTTTCATATTAAGCTGCTGAGTTGATTCAAACCACCAATCATTTTGTTTGCTATTA
Organism: Elephantulus edwardii; assembly: GCF_000299155.1. NCBI lineage: Eukaryota > Metazoa > Chordata > Mammalia > Macroscelidea > Macroscelididae > Elephantulus > Elephantulus edwardii. The sequence goes on from NW_006400005.1 coordinate 1,686,500, forward strand.
AGCACTTAGTCTATTGTGCGACCAAGTTGCTCGTGCTCTCACGCACACGCACGCGCTTACTCTCTCATGGGCGCTCTCTCTCTCCCCCCCCCCCCCTCTTTCTTCATCTGTCTCTTTCCTCCCTCTCCTTCCCCCCCCCCAGGGTAAATATTATTGTTAAATTGGGAAACTCATTTTATATGTAACAATTTCAGGATCAAGAAAGTTTTATCTGAAGCCTTTTTTTATTGTTATTCTTTTAAGGGATATTTAATCTGTCCTTTTTTTATATGTGTAGTGTTAGATTATTTTATTCTTCTATCCATCGCCTTAGACCTGACCACACTGCCAGGTGAGAACGTGTCAATTAATCTTTGAGCTTTTACTCGCTTCCTATAGCTCCTATAGATGTGAACCCCAGCTTTCTTAACTGAGGATACATGGCTCTTCATTGATCAGGATCTTCTACATCATCAATAGCTGTGAAACTAACACAAGAGAAAGCTAACCAGACTGTGGAGAGACTGTGGCAAAGTGTAACCTTAAGAAGTCAGAGTCAGAGTTAAAGGTTTTGCTTTACTGAAAAATTGAATGGAGACTGCTTGTGATGGCTATGATACAAAACTTGCTGGCTGATTGAGGAAACCAGCATTTGTGTTACTGGACTGAACTTGGACTTTCGCTTATTGACTGAGAAGCTGTCTGAATAAATGAGGAATTGTGTCTTGCTGTTATCTTGATTTGAGACTGCTGTTTACTAAACCTGGACTTTCACTGTTTGATATCCTTTGCCTTCTCTTCTCCCCCAACCCCATCCCTCCACCTGTAGCCCTAGTAAACAAAATAATTATAAGTAAAATCTTTGAGTCATTGGCAACAGATTCCAAATCCAGTAATTGGTAGAAGTAGATGCAGGGGCATGGGGTAGGGGGATGTCTTACCTTATAGGGCTATATCTTGGAGAAAATGCCACTTGAATACGCCCTGGAGGCAAAGATGACAAAGCTTTATCTCACATACCTTGGACATGTTTCTAGGAGAGGCTATTCCATGAAGAGGGACATCATGCTTGGAAAGATGGAGGGTCAGTGAAAGAAAGGAAGACCCTCAACCAGATGTATTGACGTAGTGACTGAAGCAATGGGCCCAAGTATGTTATAGATTGTGAGGATGGCACAGGATAGGACAGGGTTCAAACTGATTCTTTATTGGGTCCATTTAATAGTGCCTAACAACAACAGCAACAACAAATATGGATTCAGACTGCTGCCTGACTTAAACGCTCACTTTTTTCCTCAGAGGAAATGCATTGTTGTTGTCGTTATGTACCGTCGAGTCACTTGCAACTCATAGCGACGCTGAACTCTGCTCTGTCCTGTGCCAATCTCACTGTTTCTGATATACCCATCCTAATTACCCCAGTCACTGAATCAATCCACTTCATAGAGGGCCTTCCCCTCCTACGCTGTCCTTCCACCCTACCAAGCATGATGTCCCTCTCCAAGGACCTGTCCCTCCTTACAACATGTCCAAAGTATGTTAGATGAAGCCTCAGAATCCTTGCCTCCAAGGAGCCGCCCGGTTTAACCCTCTCCAGGATGAATCTGCTTGTTTTCCTAGCAGTCCATGGTACCCTCAATACTATTCTCCAGCACCAATTCTCCTATCCTCCCTAGTCATTGTCCATCTCTCTGACACATAATAAGTGATTGCAAAGGCCATGGCCTGTATCAGAGGCACCTTAGTCTCCGAAGAGACACCATTGCTCTTCAGTACTTTGGAGAGGTCCCTAGCAGCAGACTTTCCCATCGCAATGCGTCTTAATTTCCTGGCTACTGGTGCCAATAGTGTTGACTGTGGAGCCGAGTGTTCTGGGATTCCCATTGTTCTCAGAGTCAGCCACAATTTGTTAAGATGCACACAGTCAAACACCTTTGCATAAACAATGAAACACAGGTAGACATTCCTCTGGTATTGCCTGCTTTCAGCTAAGATCCATCTAACATTAGCTACAATATTCCTAGTACCACGATCCCTTCTAAACCCAGCCTGAACTTCTGGAAATTCTCTGCTGATATGAAGGCCCAAGGCTGCATGGGAATCGTTCGCAGGACACGTAGAGATGACGGAAAGAAATCTTCACAGGCCGAGAAGCAGGAGAGTGCAAGAAGCCTTGAAAATCCCCGCCCACCCCACCCACAGGTAACTTATAGGCTCTGTTTTTCAAATTATTTCCTTGAGACAGGGTCCTTGAAAGAGAATCGCTAAATCAATTTGAATGAGATTTTGTTTTGTTTTATTTTGTTTTTAATATTCCTAGTATAAACGGAGAGTTGGAAACAATCAAATTGGCTCAAGATAGAGCAGGGTTCAAAGCTGTGCAAAGGTTCGCTATGAGTTGCAAGTCACTAGATGACACATAACAACAGCAACAACAAAGTATATAAGTGTCTCATTTAACCTTCACCAACCTTGATTACTGGGAGATTATTTTTTGCTTAATAAATATTTTAACTTATTATTTGATTATTAATGAAGTGGAACATACAATTTACATTTAACTTACCTTTTTGAATATGCAGCCATCATTATCTTTATTCCCTACATGAGGAAGGTGAGGTTCAGAAAGATTAAGAGAGTTGCATGAAGGCAAACAAGTAGAAATTTATAGACTTAGAATTCAACCTAAATACTGAAATATTTCAGTGTCCATTCTATTTTACACAATACTCTGAAAGAAGAAATAAGATTTCTTCAACTTTATGTTTATGATTCTCTCAAAGTATCCTTTTTTATTATTAATTCCTGGAAATTGTAACTGATACCAGGAACTTCAGGAGAAATTTATTAGAATAATGTACAAAGCTCCATTCAAAGATGAAGGTCAACAGAGGCAAGGCAGATACAATTCCATCTGTTTGGTTTTTTTTATAATTATATTTTATTAATTTTCATAAACATTTACAGAGATTTTGGGCTTCCACTCATTCATTGTTGCACTATTCTCTCTACCCTCCTCCCAGTTTGTTCTTGTCCAAATGCCACAGTGCTTGTCAAAGCCAGTTCTGATTAATCTTCTTTGTCAGTGTATCCTTTGCCATTCCCTATCACTCCTCCCTGAGAGAGACTTCACCCTGAGTCATAAGGAAAAGGGGACGGCGTATTCTCTTAGCTACTTCCTGCTGAAAAGGGACGCTGTGGGTTTCAGGGTGAAGATCTTCTCTCACTACTCTAAAGGGCCCCTTTGGCAGTAGGAAACACATAGACTATTATGGAGATTGATTTTGGAATTCAGATGCACTCCTATTGATTGTGCTTGGCTGTACATGTACATATCCTTGAAGATGTATCATGGGGGTGTTGCAACCTAGAAGACACAAATTTGACTAACAAGTTATAAGTACATGAGTCCAAAAATTATGGAAAAGTAAAAGAAAAGATTCTTTCATTGTTTTACAAACCCTCCCCCAGGTCCCCTCCACCATGCAGCCCTCGCTCTAGTCTCCTGTGATGACAGAAATACCCAGTTACATATCTCTTTTAAACAGTTCTCTCCCTCCTCTGTTTCAGTGCAGTATACATTATTGAACCCATCTTACTCAGTCTCTCCCCAACCCCAAGGACAGTCCCATTCTACAACAGTGGCATCATGTAATATTTGTCCTTTTGTGACTGGGATATTTCACTCAGCATAATTCCATCTGTTTTAATGAATGAAGATTGATGGAATTAATTCCTTTAAGTGAAAAAGGAAAGATTGTTTCTTTGGTTTCCTTTCAAAAGAAGATTTGGTCAGTATTTGATTAAACCAAACAGAACATTATATGTATGTCAAGGACAAAACTTGCCTTTTTCAAGATGTAGAAACATTTATTAATTTATAATGCACACTGTCTATTAAAAACTAATTGTACAGATGGAAGCAGAAACTAAGAAACTTCTTAAGTAAGAACCAAAGAAAAGTAAGCTTTTATTTACTCTAGCTGATTCAAAGAACCCTGGTCATCCAATGCTTATCTAACAGGTCAGTTCATTTGCCAAGAAAGACACAACAGCTTCCATAAAAATTACAGGCTTGGAAATTCCATAGGGCAATTCTATTTTTGTAATGAATAGGAACTGACATAGTAGGGAGTGCTGATGCCTTTGAGATAAGAAATCACCCAGCAAACTCAAAGGTATGGGGTTTGAATTTACAGGCACTCTGTGGGAAAAAGATGAACAATCAACAACAAGGACATTTGGTTTCTAGCTGCTGATATGTTCCAAATAACTGGGCTCCTTAACCATCAAGCTAAATAGAAATTCTTCAGTATAAGTATTTTCATCTTTATGCAAGGATTTTGAAACTCTGTCTCTAGTACTTTGGGCATGTTGCCAGGAGAGGTCAATCCTTGGAGAAGGACATCATGCTTGAAAATTTAGAGGGTCAGCACAGGAGAGGAAAACTCTGGATGACATGGATTGACACAGTGACTGGGGCAATGGGGGCAGATGTGTTAGGCAGTAAGGTTGGCTCAGGATGGGACAGGGTTCAGAGCTATTGTGTATTGGGTCACTAAGAGTCGTAGGCAACTTGATAGCACATAACAACAACATTGATGACAATGCCACCTATACTTCCCTGTTTTTATTGTTCTCTTTGTCATGTGTTCCTCTTTATTAGTAAACCACTTCTTTATTCTTCAAAGTTATTACCTAGGAAGCTTCCTTCTCTTACAAAACAAAATAATGGCAAATTTTAATGTTACAAAATTTGGCAGTGATTATGATGCTTGCACAACATGATAAACACAACTGATACCACAAAATTGGACATATGAAAACTTTGAATTCATCTATATTGTATTCTCTAATTTACAATAATTAAAAATCAGAAATAGCAACTCATGGCAACCTCAAGAGTCAGAATGCAATTGTGCTGCTTAAGTTTTATCAATGGCTAAAGTTTTGGAAGAAGATCTTTTGGCTTGAGTGAACTCAAATGCTCAAAACTTTTGTAAAGCTGCCAATGCATTAACTGTTTGCACTATTCATAAGTTTGTTGTTGTTGTTATGTGCCATCGAGTCACTTGCGACTCATAGCGACCCTATGTACAAGAGCCCTAAACCCTGCTCTATCCTGTGCCGATCACATTGGCTCTGACACACCCATCCTGATTACCCCAGTCACTGAATCAATCCACCTCATAGACGGTCTTCCCCTCCTGCGCTGTCCCTCCACTCTCCCAAGCATGATGTCCCTCTCCAAGGACCTGTCTCTCCTTACATGTCCAAAGTATGTCAGACGAAGCCTCAGAATCTTCGCCTCCAAGGAGTAGCCTGGTTTAACCCTCTCTAGGCTGAATCTGTTTGTTTTCTTGGCAGTCCATAGTACATTCAATACTCTTCTCCAGCACCACAGCTCAAAGGCATCAATTCTCCTTCTATCCTCCTTGGTCATTGTCCAACTCTCTGATGCATAACAAGTGATAGCAAAGGCCAGGGCCTGTTATCAGGTGCACCTTCGTCTCCAAAGAGACACCGTTCCTCTTGAGTACTTTAAGAGAGGTCCCTAAGAGCAGACCTTCCCATTGCAATACGTTTTTTGATTTCCTGGCTGCTGGTGCAAGAGTGTTGACTGTGGAGCCGAGCAGACTGAAGCTGTGAACAATCTCAATCTCATCGCCATCCATCCTGATGCTACCAATTGGTCCAGTGGTGAGAATCTTTGTCTTCTTGACATTGAGCCTCAGTCCATACTGAAGGCATTCATAAGTTTAGCTCCTTGATTATTTGGTTTGTTTACTCCATGCTTTTACGATAAAGATGCCTATTAACTTCTTTTTCTTTTTTTTTTTTCTCTTTGGATTTCCATTCATTCATTGTTGCACATTTCTGCCTGCCCATCCCAATCCCCACCCCCCACCCCAGTACACTCTTTTCTTTGAAAGTAAAAGAAAAGTTCCCCCATTGTTTTACAATCCCTCCCCCCAGGTCCACTCCACTATGCAGCCTTCCTTCTGAGCTCTTGCCATGACAACTGTTTAAAAGGGATATGCGATTAGGTTACTTCTGTTAACTTCTTATGTGGCTGGACTTTGTTTCCTTTCTTGTTCCTATTCTCCTGTATCTGCATGTCCTCTGATGCCATACACAGGCTCAGTCCTGTGAAGGAAGGTAAAGCATGTGAGATGTACTTTCTGGCTACCTGGATTTTTTTCTTTGAGACCCTGTTTAACACCTACTTTGTCCCTCCCTAAAACAGTAAAGGAATGTTACCTTTCTGTAATTGGAATGGAACTCTTCTAAAGAAATTTTCACCCCTCTTGAGACAAAATAAGATGTATCTATTTCTTCTGATTTTTGTTCTTCAACTGGCTCTCTCTACTAGCATCATTTGTGTGCTTCCTTTCCTCTTCATTCTTTGCTAGCTCTAACTCTACCACTTCAGTTGATGCTTCCTAACACCACAGGGGCTATTCTATCCACTTTCAAATTCATTTTAGGTTAAAGAAACTATAATTTCTCACTACCTAAACTGTTTCCCTCTTCTGTCTTAAGCAGATTGCATTTTCTTTTAGAACCTAATTGAAATGATAGTGAACATTGAGTGTAAGAGAAAATGGAATCTTTCTTTAGTTACTTGCTTGTACCTTATTTATTTTAGAACAGAAGTCCTGGGACCATAACACATAATGTATTTGACTACTAACTGATATGCTGAAGTTTTAATTCACCAGCCTCTCCATAGGTGGACAGTCTCCTCTTGTAAAGATTTACAGACTCAGAAACCCGATAGAGGATCACTGAGTAGTGAGTTTGGGTGATTTTTTAATTACAGAAAGTGTTTAAAGAAAGGAACTAGAATGAATTCACTCCTTGTCTTGGCTTTATGGGTGCAAACTTGCAAAGGGAGTTGACTTGTACTTTTTGTTATTCATGGCTAAGAGCTAACAAATCCTGGACAACTACGATGTGGTCACTGTCACCCCTGCTAGTTTCTAAGAGAATTCACAACACAAAAGGGCTGTCAGGGAGGTTATAGTGGTTCAGTGGTAGCATTATTACCTGCTACTTGAAAGAGTTGGCTTAATTCTTGCCCTTTGCACCTCATCTGTCGCCACCACCTGTCGTCTGTCAGTGGAGGCCTGAGTGTTGCTCTGATACCGAACAGATTTCTATACTAAGAAGAACTGGGTGGGGGAAAGGTATGAGTCTGGCAATCAACTTTCTAAAAATGAACAGTAAAGTCTTTGTCAATCATAACAGTTCAATCTATAATTAGAGATGAAGGTGGCACAGAACCACGTAGCATGGGGTCTAGTCTACTCTGCTGCTTTAAATTTCTTTTCTTAGCCTGTGAATTTTCTGGGAAAAATTACTTCCTCTAGTGTGAGCACATTCCTTCTATAATCTTTTTTCTATTCTGAATACTTTCCTGCTGAACGATCTTTCCCAGGTATAGAGACTTGGGGGTCTGTGTGTAGAAATTCAATCAAATCAGAGCTCAGGTTTAGGGTCTGTCTCTCAGTAAAGGATCCTGGGCCTTGCCAAAGAGAAAAGGTAATTCCTTTGGTGCACGAGGGAAAGGACCGAACATGTTTAGTCTATATCTTTTTTCCGTCTTCTGTTAAAACACAAACAAACAAGGTTCTCTGTGAGTCATATGTGGGCTAATCTTTTTCTGAAAGGCTGAAAACCAGATGAACGTTTGGAGTTGAGCCTAATGCAGCATTAAACAGTAACTCAAGAGCCAAATGTAGATGCTTTTGGACATAACAGTAAACATATAAATATCAGATATTTGGAAAGATAATAATCTCTCTCATTTGAAAATGATTAGTATTCACTATAAACAGAGGGAAATCTGGTGGTAAGAAACGGTGCAGCAATCCCAAAGGCGTGTGGTTAGAATCTGCCAGCTGCTCCATGGAAGAAGGATGAACAATTTCCTCCCGCGTGATTTACTGCCTCTGAAAACCCACTGCAGGGTCAGTTATGGATCCATCCCAACTTAACAGCACATAACAACAACATGAATAGTTGGGAAGTTCTGCTGGCCTAGTTTATAGGGAGTTGTACTGTTAACCCAGAGGTAGGGCCTCTCTCATGGTTTGAATCCACTAGCAGTTCTGTTGGAGAAAGATGATCAATCTCTTCCCATATGATTTACAGTCTTTAAAAACCTGCTGCAAGGCCAGTGATGTCTCTGACTTAATTGTGGTGTAGGCGCTTGGGCCTAAGCCATACCAAGGAAGACAGCTGAATCACATCTCCTCAGCATTGGCGCCCTTGGGTTTGAGTCAGGCACCAGCACTGATGACCCAGCTGCTGCCTCCCAGCCCATGATATCTACATCCTAGTAGGAACTGAGTTAGAGCCACAGAGAAACAAGACCCTCCCCAAAAGGGGCCTCTCCACGTCGTGATCTATGTATGCCTGCTTGTTTTTATAGTTTGCTCTTTGAGATGCATTACTTATCTCTCCACTTATATCAGGGGGATGATTTGCATATTGCTGCTTGTTTTACAGCTTGGATATGTGAATGATTAATTGCTCATCATTTGCTCTTATGAATGCAGCACTGACTTCTAAAAAAGACTTAGGAGCAAGAAGTAGAGTTTGCCATTCACCTCTGAAATAATAGGTCTTTGAAAACTCTATGAACTAAAGAGGAACACTGTTAGACACAGTACTGGAGCTAGAACCCAGACTGGAAGTCACTTAAAATGAGAAGAAACAGCTGCAAATATCATTAATAATTGGAACATGGAAAGTGTAAAGTATGAACCAGGGAAAATGGGAAGTTGTCAGAGATGAAATGGAACACATAAAAATCGATATTCTAGGCATTAGTGGGCTGAGATGAACTGGTATTGGCCACTTTGAATCCAAAAAGCATATGTTCTATAGTAGAAATGGAAATAGAATATAATAAAAATGGAATGAAAAATGAAGGAGGACTGGTATTGCATTCATAGTCAATAAAGCAATTTCAAGATCCATCGTGAAATACAGAACTGTGAGTGATAAGATAACATCCATAGGCATACAAAATTAGCCCTGTTAATAGGTCAAGTATAAATACATATATATGCCAACAAATAAAGCCAAAGTTGTGGAAATAGATGAATTCTATCAACTTTTGCAGTCTGAAATTGACTGAACATGCAATAAAGATGCATTAATAAAAGAAGAGGCTAACACAGAATAATTTTAAGAAACAACATATGATCAAGAGGCAATGGTGATGAAAGAGGGAGAGCAGGCTACTTTGAAGGACTTGGCAAAAAATAAAGCCCCAGGTTTGATGGAATACCAATTGATATATTTCAGCAAACATATGCAGCCCTAGCTGTGCTCATGAAGTTGTGCCAAGAAATCTATAGGACAACTACTTGACCAACTAACTGGAAGAGATCCATGTTTATTTTCATACCAAAAAAATGGAGACCTGACAGAGTGTAGAAATTATCGAACAATGCCACTAATATCACACACTAGCAAAATCCTGCTGAAGATTATCCAGAAATGACTGGAACAGTACATTGACAGTGAACTACCAGAAATACATGCTGAGATTAGAAGAGATCATGGCACTAGAGATGTTATTGCTAACGTCAGATAGATCTTGGCAGAAAACAAAGAGTATCAGAAGGATGTCTATCTGTGTTTCATTGAACATGCAAAGGCATTTGACTATGTGAATCACAAAAAAAAAGAAAAAAAAAGTGCCTACCCTTGAGGAAAATGGGAATCCCAGAACACTTGATTGTGCTAATGTGAAACCTACTTTTACCAGGAAGCAGTCCTCAAAACAGAGCAGGGAAACACTGCGTGCTTCAAAATCAGGAAAGGAGTGCTTCAGGAACGCATCTTGTCTCAATACCTTTTCAATCTATATGAAGAACCAATCATTGGAGAAGCAGGGCTTTATGAGCAGGAATGTAGCATCAAGATTTGAGGAAGACTCATCAACAACCTACATTATGCAGATGACACAACCTTGCTTGCTGAAACTGAAGACCTGAAGTGCTTGTTGCAGAAGCTCAAGGACTGTAGTCTTCAATATGGATTGAAGCTCAACATCAAGAAGACAAAGATTCTAACCACTGGGCCAATTGGATAATAGATGGAGAAGAGATTGAGGTTGTTAACAGTTTTAACTTGCTTGGCTCCACAATCAACACGATTGGTAACTAGAATGCAAAAATTTGAAACAAAGAAGGACTGATACTCCTTGTGGAAATTACAGTTTCAGTGACAGAAATGAGGCTGGAGATCAAATAAATTTTGTATAATGAATGACTTATATATTGCAAATACTTTCTTTTTAAAACCCAAACAGCAACTATGCACGTGAACTTCACCTGATAGACTACACAGAAATCATATTAACTGTATCTGTGAGGGGAAAAAATCACTGGAGAATCTCAATGTCAACATTCAAGATCAATCCAGGTGCTGACTACAGCACAGACCATTAATTCGTCATGGCAAATTTCAAATTGAAACTAAAGAAAATGAAAACAAGTCCACAAAGACCATGGTATGACCTTAAGTCTATCGCACCTTGTGGGGCTCTTGACTTTGACTTTGCCATGTGGATGAGCAGGAATATATGAATAGAGTGTGTTAGTCTATTCAAAAGGAGATTGGCTAATCTTACCATTAAATTGAGCAGATTCAGCATCAGAATTTAGGTAACTACCACAAACAAAGCAGAAGCAGAGCATACACAGTGTGCATCATTCAGGGCCAACGATTCTTGTACCACTCAGACTGAGGCCTGTAGGAAGAGCAACCACAGCAGCTGCAACTTCAGCAGAGAACCAAGATCTGACATGCTACAGAGCTGCTCTTGGGACTGCCACCCCATGGAACCAGAGCTGGGAGCTTTTACCCAAGCATGTTGGAGGACTACTGGATGGTGGAGAAGAAGGACTGAGAGGTTTATAACACTGGTCTAAAGTCGTGAGGCTCAGATGCCTGTGAGCACATTTCAGCAGCTGTCTGGACTGTGTGATTCCTGTTATCAACCTGAATTAGTTGTGCTGCAATCTCAGAAGAATGTAGTTCAAATCCACCAGCAGCTCCACAGGAGGAGGATGGGCAATCCCTCCCATGATATTTACTACCCCTGAAAACCCACTGGGACAATTCTGACTCAACAGGCATGCAACAACAATAAACTTCATCGTTGTGAGCATGGCTCTGCATGCTGTGAGATTTTACAATGGATTTTTGATTCAACGCAACAGTAAGATTAGTGTCAGAATTAGTGGAAAGAGGTGAAGGAATATGGGAGACATGCTTGATCTCATGGGAATTGATTTTTTGCTATGAATTCTGCTAATGGGGTAGTTAGTTCCTCCTTGAAGAATTAGTGGAGATAGATAATGGCCTACTTCATGCTGCGCTTTTTCCATTTTACATATCCAAAATTAAAAATTATTTCAAGAAGAGGTAAGAGGTACTAAACAGTAATGATCAAAGACTTTACAAGCTGTGGTATGACATCAAGGATATCATTCAGGAAGAAAGCAAAAGGTCACTGCAAAGAAAGAGGAGAAGGAAAAGACAAAAATGGAAGTCAGAAGAGCTTCTGAGAATTCACTAGAAAGATGCCAAAATGAAGGAAAGAAATGGCAAAATAATAGAGTTAAAGAAATGCTGAAGTGAAAGAGAAGACAAAACAAAGTATTATAATGGCATATGCAAAGAGTTGGAGTTTGATATGAAAGAACTTGCTCAACACTTCTCAAGCTGATGAAAACTTAAAATCAAATTCCAGCCTTGAGTTGCAATGTGGAATGATGTTATGGACAAAATCTTGAATGATCTAAGAAGCCTTAAAAGAAGATGAAAAGAATACAGAATCATTGTACGAAAAAAGAATGGGTTGACAATGAACCATTTTATGAAGTGGCATATGATCGGGAACCAATGGTGATGAAGGAAGAAGTTCAAGTGGCATAGAAAATATTGGCAAAAAATAAGGCTCCAGGAATTAAAGGGATACCAACTGAAATGTTTCAACAGGCAGTGGTAGCCCTAGATATGCTCACCAATATATGCCAATACATTTGAAAGACAGCTAGCTAGCCAAATGATTAGAAGGAATATATATTTATTCCTCTCTCCAAAAAAAAGATGTTCCAATAGAATTCAGAAATTATCAAACAGTATTACTAATATTATATGTGAGTAAAACATTGCTGAAGATTTTCCAGAAATAGCTGGAACAGTACATTGGCAGAGAATTGCCAGAAATTCAATCTGCATTCAGAAGAGGTCATGGCATGAGGAATACCATTATTGTTGTTACATGGATCTTGGTTGAAAACAAAGAATAACAGAAGGAAGTCTATTTGTGTTTTATTGGATATGCAAAGACATTTGAGTGTGTGGATCACAACAGATTGTCTCTAACAATGATAAGAATGGGAATCTCAGAAGACTTGTGTTTATGTGAAATCTATACTTAAAACAAGATATGATAGGGTATTATGTTTATCACAAGAGTCCAGAGTGAAGGTTGCATAATGGAGTGTACTTGGAGTGGGGGGGATTGTATATCAATGAGGAAACTATTCTTTTACTTTTCAAAGAGAAGAGCGAACTGGAGGTTGGGGTGGGCAGGGAGAAAAGTGCAACAATGAATGAATGGAAATCCAAAATCTCTGTAAATGTTCATTAAAACTAATAATTTTTTTTAAAAAGATGGAAATTATATCCAAATGTCTACCAATAGATCAATGGACGAACAAAATATGTATATATGTACTATGGAATATTACTGAGCCATCTAAAAAGAAAATCTTGAAAAAATCAAGATAAAATATTAACGCCCCCCCCC
>NW_006400005.1:1711389-1712729 GCF_000299155.1 Elephantulus edwardii
TCTGTCTTAATCTGAATGTTCAGATTTAGAGGAGTATCTGACAGACAGCAATTTGTGAAGCAGTGAAAGATAAATCCCTTATTGTGGAGTTAAGCATTAGTTACAGTGTTGACCCCACCCTTAGCCCAGAGCCTTGAGCCACTTACTTCCCAGCTCCCCCCTCAACCAGGATAACCCTTCTCATCTGCCAAGTCCCTTCAGAAAATATCTTCCATTGTCTGAAGGGAAGGAAGAAATAGAATGTATAAATACATTTTGACATACTGGACATTGACAATCTGAGATGGATTGACATAGGACATTTTAAATTGGATAATCATATGATATACTATGCTGGAAATGGAAATAAAAGAGGTGAGGAAAAATGAGGTTACATTCACAGTTAAGAAAATAATTTCTAGATCCATACTGAAATATAATGTGAGTAATGGGATAATACCCATACACAAACAAGGAAGTCTTGTTAATACCACTATCATTTAAATATATGTACCAATGGTTGGAGTCAAACTGGAGGAAAGAAAATATTTCTACTAATTTTTTCAGTAGGAAGTTGATCAAACTGCAACCAAGATACATTAATGATAATGGGTCAGTGAAATGCAAAACTGGAAACATGGAGAAAGGGTCAGTAGTTCAAAAACATGGTCTTAATAACAGAGGCTGGAGATAGAATGATATAATTTTGTCCCATCAATTATTTCTTCATTGCAAATACCTTTTATAAGAAATATAAATGACAAATATATGCATGGACCTCACCTGATGCAAAGGAAGCAAATTTATTAGATCTGAGGAAAGAATCATCAGAGAAGCTCACTATCAGCTGTCAAAACAGGGCCATGTACTGATTGTGGAACAGACTATCAATTACTCATATGCAAGTTCAAAGTGAAGCTAAAGAAAATCAAATCAAATCTACAGGAACCAAAATTTGACCTAGAGTCTGTCTCACCTGAATTTAAAAACCATCTCAAAAACATGTTTGAAGTCTCACACGAATGAATGAAAACCAGATGAACTGTGAGAGGATATCAAGAATATAATCCATGATGAATGCAAAAGTGCATTACAAAGGTGGAGGAGGATAAAAAGACCAAGAAGGATGCCAGAAGAGATCCTGAATATTGCATTAGAACTCAAAGAAGTCAAAGCAAAGGTAAGAACCAAGAAATTAAGGAGCCATACAGAAGATTTCACCAGCTCAGGAAAACAAAGCAAAGTATTATAATGAAATGTGTAAAGAACTAGAGTTGTTGTTGTTGTTGTTATGTGACGTCAAGTCGTTTGTGACTAATAGCGACCCTATGCACAGCAGCCCTAAATCCTGCTCTATCTTG
>NW_006400005.1:1712829-1719917 GCF_000299155.1 Elephantulus edwardii
CAAAAAAACAAGATACTGTGGTCTGAGTAGAGTAAGAGAACACTGCCTGGTTTTAAATTTTAAAAATACGGTACAATTGTTACCTTTCTCCGCACCTTTTCTATCTGTATGCCAATAAATTGTTTGGGAGTCTGGGCTTTATGAAGAAGATTGTGGTACCAGGATTTGAGAGAAACCTATCAATAAATTACATTATCCAGATAACACGGTTCCTCTTCTCAGAAAGAACGAATCACATTTCTTCCCCCTTCACCCCCATATTATGAAGAAAGGCTAATGCCTTAAAAAGGACATCATGCTTCATAAAGAAGGTTTTGAAAAAGAGAGCGCTCTGGTAGCTGTGCTACCAACCCCAAGCCAGGTTTTGTAATTTACCAGCTGCTCTGTGGGAGAAGAATGGACAACCTCTTCCTTGCTATTTATCATTTTGGAAAACCTACTGGAAGGTAAGCTGAGTTAGTTCTGATTTGAAGGCAGTGAGTTTTTTTAGTTACTGAGAAAAGAAGATCCTCAGTGAGATAGGTGGGCACAGTGTCTAGAACAATCAATTCATACACAGCAACAATTGTGAGGAGTGCCCCGGACCAAGTCATGTTTCGTTCTGTTGTAAATAAGGTTGCTAGAGTCAGAGTCTACTTGGTAGCACTACCAATAACAATAACCTCTTTGATCTCAATAACAATGGCCTTTTTTGTTCTCTTTCAAAGGAAAAATGTTAATATACTATTATTACTCTTTAAGAAAATAATTTAATGGGAAATAATAATTGTGTACTTTTTAGTCATTCCTGAATATAATTCTAGAACTTGCTTTTGCATGTATTATGAACATTTAGAGTTGGCATGTTATTAAAATGTAAATGTTCTAAATGAGAGATAAACTGTTGTGATTATATTTTTTTATTGTTGAGTTAGTCGAACTATGAAATTTTATTTTAACTGAAATTTTATGAACGCAGTTCTCCATGGATGATGAGGTGTCTTAATTTAGCCACAAATAGCATTAATTTAAGGACTTTCAGTGCTTTCCCTTAGTGATTCCTCGCCTAGTTCTTCAACTTAAATAACAAATATTGATTTAATAATTAAGAAAACAAGTCCTGAATGTTTCACTGCATAATGAGAAAACAGGAAATAATTTCATGTCTCCTTAATAGAAAAGAGTAATGAAAAGACTTTGCTATAGGGGACCAAAGAAATTATGGTGTGGCACAGCATAATGAAACTTTATTGTCTGAGAGTTACAACAACAGACTTTGGGTTGACTAGACCATAATCCAAGTTGAAACTCTACTACCTACCTGCTGTGTTATTTTAGAAAACGTACTTAACTCTGAGATTCTGCTTCATCATCAGTAAAATGGAACTGATAATATTCTTCTAATTAAGGGATTATTTTGTTAATATCAAGACAATGAATATCCAGGTTTAGCATATTACTTGGCACATAATAAGCATTCATTGCATGCTTTGTTTTATTATAAACAAGTCTTTCTATTCCCAAGCTCTATTGCACATAGGGATTTCAAAGGCCTGCTATTTCAGAAGTGGATGGCCAATCCTGTGATGCTCAGATTTAGAACATTGTCTGACAGACAAGAATTTTATGGAAAAGAACAGATGAAAGATATTTTCCCAATTGTAGAAATAACCAATAGATTCAGCATTGTCCCCGTTCTTGACACATGTCTTGACCCACCCTGTACCCTGTTCCACCAGCATCCCCTTGTAACCCATCTGCTCCACTCAACACCTATCTCCCACTATCCAGCCTTTGATGTGATGGCTTATATCTCAAGCCTTCTGGGCTTCTTTGATTCCTAATCCATTAATTTACTGACAGTGTCTTCTGCTGTGGCCAGCATCTCTTGAGATAAGTAGTCTGTAAGTCCAAATACTAGATGCTAGTATCAGGAAAGGCTTCTTATCTCAGACAGTTCTGAGGAAAAGTATTTTGCCTTGAACTTCTGCTACAAGATTGACTTCTTGTGGCTTAGGGCCTCTTCTATTTGTAATACACTAGAGTCTCAATGGAATATATTCCCAGGGGAGGGTGATGTGTCCTATAGATCTGGTATATAGTGTTTTCTTGGCCCGAGGGCTTGTGGCCTTTGGACCCCAATGTTTATATTCCCAGGGGAGGGTGATGTGTCCTATAGATCTGGTATATAGTGTTTTCTTGGCCCGAGGGCTTGTGGCCTTTGGACCCCAATGTTTTTAAAGTATCAGCTTTGACCTTCAGGCTTCTGGGAAATGTGAGCATACCTGTGTTGTGGGGGCCCAGCTGAGACACTACTTACTGATAACACATTCCTGCTTGCTGAAGCTGAGGAGGATCTGAAGTGTTTGCTGCAGAAGGTCAAGGACTGCAGCTTTCAATATGGATTGAGGCTCAATATCAAGAAAACAAAGACTCTCACCACTGGGCTGATTGGCAGCATCATGATAGATAGGGAAGAGATTAAGATTGTTAACAGTTTCAGTTTGATTGGCTCCACAATCAACACTCTTGGTACCAGCAGCCAGGAAATTAAAAGATTAATTGCATTGGGAAAGTCTGCTGTCAGAGACCTCTCCAAAGTACTGAAGAGCAACAATGTCAATTTGGAAACAAAGCTGTGCCTGATCCAGGTCATAACCTTTGCAATTACTCGCTATGCATCAGAAAGCTGGACAATGACTAGGGATGATAGAAGGAGAATTGATACTTAGAGCAATGGTGCTTGAGAAGCATATTGAATATACCATGAACTTCTAGGAGAACAAACAAGTTCATCCTAGGATTCTGAAGCTTCATATGACATATTTTGGGCATGTTGCAAGAGGGGACCAGTCCTTGGAGAGGGGCGTCCTGCTTGAGAGCGTAGAGAGACAGCACAGGAAAGGAAGACCCTAGATGAAATGGATTGGTTCAGTGACTGGGGTAACAGGGTAGGTGTGTCAGAGATAATAAGATTGGCAAGGGATAGAGCAGGGTTTAGGGCCGTTGTACATAGGGTTGCTGTGAGTCACACATGACTCTAAGGCATGTAACAACAACAACAACAACAACATCTACTTCCAAGGACACAAAACCTCAAACTTATTGCTATAATGTGGGAGTGACTTATAGCTGACCCTCCAGAGGGGTTTTTTTTTTTGGTTTTTTTTTTCTCCAGAGGGTTTTAGAAGGCTGTAAATATCTTTGGGAGGAGGTTGCCCATGTTTATCCCTCGGAGCTGCGGGAGAAGTTGAACCAGCAGAAGGGTGTTGCCTTTGTGTTCATAGGACAACTCTCTATGAATCCATCTTAACATAGAGGATTTAAGTATTTGAAGGAGGAAAATGTAAGTCATCTCTTTCTTCTCCAAACAGAACAGACAGACACACATACAAATGAGACAAAGAAAAATACATTCTGCGTTTTTCATGACACTATAGAAAAATCTAATCCTGAAATGACAAAAATAATGCTTTTATTAATTTTTATAAAGCTTCTACTATAAATATATCTATGGAATAGTCAAAATTAGCAGTACTCCAGGGGTCAAAGCCCTGAATTCTAGTCTTGGTGTCTCCTGAATCATCTAACTTGCAAAAAACACTGAATATCTACATTCTCATCTATAAATGGATGATGATGATATTATGGTTCTGTAGTCCAAAACTTTTAGGAACGTAGATAAAGATTTCAAACTCTAAACACTACATGACTAAGAAGAATTACTGCACAAGCTCAAACCCACTGGTAATGGGTAATTATGACCATTATATAAAAGCATATTTTGTTTAATAAGGTGAAGGGGAAGCACTGATTTTATAGATGGGGGAAAGAAGCTTTGTCTCACATACTTTGAGCACATGGCCAGGAGCGACCAGTCCTTGCAAAAGGACATCATACTTGGAAGGATGGAGGGACAATGAAGGACAGGAAAACCCCAGATGAGATGGATTAGCATGATTACTGGGGAAATAAGAGTAGGTCAGAGTCAGAGTCAGTGAGACTGGTTCAGGATAGGGCAAGGTTCAGAGCTATTATATGTTGTCACTATGAGTCGCAGGTAACTTAACGGTACATAACAACAACACAACAATAAGAAATGTGAAATAAAAACCAACAGAAAACATGATCACTAAATCAGAGCAATATCCAAACTGTGGTAGTTAATGGATGAAAGGAAGAAGAGAAATGGAAGAGAACTGACTGGGAAAAGAGGGACCAGGTGCGCAATAAAGGGATTTTTATGTTCTGGGACTATATGCAGAACAGATTATCCAGGAGGCTGGGCTCTATGAAGAGAAATGGGGCTTCACTATTGGAGGTAGACTCATCAACAATCTTTGTTATGTAGATGACACAACCCTGCTTGCTGAAACTGAGGAGGACCTGAAGTGTTTGCTGCAGAAGGTCAAGGACTGGAGCCTTCAATATGGATTGAGGCTCAACATAAAAAAAACAAAGATTCAATTGGCAGCATCATGATGGATGGTGAAGAGATTGAGATTGTTCATAGCTTTAGTTTGCATGGCTCCACAGTCAACACTCTTGGCTCCAACAGCCAGGAAATAAAAAGACATATTGTGATGGGAAAGTCTGCTTCTAGAGATCTCTCCGAAGAATGGAAGAGCAATGATGTCACTCCAGAGACTAAGGTGCACCTGACATAGTAAATTGTCTTTGCAATCACTTGCTATGTGTCAGAGAGCTGGACAATGACTAGGGATAATAGAAAGAGAATTGATGGCTTTGAGCTGTGGTGTTGGAGAAGAGTATGAAATATACCATGGGCTGCTAAGAAAACAAACAGGTTCATCCTAGAGAGGGTTAAACCAGGTGTCTCCATGGAGGCAAGGATTCTGAAGCTTCATCTGACATACTTTGGACATCTTGAAAGGAGGGACCAGCCCTCGGAGAAGGACATCATGCTTGGGAGGGTGGAGAGACAGCACAGGAGAAGAAGATCCTCTATGAAGTGGACTGATTCAGTGACTAAGATAATCAGGCTGGGTGTATCAGAGACAGTGAGATTGACACAGGATAGAGCAGTGTTTGGGGCTGTTGTACATAGGGTCACTATGTATCACAGGCAACTCTATGGCACATAATAAAAACAGCAATGTGTTCTGCCTCATAATAAATTATCACCAACTTTGGGAAGAATTGGAATCCCAGAACACTTAATAATATTCGTGTGAAACCTATACCTAGACCAAGAAGCTGTTGTCATAACAGAACAATGGAACATTTCATGGTTTAAAATCAATAAACATGCACATCAGAGTTGTATCCTTTCCCCATACCTTTTCAATATGTGTGCTGAACAAATCATTAAGAAGTTTGACTTATTAAAAAAGAATGTGACATCAAGATTGGAGGATGAAAGTGAAGTGAATGTAAAGCACTCGTTGCAGAAGATAAAAAATTAGAGCCTTCAGTATAGATTACATCTCAACATCAAGAAACAAAACTCATCACTACTACACCAATAGGCAACATGATAAGTGAAGAAAAGATTGAAGTTGCCATTGATTTCATTTTACTTGGATCCACAATCAACACTTAGGGTAACAGCAATTAAGAAGTCAAAAGATACATAGGGAAAATGTGCTGAAAGTACCTCTACAAAGCCTCATAGATGTAGAATGTAAGCTTAAACAGTACGACGTACATGATCCAAGCCATGGTCTTTTGTATTGCTTCCTTTGCATCTTAATGTCTGACAATAAATGAAGATGACAAAAGAAGAATCAATGACTTTGGATTGTGGTATTAGATAAGAATACTGACAATACCATGGACTGCCAAGAGAACAAACAAGTCTGTCTTGGATGAAGTACAACCAGAGTGTTCATTAGAGGCAAGGATGCTAAAACTTCATCTCACATAGAGCATGTTGTCAGCAGAGGCCAGTCCTTGGAAAAATATATGATACTGAGGAAGGTAAAGACTCAGAGAAAGAGAGGAGAACTCTAGTAATAAATATTGAAACAATAACAATGGACTTGAAAATATCAAAGATCATGTGGATGGTACAGGATATGCCAAGGTTCAGATATGTTGATCATAGGATTGCTGTGAATAATAGGCTACTTGATAATAACTAGTAACAACTGACAGCCATGTTAGAAATGTTGACATTTTGTAAAACTGTATTCATTCATCTAATAAAAATTTAAATAAAGGTTCTCTTTGAAAAGGAGATCTATATAGATCATGCAGAGAGAGAGGTAAAGGATAAATAGAAATAGATGTTACAAGTCATGTGTGGTGCAGTAGATTGATTGTTTAGAATGGCCTTCCTAGCCAAGACTTTGGTTTTTTGAGATATTGTTTTTCTGGGATTTGTTCTTTTTTTTTTTAGTTGCATTTTTAGTGAAAGTTTGCAGAAAGCATAAGTTACCATTTATTCACTGATACACATTTCCCTCCCTCTACTCTGCCCTAGTTCACTTTGTAATCCATGTCTTGTTCCAGACTTTGGGTTTTGTCAAATGGTTGGGTTGATATTAGGTACCACTGAGTTGACTACAACTCCTAGCAACCCAATGAACCACAGGTCAGAAATGGACCATATCTTATGCCATCTTCACCATCTCCAGCATGCTTGAACCCATTGTAGCAGTGTAATGGGGAAAGATCTTTCATCTGTTCTTTTCAGAAGAATTCTTGTCTATCAGCTATTGCTTTAAAGTCATACAAAGTAGGACAGACAAGGAAGACGGATTGGCCACCTACTTCTGAAATAACATGCCTTCAAAAACCTATGTACAATAGAGTAAAATAAGATTAGACTAACAGATTTAGCACTAGAGGCTTAAGCCTCCTATTGGGAAAAACAAAGGAGAAGAAACAGTTGCAACCAGATACTAGTGACTGGAACATGGAATATGAAAATTATGAATGGAGAAAAATTGGAGAATGATAAGGAAGAAATGTTGTTGTTGTTGTTATGTGCCGTCGAGTCATTTCCGACTCATAGCGACCCTATGCACAACAGCCCTAAACCCTGCTCTATCCTGGGCCAACCGCACCGGCTCTGACACACCCATCCCTATTACCCCAGTCACCGAATCAATCCATCTCATAGAGGGTCTTCCCCTCCTGCGTTG
>NW_006400005.1:1724352-1740010 GCF_000299155.1 Elephantulus edwardii
CATGAGGTCCTCCTCAGTTTCAGCAAGCAGGGTTGTGTCATCTGCATAATGCAGATTATTAATAGATCTTCCACCAATCCTGATGCCACAATTCTGAAAGAACTAGAGTAGAGAATCAAAAGAGACAAATTAGCTTGGCACTTCTTACGCTGAAATAATTGAAGAACAATTTCAAGACTAGAGATGTAAAACTTAAAGATGCTATGAGTAGAATATTGAATGATCCAAGAAGCATCAGGAAGGACTACACAGAGTCACTGAACAAAAAAGAATTGGTTGACAGAGAAGAATTTCATGAAACAACATATGATCAAGAGGCAATGGTGATGGAGGAAGTTAATCTGCTCTGAGGGAACTGGTAACAAATAAGGCTCCAGGTATTGATGGAATACCAATTGATATATTTCAGCAAACAGATGCTTCCATGGACATGTTAACCAAGTTGTGCCAAGAAATCGGGAGGACAGGTACCTGGTCAGCTGACTGGAAGGGATCCATATTTGTTCTCACTCCAAAACCATGTGATCTGACAGTGTGGAAATTACCAAACAATATGACTAATATCACAAGTTAGCCGAATCCTACTAAAGTTTATAAAAAAATAGCAGAGAACTACCAGAAGTACAGGCTGGATTTAATAGAGACCATCAAGCACAAGGGAGATCATTGTCAAAGCCATATAAATCTTGGCTGAAAGCAGAGAGTACCAGAGGAATGTTTGTCTGTGTTTCATTGACTATTCAAAAGCATTTGACTGGGTGGATCTAAAAAAAATTGTAGCTATCCTTGAGAATAATGAGACTCCTAATGGTGTTCATGTGAAAACTATCCTTGGACCAGGAAACAGTACTCAAAACAGAGCAAGGAAAAACATTGCATGGCTGAAATTCAGGAAAAGAGTGTGGTAGGGATATGTCCTATCTTTATACCTGTTCAATATAAATGTGGATCAGACCATTTAAGAGGCTAGTCTTTATGAGGAGGAGTGTGGCATCATAATTGGAGGAAGACTTATTAACAACTTGCGATGTAGATGACCCAACCTTGCTTGCTGAAACTGAGGAGGACCCGAAGCATCTGGATTAAAGCTCAACTTGAAGAAAATTAAGATTAAAATTAAAATTAAATGAATTAAAATTAAGATTCTCACCAGTGGAGTAATTTATAGCGCCGTGATAGATGGAAAAGGGATTGAGATTGCTAACAATTTCCACTTTCTCTCGGGTCCACCATTAACCTTGAAACTACAGCCAAGAAATCAAAAGACAGATTGGATTAGGAAAGTCTGCTATTAGGAATATCTTCAAAGTACTGAAGTGCAAAGATGTCAGTCTAGAGACTAAGGCATGTCTGATCAAGGCCAAGGTCTTCACAATTACTTGCTATACATCAGAGAACTGGACAACAAATAAGCATGGCAGAAGAAGATTTGATACCTTTGAGTTGTGGTGCTGGAGAAGAGTATTGAACATACAATTACTGTCAAGAGAACAAACAGGTTCTTTCTGGAGAGGGTAAAACCAAGTTGCTCTCTGTAGGCAAGGACTTTGAAGCTCTGTCTTACATTCTTTGGACATATTGCCAGAAGGTACCAGTCCCTGCAGAAGGACATCATGCTTGGAAGGGTGAAGGGACAACCAGTAGAAGGAGATGTTGGATGAAATGGATTAACAAAATTACTATTGTAAAAGGCCAGATGGATGTATCAGAGACAGAGAGATTATCTCAGAATAGGACAAGGTTTAGAGCTATTGTAGATTGGGTTGCTATGTCGCAGGTGACTCAATGGCACATAACAACAATAACTATTGAGACTACTAATGAAGAGAGTGGTCAGCTTTATCTTCTCATCAGACTTACACTAAGTAGACTTAGAGAAAGATTACGGTAATCTCACTACCATCAAGAAAGGAGAAGTGGAGAGTACAGATTATTTTTTAGAGCAAAAATTTGTGTACTAGAAGACTGTGATCTAGACCAGACTTGAATACTTACTATAGCTGTTTTAGCAGAAGTCTTCCGATGTTACAGAACCAGAGAGTACTGTGAGAAAAAGCTGTACTAGAACTTCCCCCAACAGATCGAGAGTCTAGTTTTCCTACCCCAGGCTACTAGAGGGCCATAATTGGTGGAACTAATAAAGTTGTAACAAAACTGAGATACAAGGAAAGGCTAATAGGTATAAAAAGACAAAAGTCTTCTAACACAACTGAGAAGCTGTAAAAGCGGAATTATAACCTGTTGACTTCTTTAATAAAGCCCATAATAATTAGAGTTGTTTGTGAATTCTGTGTGGCCCTTGCACACAGAATTCCTAGTAGCAGAACAGTGAGAGTCCAGAGTGGGAATATGGATGGTTTCATTAGAATTGCTAGAAGTAAGTCTGGGAAATGTAGGGGAATGTTTGATCTCATAGGAATTGGTTTTGTGCTGTGAATGATGATGACATAGATGGGATGTTACTGTACAGGTTTTGTATAATCACAATTAAGTGTCCTGGGACTCCAGTTCTTTATTTTAGTCATAATTTGTTATAATTGACAGTCAAATGTCTTTGCTTAGTCAATAATGCACAAATAGACATTCTTCTTGTATTCTTTCCTTTTAACCAGAATACATAAGACATCAGCAATGATATCCCTGGTGCCACAGTCTTTTATAAATCCTTCTTTAACTTCTGAAAATCCTCTTAATATATAGATTCTTTATATATAGATCTAATAAAAACATCTTTTATAGTGTATATTACCCTACATGTCTTTGTATATTCATAAAGTTGTTAATATTATTATAAGGATTATAGTTTCAATAAGAATGCTATAAAATAAGTTCATAATAATATTGGTCATAAAACAGAAATGAATTATGTAATAGTTATATAACAATGTAAGAGTTAGTCCTGGGACTGGTGCGGGTGGTGCTGGAGCAGGCATGCTGAGATCAGCATGAGTGCACTGAGACTGGTGCAGGAGTGCTGCAGACAGTAGGAAACTGAGTCAAAATTTTTATTCAAATAATTATTTTGGGAGCCACAGGAGCAGAAAGCTATGGGCTCCAGTGGAAGCCACCCACTGAGCCTTTGCCAGAAGCTGTCAGCAGAGCTGCTGTGAGACCCACACACCAGGTCAAGGAGGTCAATAGGAATTTGACTGCCTTTTCTTAAGCCTCACTGGACCCAGAGCCTCACTGGTGTGAGAGCCAATGGGCGAGGGCCACTGGGTGAGAGCCACTGGGTGAGAGCTGGACAGCTGGAATTTGAGTAAGAACCCGGTGCACGGGCACACTGAGAAAGCTGAAATCTGAGTGAGGTCCCCACCTGCCCACCCTGCCCTCATGCTTGCTCAGCTCCCCTCTCCATGCTCACCCCACCACCCATTTGGTTCCACATCTGTGCCTGCATGTCCAGTCAACCAACTTGTCCTTAATCAGAAGGATTTTGATCTGACTTAGCTACAAGAGGCTGCTCTCACAGGCCCTGAAATGAACCTTCCCTTGAGTCAGAAGTTCAGAGGAATCATAGGTGGGGTAGCTTCCCCACTATTTTCTAGAGCTATGTCTTCAGATCAGAAAACAGTCATTGCCTTAGGCATGAGAAAATCTACCAAAGCAATGTCACAAATGAAGCAGGCTATCTCATACCCTACACGAGTGCAGAGCAAGATGTCACCCACAAAATGTGACACAGTATCAATGGATTTCCTGAAACTGGAAAGCCCGATGGAACTTTCTGACACAGAATTTAAAAAAACAATGGTTGAGTATTTTCAGTGGGTGAAAGATAACCTTGAAGGATTACAGGATATTGCAAGCAAAAACCAGGAGGAGCTTAAAAAAAATCCAAAATAATGCAGATAAAACAAAGGAGGCATTCTTGGCACTGGAAAAACAAGAAACCCTGATCCAAAATATGAGGTCCAATATTGCAGATGCTGTCAACATGATGGAGGGACACATGAACAGAGTTGAAGAGATGGAACACAGAACCAGTGAAATAGAAGAGAGAATTGTCACCACTGATATGCTAGAGCAAAAAGCAGAATCAAGAAGAAAGGAAAAAGAAGAAAACCTAAGAATATATGGGACACCATCAAGAGAAATAACATGTGCATCATTGGAATCCCAGAACAGGGAGAAGTACATAAAGGCACCAAAAAAGTTGTGGAAGAATTACTAGAGGAAAATTTCCCAGGAATAATGAAGAATGAGAGAATATATATTCAAAAAGCTAAATCAACACCATATAGAATAGTAATAGTTAGGCCAGGTAGGAATAAGCACACTGAGTTTTATAAGGTGTTAATTGATAAATTTTTTAAAAATCTCAGCATTTTATCTTAATTATTAAAATATTGAGCTATAGGAAATGGCACCTCAATGGTAAAGATAATCTAATTTAAAGCACTGTAAGTACATATTGTTGTTGTTGTGTACCATACAGTCAGAACCAACCCATAGTTTACCATCCAGTGGATTTTCAGAAGCAGTTAATCACCCATTCTTATCCCATGGAACAACTGGTAACCTCAAACTGTGTTCCTTTGGGATTCCAATACAAATTACCACATGCTTTTTTAGCAGATCAAACATTTATGTCAAAATATTGGCAAAATTTAATATAAAAGTCATGCAATTTACAAAAATAGGTTTTCTGTTTTATTTATATCATAAAACATAAAATGTTTATTTCATTATCTGCTCACAAGAAGAGTTTGTTAAAACCTTTAATTCGTAAAAGTGAAAATAATCTCAGTAACGTCACAAGATTTATACAGTAAATAAGTGAAGTGGTTCTTACCAAATAAACATTTGTTAATTCACTCATACTTTTAGCACATATGAACTGGATACCTACTATGAACCAGACATTATTCCAGTACCAAATGGAATGCACTTAATAACTGTGTATTCCATATTGCAAATGTCTTGGTATGGGAAGATCTATGATATGTATATGTGGATTGGTTAGAAGAGCAGTGATTAGAAGATAAAAAGAATAAAGCAAAGGACAAGGTTGATATACAGTCCTTTAGACAGATGGGTAGGGAAGACTTCTCTAATGAGAGGCATTTGTAACCTAGAGGAATACAAGGACAAACTGTGTGGTTTATCTGAGTGGAAAAGCATGTTAGCAAAAGGAAACACAAGCATGCCTGACACATCCAGTGAAATATGAGAGGCTGGTGTCACTGCTGTGCAGTGAGCATCATGTGAGGTAGAGGTTTAAAAAATGCTAGATCTCCTTGAAAAATGAATTTTGTATCTGTAGTGGGATTGTATTCAACACGTAGATTACTTTTGGTACGATTGTCATTTTCACAATATTGAGTCTTCCTATCCATGAACAGGGGATATTTTTTTCCATTTAGGTCATTTATTGTGTTTCACAAAAATGTTCTTTAGACTTCTTTGTAATATGTCTTTTGTGACTCTAGTTAGGTTTACTAGCAAGTATGTCAGTTTGTGGTTGGCTATTTTAAATGACATTGCTCTTCTGATTTCCTTCTCTGAGTTCTCTTTGTTACTGTAGAGGTATTCCACTGATTTCTGGATATTGATCGTCTATCCTTCCACTCTATTAAAATGATCTCCCTGCTCTAACAGGTTTTTTTGCTGAGTCCTTGGGGTGTTCTATGTACACTATCATATGATCTTCATATAGCAACAATTTGACCATCTCTTTGCCAATCAAGATGCCTTTTATTTCCTTCTCTTGTCATATTGCCCTAGCAAGTACTTCCAATACAATACTGAATATAAGTGATGACGGTGGGCATAATTGTCTGGTCCCTGTTCACAAAGAAAATGTTTTTAGTCTTTCTTCATAGAGAAGGATATTGGTTCTTGGTTTTGCATATATACCATGCACTATATATACTATATACATGCATATATAGTATGCATATATACTACACACTATGTTGAGGAAATTCTAATTTTGCTGAGGGTCTTAAACAGGAAGAGGTGTTGGATTTTGTCAAATGCCTTTTCTGCATCAATTCCTAGGGTCATATGGTTCTTATTATTTGTTTTGTTAGTGTGGTGAATAACATTGATCCTTTTTTCTTATGTTGAAACAAATTTGTCAAGTTTGGAGAGGAAAGAGATCCAAATAAGCAAAGCACTTCTGAAAAACAAAAATGAAGTGTGAAGCATAGCACTCCCTGACCTCAAAACCTACTACACTGCAGTAGTAACTGAAACAGCATGGTACTGGTACAATGATAGGCACATAGACCAATGGGATAGAATTGGGAACCCAGAAATGGACCCATCTATCTCTGGTCAACTGATATTTGACAAGTAAATAAAGCCTATCAAATGCGGAAAGGACAGTCTCTTCAAAAATGATGCTGATGAAACTAGACTGCTACTTGCAGAAAGCTGAAACAAGATCTATATCTCACACCATACACAAAGATCAACTCAAGGTGAATAAGAGACCTGGAAATAAAGCCCAAAACCATAAAGTTCATAAAAGAAAAAATGGGACAAAGCTTAGAAGATCTAATATACGGGATTAAGGGACTGCCAAGTACAGCCAGAAAGGCACTAGATAAAGAGGATAAAATTGATGAATGGGACCTTCTAAAGATTAAATATCTCTGTGCTCATCAAAAACTTTTTCAACAGGATGAAAAGAAAACCTACTGACTGAGATGGTATTTGGTAATATCATCTCAGACAAGGGTCTCATAACAAAGTTTACAGAATCCTACAGGGCCTCCCTCCACAAGGAAAAGACTGATAACACAATTACAAAATGGGCAAAAGACAAGGAAAGTTTTTCATGGAGGAGGACATTCAGATGGCCAAAAGGAGCATGGAAAAAAAAATTCTCAGAATCACTGGCAGTAAGAAAGAAGCAGATCAAAATCACAATGAGATACCATCTTACCCCAATAACAGTGGCAAAGTTTACCAGGGCATCAAGTAATAAATGCTGGAGAGGATGTGGCATGATAGGAACTCTTATACATTGTTGGTGGGATTGAAAATGGTACAGCCACTCTGGAAGGCAGTTTGGCACTTCCTCAGAAAGCTGAATATAGAAATTGCATATGACCCAGCTATTCTACTTCTGGTAATATACTGTGATAAAATAAGAACTGATGCACAGAGACTTGTACACCAATGTTCAGAGCACATTATTCACCATATCAAGAACATGGAAATAGTCCAAATGCCCAACTGCAATGAAATAGATTGAATTATGTTACATGCACATAATGGAATACTATGTTGCACATAGGAGCAATGATTTTGTAATCTACTACCTACCATGGGAAGGACTTGAGAGCATTATGCTAAGTGAACTAACTCAGTCTCATAAAGACAAATACTGCATAAGTCCATTATTGTAGAATGAGTACAAGGATCCAAGAAGGAGGGAGACTTAATCATTTGGTCACACAATTTGATGGATGGAGGGAAGGATGGGTAATGGAAAGAGGAAAGATCTGGTGTGAAAATCAACGTATATGAACTTTGTGAGTAAACCAGAATAAAATTTGGAAAATAAAATGCTATTAAAATCTCATAGAAATTAAAATAAAATAAGATCGGATAAAATAAGATCGGAGATAAGAAGGCTACACCAGGCATGACTGTGTGAGATTGAGGGCCAGAATTTTCCTTGATGATGGTCAAAGCAGTAGATTGTGTTTTAAAATTATTATTTTGACTCCTGCATGAAAATCATGCTGTAAAGGAGAAAAGTTGAAGTAGGGAAGTCCAGCCACATCAATGAAGAAATTATTAGATAACAGTGGTTTGGATCAAGATGGTATAAAAATAAAAAGATAAAAGTGATAAGAAATGAAAAAAGCATAATGAAGGTAAGTCTTGAGCATAGAGCCTATAAGGCCTACCAGGTGTTTGACTATGGA
This sequence comes from Elephantulus edwardii, assembly GCF_000299155.1. Lineage (NCBI taxonomy): Eukaryota > Metazoa > Chordata > Mammalia > Macroscelidea > Macroscelididae > Elephantulus > Elephantulus edwardii. Next base: position 1,732,239 of record NW_006400005.1, read on the forward strand.
ATACCTGATAAAAAAAGAGATCAAGCATGGTTTCAAATTTTAGCACATGGATTTTTGTGTAAAGCATAGCTTCAATTATTGAACTAGGGAATACTATACAAGGAATGAGTTTCAGTGGGGCAATGAGTCAGGAGCACAGTTTTGGATATGCCAAGTTTAATATATAAAGTACATGAATTAGAAGTTCAGGTTAATGGTCTTGAGAAAGATCACATTATCATATGATTGCCATTACAAATGGTATTTAAAAGAACATAACTAATTGTACCATGAAGATAAGCCATGAAATTAATAAAGACAAAAAGTTTAAGGACTGCGGCTTTCACTGAGCTATTGGAAAGTGAGGGAGAACCTAGTGTGTTAGGAAACAGAGTGAAGAAATAACTGTGAAACAGAAGTGATGATCTGATCCAGTTCTGAGTGACCATTGCATTTAGAAGTGATTGATGATCTTGGCAATTAGAGATTAGGTGGAAAAATGATGATAAGAGCTTTGTTGGATTGGGTTCAAGAGAGATTAGTGGAAGCAGACACAATGAATGCAGTCAATTATTTCCAAAAGTTTTCTGCATAAGGGGTAAGTAAAATGAGAACAGATTTTTTTTTAGAGGGGTAAGTAGAGAAAAACAAATTCTAGAGTTGGTTGAGTTTGAATATCAATTAAAAACATTTCTGCTAACTCAGATAATATGTATGATTAGGTATGATAATATAACAAACTTAGCTATATTATTTTCAGTTATTCCAGGTGCTTCATTTGCATTTCTTAAAATAAATTTGTTTTTATGCACACAATTGCATTTAAAATTCACTGTGAAAATCTTTCCCACAGCATTGAAAGCACTTCTGTCTTTCTCATCCAGATCCTTCATGATCTTTGCATCCACATATCACAGAAAATTTCCATTTTCAATACATAGTTATTTCATTTGCCTTAGATACTACAACTCAGAACATTTTAAATACTGTATTGTGTTAGATGTTATCTGATTTCCCAGCAGCTACATTTATTTCTTTCTAGTTAACAGAATTTTAATTGTTTATATTGGTATTACATACAAACTGTAACTCCCTAAAACATAAGTTACAGAGCCCCAGGGACTTAGTTTGCAGCTAGTAACACTGCTAAAGGAAAGCCCACTGCCCCCATCTTCAGCAGTTTGAATGCTCCTGTAACTCCAGGAAAGAAAGATAGGTAGTTGCTTTAAGATTTACAGCCTTGGACAGTTGATGGGGGATTGTTTAAAGTGGGAGCTTATTCCATAGCAGTGAGTTTAGATTTTGGGAATATATGCATCATAAATCCTAATCCCCAAACTTGTGAATGTAGGGTTTTCTTTACTAATGAGGTCATTTTCATTCACTTACTGTTGTATGACATGTGCTGCTTATAGAAATCCTTTTCGGAGTTTGTAAGATTGTACTTACTAATGGCAGGAGACTTTCTTTCTGTGAGCTTCTGGTGGATTCCAACCATTGTAACATTAGCAGGCAAACCTGCTAAGAAATTGATAGCTCCTGTAGGTCAGCAAGGGTCGGGGGACAGAAGTCAAAAGAGACAAAGATTTTCCCTGTGAATGAACAGCAGAGAAAACCTTCGTTGTGGCCCCGAACTATGAGAACGATGAGAAAATGATTTTTTTTTCATTGAAGTCCTCTTCTTGTGATAGTTCTACCTCTGTTGTTGCTATATGTGGATGAGTCAGAACTTATCCATAACTGACCCTCCAGAAAGTTGTCAGAGGCAGTAAATCCCACCAGAGGAGGTGGTCCATCTTTCTCCTGTGGAGCAGCTGGTGGATTCAGACTAGGACTGTTGGCAGCACAATTTCTTGCCACTCAGGTAACAGAGCTTCCAGCTTCTATTGTAGAATCACTAAAAGGGAACTCTGGTGGCCATGCATTAAGAAGTTGCACTGTAATCCCAAAAACACATGGTTTTAATCCACAGCCACTCTGTGGAAGAAGGATGACCAATCTCCTCCCATGAGGAGAAACCCACTGGAGGGTTAGCTAAAGGTCTGTTCTGACTCAATGGCACACAACAAAGAAAGACAAAGTCAAATGGCAACTTTAACTCTCAGCACTGGTTGACAGGCACCAGGGTGGGGGCGGGGTGAAGGTAGAGAGCACTGAAGGTCCTGAGCAATGGAGGAGAGACCCAGCCATGATGGGGCAGGCACATGGGTCTTCCAGGAGCCCTAGGACCTTGGGCTTAGAGTCTTATGCTAAGAACTATTTAGATGTGCTGCTCTCTGCCAATACGCCAATCCAGGACCCCATCCTGCCATGCTCCCATGGGCCTCAATTGTGGTCTGAAAAGATGTCCTGTGTCATGATATTTGTATGCGTGGTTGTCTTCACAGTTTACTTTTAGGAGTATAACACCTGTTTGTTAGTTCAATTACTCAAATGATCTGCATGTTGTCAATTGCTTCATACTTTAGATGTGTATAGGCTTGAATATTATTAATACAGCACTTGTCTGTCAGTCGGCTGTACTACAGTAGCTTGTGCAATGCTCTGATGTTGGAATCTGTGCCACCAGGATCTCAGGTACTAGAAGGATCATCCATGGTGGAGAGTTTGCAACAGAGCTTCTAGATTAAGACAGACTAGGAAGAAGGACTGGACATCCACTTCTGAAACAACAGGCTTCTGAAAATCCTATAAACAGAGGAATGTAGATAGTTACAACCTTAGACATAGAATTCAGGCAAGTAGTCACCCAAAATGAGCATAAGTGGCTCCACACACCCATTAATATTTGGAACATGGAATGCACAATACAAATGGAGGAAAAATGAAAGTTGTAAAAATGAAATGGAACACTTGAAGATTGATGTTTTAGGCATCACTGAACTGAGACAGAATGGCATGGTCCACTTTGAATCAGACATGGTCTACTGTTCTGGGAGTGAAAATTTGAGGAAGAATGGTACGGTATTTATAGTTTGGGGTTTTATTTAAATTTATTTTATATCGTTTTGTTTGCAAAGTTCATAAACATTATATTTTACACTAGTTTTCATTTCCATTATGTTTCATACAATCAATATGGTTTATAAAATCACCATTGGACCTTGCCCATCATTACCCTCCCTTTTCAGATCCCTGCGAGATCCTTCCTATTTCCTTCACCTCCTACCTCAACCCACCAAATTGTGCAACCCTGTGGTTTTGCCCCTACCCATCCTCACCCCTCTGCTAACACTGCTTCCTCCCTTGAGTCCTCATGTGTGTTTTATTAGTCATCCTTCTATTTTTACAATAATAGTCTTATGCAGTATTTGTCTTTATGAGACTAAGTTCACTCAGCATAATGCTCTCCAGTCCCTTCTAATTTAGGTAATTTTTTAAAAAATAATTTCTCTAGAGTTCTACACTGTATTCCATTGTGTGAAGGTACCACAAATTCTCAATTCATTCAGTTGTGGTTGGACATTTGGGTTGTTTCCATGTTCTTGAGATTGTGAATAACACTGTTGTGAACACTGGTGTACAAATTTCCATTTGTATCTCAGTTCTCATTCTTTTGGGTTATATTCCAAGCAATAGAATAGCTGGGTCATATGGAATTTCTATGTTCAGCTTTCTGAGGAAACATCAAACTGCCTTCCAGAGTGATTGTATCATTTTACAATCCTATAAAAATGTATGAGAGTTCCCACCTCTCCACATCCTCTCCAACATTTATTGTTTATCACTGATACTATGGTGAGATGATATCTCATTGTGGTTTTGATTAGCATCTCTCCTTATTGCCAGATTGTGCATTTCTGGCTGTGTTTGGCAGTTTCTTTGTACCATAGATTAGCTCATCTAAGCTTGATCCCAGTTTGTCTCTGATAAACTTTATAATTTTGCGCTTTACTCACAGGTCTCTGATCCATCTTGAGTTGATTTTTATGTATGTTGTGAGATGTGGATCCTATTTCAGCTTTCTTCAGGTAGTAGTCCAGTTTTGCCAGCACCATTTGTTGAAGAGATTGTCATTTCCCCATTTGATAGGGTTTACTTACTGTTAAAAATCAGTTGATATTAGATAGCTGGGTCCATTTCTGGTTCTCAGTTCTGTTCTATTGGTCTATTTGCCTGTCATTGTACCAGTACCATGTTTTTTTGGTTACTACTGCTGTGTAGTAGGTTTTGAGGTCAGGGAGCGCTATGCCTCCCACTTCACTTTTGTTTTTCAGAAGTCTTTTGCTTATTCAGGGTCTTTTTCCTCTCCAAACAAACTTGACAATTTCCTTTTGATCTCCTTGAAAAATGAATCTGGTATCTGTATTGGTATTGCATTGAACATGTAGATTGCTTTAGGTAAGATTATCATTATCACAATATTGAGTCTTCCTATTCTTGAACAAGAAACATATTTCCATTTATTTAGGTCTTTTATTGTGTCACACAGAAATGTTCTGTAGTTGTCTTTGTACAGGTCTTTTGTGTCTCTAGTAAGATTCACTCCCAAGTATTTAAATTTGTTGTTTGCTATTATTGTAAATCATATTGCTTTCTTGGTTTCCTTCTCTGAGTTCTCTTTGTTGCAGAGAGGAATCCCACTGATTTTTGGATATTGATCTTATATCCTGTCACTTTACTAAATTGGTCTTCTGGCTCTATCACAGTTTTTTGTTGAATCTTTGGGGTTTTCTGTGTATATTGTCATATCATCTGCATATAGTGATAGTTTGACCATCTCTTTGCCAATCTGGATGCCTTATATTTCCTTCTCTTGTTGTATTGCCCTAGCAAGCACTTCCAATACAATTTTGAAAAAAAATTGGTGACAATGGGCATCTTTGTCCTGTCCCTGTTTGCAAGAAAAATGTTTTTAGTCTTTATCTATTGAGAATGATATTGGTTCTTGGTTTTGGACACATACTTTTCACTATGTTGAGGAAATTCCCTTCTATTCAAATTTTGTGGAGTGTCTTAATCAGGAAGGGGTGTTGGATTTTTTCAAATGCTTTTTCGGCATCAACAGACAAGATCATATTGTTCTAATTATTTGCTTTGATAATATAGTGAATTACATTGCTCATTTTCTTATGTTGAACCATCTTTGCATACCTGTTATGAATCCCACTTGGTCATGATGAATTATATTTTTATCTCCTTTTGGATTCTATTGGCTAGGATTATGTTAAAGATTTTTGTATCTACATTCCTGTGATATATTGGTCTGTAGTTATCTTTTTTGATAATATCTTTGCCTGGTTTTGGTAATAGGGCTATGCTTTCTTCATAGATTGTCAATGGAAGTGTTCCTTCTTTTTCTATATTTTTTAGATACTTTAAGTAAAATTTGTTATAGATCTTCTCTTAATGGTTAGTGGAATTAAACATGAAGCCATATTTTTTTGTGGGAAAGTCTTTTTATAACTTTTTCAATTTTCTTTTGTGAAGGATTTGTTCAAGTGTTCTATATCTGTCCATGTCAATATAGGTAGGGCATGGTTTTCAAGGAATATGTCCATTTCCTGTAGGTTTCCAGATTAATCAGAGTCTAGCTTTTCACAATATTCTGATATTATAGATTTAATGTTCTCTGGTTTTGTTGTGATGTCACCTGTATCATTTCTTAATCAAGTGTGTCTTCTCCATTTTTTCTTTTGTCAAGTTTGCAATAGTCAATTTTATTGACCCTGGTCAATAAACAAGCTCCTGGTTTTGTTGATGTTTTTGATTGTGTTTCTGTTTTCTAACTCATTGATTTAAGCTCCCTTCCTTATAAATTTCTTTTATTCTAGATTCTGTGGGGTTAGTTTATTGTTCTTTTTCTGCTTGATAAAGGTGTTCAGTTAGATCATTATTTTTGCTTCTTTCTTCCTTTATTAGATGTTTGCCTATTGTTATGATCTGTCTCCTGAGGACTGCCTGAGCTGCTTCCCAGAGGTTTTGGTAAGTTGTATTGTATCTTCATTATCGTTTGTTTCAGGGAACTTTTTTATTTCATTCTTTATTTCTTCTGTAACATAATTGTGTTCTACCAAGGTGTTATTTAGTTTCTAAATTGGTGATTCTTATAAGCTTTATTTTCTTGTGGTTAATTTCTAGTTTTATGGCATTGTGGTCTGAGGAGATACTTTGTATTATTTAAATATAATTTTTTATTTTTTTTAAATTTATTGAAGCTTATTTAGTGCCCTAATATGTGATCAGTTCTAGAGAATGTTCCATGTGAGCTTGAGAAGAAAGTGAATTGAGTTTTATTTGGATGTAGTATTTGGAATTCATCCACAAGGTCAAGTTTACTGAGTTTATCGTTTAGATCTTCTGCATCTTTGTTAAGATTCTTATGACTTGACCTATACTTTGATGAGAGTGGTTACCTTTCACTTTTGTGCTGCTCTCTATTTCTTTCTTCAATTATGTTAAAGTTGTTTTATATATTTAACAGGTCTGTAATTTGATGCATAGGTGTTGACCAAGTTTGGATCTTTTTTTATCTACTGTGCCTTTAATCATTATATAGTGCCCTCCTTTATATTTTATGGTGGTTTTAATCCAGACGTTTATTTGATCAGAAATTAATATTGCCACTCCTGCTTTTTTGTGGATGCCATTTGCTTGGTATATTTATTCCTAGCTTTGATTTTGAGTCTATCTTTGTCTTTGTCTCTTAGATGTGTCTTTTGTAGGCAACATATTGATGGGCTTTGTTTTTTTGATCCATTCTGCTACTCTTTTTAATTTGTCAGAATAGATTACAAAAATTGCATTGGAGTATTGAGAAGCCAAAACAAAAAGGAAGATGTACCAAAGTAAAAGAGCTGATTTCAGAAGGCAACCCAAGATGATAAAGCAACATATTATCATGGAATGTGAAAAGAACTGGAAGTAGAAAAGAAAAAGGGAAGAACTTTCTCAGCATTTCTCAAACTGAAATAATTTTTTAAAAATTCAAGTTTGAGTTGCAATACAGAGATTATTATCACAATCATGAATGATCCAGGAAGCATGAAAGAAGATGGAAGGAATACACAGAATCAGAGTTAAAAAAATTAGTTGACAGTAGTCAAGCTGGACTGAAGGTATTAGGAAACAATAAGGGCTCAGTAATTGATAGAATACAAATTGACATGTTTCTACTAACAATGCAGCTCTAGATGTGTTCACCAGTTTATTCCAGGAAATGTGGAGGGAGGACAGCTACCTCACCAACTGACTGAAAGAGATCCGTATTTGTCTCCAGTCCCAAGAAAGGTGATTCAACAGAATGTGAAAATCACATAAAATGTCATTAATATATCTTGTAAGTGAAATATTGTTCAAGATCATTCAAAACGGGCAGTGCAGTACATTAATAGGGAACTATAAGAAGTTCAAGCTGACTTTAGAAGAGACTGTGGCACCTGAGATATCATTGCTGATGCCAAGTGAATCCTGGCTGTAATCAAAGAAACTAGAAGAATGTCTATTTGTGTTTCATTGTCTATAGAAAGATATTTAATTGTGTGACTCAAAGCAAATTATGGCTAGCATTGAGAAGAACAGGAATTCTAGAACACAGGCTGGAGACTAAGGTGCGCCTGATCCGGGCTATAGTCTTCGCAATTATGTACTATGCATCAGAGAGTTGGACAGTGAATAGGGTAGATAGAAAGAGAATTGATGCCTTTGAGCTGTGGTGATGGAGAAGAGCATTAAATATACCATGGACTGCTAGGAGAGCAAACAGGTTTGTCCTGGAGAGGGTGAAGCCAAAGTGTTCCCTGGAGTCAAGGATTCTGAAGCTTCATCTGACATATTTTGGGCATGTTGCAAGG
>NW_006400005.1:1744176-1745427 GCF_000299155.1 Elephantulus edwardii
GGATAACCCTTCTCATCTACCAAGTCCCTTCAGAAAATCTCTTCCATTGTCCAACCCATGATCTGACAGTTTGTATCTTAAGCTTTCTTGGCTTCTGTGATTCCAAAAACGTCGATTGCTGACATTTTCCTTTTGACCAGTGTTTCTTGAGTTTAGTTGAGCTGCCTCCAAGGGAAGGTGACGTGTCCTGTAGAACTCCTGAGTGGATAATGTTTCCTTTCTGCCAGAAATCCTGGGTACCTCTGGAAAATGCCTCTTCATCTCTTATGTGGGCTGGCTTCCCTTGTGCCCGCTCTCAAGCCACCCTTTTGCCCAGGAGCACGCTGGAAATCCTGGGTACCTCTGGAAAACGCCTCTTCGTCTCTTATGTGAGCTGGCTTCCCTTGTGCCCGCTCTCAAGCAGCCCTTCCGTCCAGGAGCATGCCGGAAATCCTGGGTACCTCTCTGGAAAATGCCTCTTCATCTCTTATGTGGGCTGGCTTCCCTTGTGCCCGCTCTCAAGCTGCCCTTCCGCCAAGGAGCACGCCGGAAATCCTGGGTACCTCTCTATCTCTGGAAAACGCCTCTTCATCTCTTATGTGGGCTGGCTTCCCTTGTGCCCGCTCTCAAGCCGCCCTTCCACCCAGGAGCACGCTGGAAATCCTGGGTACCTCTGGAAAACGCCTCTTCGTCACTTATGTGGGCTGGCTTCCCTTGTGCCCGCTCTCAAGCCACCCTTCCGCCCAGGAGCACGCCGGAAATCCTGGGTACCTCTCTCTCTGGAAAACGCCTCTTCGTCTCTTATGTGGGCTGGCTTCCCTTGTGCCCGCTCTCAAGCCACCCTTCCGCCCAGGAGCACGCCAGAAATCCTGGGTACCTCTCTCTCTGGAAAACGAATAGCTAATTTTCTGTCTGAGTAAGTACACTAATAAGGAGACTCGGTTAGGTGGCTATTAATCAGTGTTTCTGTTAGTAGCAGTGTAACTGAAACCTACTGATTCAAGGCTCTGATTGTAGATTTCCAACACATTTAGCAGCCCTATGACTAGTTCCTTGCCAGAGGAAATATTTAGCATAATTCAGAGTTATCACAAATAATAAAGGACTGATTGGACAGCTCAATATTTCCTGGAATCTTTTGCAATTGGTAATATCTTTATTACTTTGCTTTTTGCATAAATTGATGTGTTTATGAAGTTATTTTAATTGAATATATTTTGATTCTTAGATAATTATGACAGTAAATAAATAATTCACTGTGTCATAGAACAA
>NW_006400005.1:1745527-1750482 GCF_000299155.1 Elephantulus edwardii
AAAAAAATAAAAAATATGTATATATATAAATTTTTTTAATTTATTCATCTTTCTTGGACCATGAGAACACAAATGAAGCAATCTATTAGAAAGAACTGATTCCTTAAGGTCTTTGTAGAATAAAGTTGCTATGCTGACCCCAAATAAAATGCTGTGCTCTCAACCCAAAATCAGACAGTTCAAATCCACTAGTTGATCTAAGGCAGAAAGATGAGTAATCTCCTCTCTTGTGATTTACGGCCCCTGGAAATCTTCTGGAGGTTTCACTAGTTTCTCCATGGGAGAATTATGGGCAATCTTCTCCCATCTGATTTACTGCCTCTGAGAAACCATAGGAGGATCAGTTCTCACTTGATGGTACTGCTGACCCTAGAGATCCCTTTCTGAATTTTATGTGGGGTTCATGTATGAATTGTACACTTACTAAGTGATTATTTGGAATTTTCATATTACTCTCATCTAAAACTAAACCAACATAATATAATCAATAACAAAAATTATTTCTAAAAACAAAACAAAAACAGATCTATGTGTAGATATACTGCTCTCTACCAGAAAGGAAAAGAAATAAACAAAGACGCTTCAAATACATTAGGAAATGGGAAAGTGACAGGACTATACATTTCTACTGGCTTAACAAAACTCTTTAAAAAGAGTATCTTGTAAAAAATACTATTCTAAAAATTTTTAAAGTGGAAGAATCTGGTGTGAAAAACAATTTAATTTGAATTTTGTAAATAAGCTAGTATAAAAACTCTGGATGGAATTCTAAGACTTTTATAATATTCACTAAGGAATAGAATATATGAGTGGTCTTATAACTATCAAGGGAATTTAGTCACTAATTAAACATCTTCCCACAGAGGACCCATCTAATTTTACAAACTATTTATTCTTTTGTGGTTAGTTACCACAGAGTAGACTATGAATCGTAGGGACCTAATGAACAACAGAGATGAATCTTGCTCAATTATGTGCCATCCTCACAACCTCTGATACGTTTGAGCCCCTGTTACAGTCACTGTGTCACACCATCCTATTATGGGCCTTTTCCCCTTCCCGTGACCCTCCATCTTACCCAGCATGTCTTTTTTCCAAGGACTAGCTCCTCCTCCCAACATGTTCAAAGTATGTGAAATGAAGTTTCCTTATCCTTACCTCTGAGACACATCCTCTTTGCACTTTCTCTAAGACCTATTTGTTTGTTCTTTTGGCAGTGAGTGGAATATTCAGTACTCTGGTATCAATTCTTCTTTTCGTCTTTATTCATTGGCCAGTTTCAGATTCATAAAAAGCAATTGAAGATACCATGGCACGGGTCAGATGCACCTTAGGCTTCAAGCTGACATTGCTGCTGTTTAGCACTTTGCTGAGGTCCTTGGCAGCATATTTTCCAAATGTAATATGTCTTTTGATTTTTTTCCCTTTTTTCACTAGATGTCGATTGTAGATCAAAGTAAAATGAAAAATCATTAACTAATTGTTTTCTCCATTTATCAACATGCTGCCTATTGGTCCAGTGGTAAAAATTTTTGTTTTCTTGGACATGTAATTCATGCTGAAGACTGTAGTCCATCTTCTGCAAAAATGTTTCAAGTCCTTTTCACTTTCAGCAATCATGACTGTATCATATCTATAATGCTGATTGTTGATGAGTTTTTTTCAATCTTGATGCCATATTATTGTTCATATAGCCTACCTTCTCAATTATTTACACAGCATACAGTTAGGTAGGTTTGGAAAAAGGATATAACTTTACACACACTTTTCCTGATTTTAAACCACACAGTGTTCCATTTTTCTGTTTGGACAACAGCCTGGTCTATATAATTACTTTGTATTGTTAGTCAATTTTTAACATGGTATATAGTCCAGGATTCAAACTGAAGAATCAGTATCTACCCTGTTCAAGCCTTTTGCACCAGAAATAACACAAGAAAGACTTACAATAACAATGCAGTTGTAATACAAAGTTGTAATACAAGTAGATTTGGATGTAGCCTGCCTGGTATTCACTCATATTCTATTAGCCAAAGCAAAGCACACAACCCACCTATAAAATGGGGTCAGACATTGTCTCCCACACTCCTGCACCTACTTCTTTTTTTAAAATTTTTTGAAATAATTTTAATGAACATTTACAGAGAATTTGGATTTCCATTCATTCATTGCTGCACCTCTCTCCCCGCCCAGCCCTCTCCCCCCGCCCCCCAGTTTGCTCCTCTCTTTCAAAAGAAAAAGAAAGACTCCCTCCCTGGTACACAATCCCCCCACACCCCTCCCACCACCCCAAGTACATTCCACTATGCAACCTTAATTGTGGACTCTTGTGATAACCATAATACCCTATCATACATCGCTTTTAAATTATTCAGTCCCTCATCTGGTTCAGTGCAGTATACACAATTTATCCAGTTTTTCTCAGTCTTACCCCCACCCTGATATCAGTCCCATTTTACAGCAGTGGCACCATGCAGTATTTGTCCCTTTGTGACTGAGATATCTCACTCAGCATAATGTCCTCCAGGCTCACCCATTTTGAATAATATTGAATGAGTTCCTTGTTTTTCAATCCTGCACCTACTTCTACAGCAATTTTACTATTCTTCTGAGTTCAAAATCCATTGCAATGACCTCACAGATTTCAAAGAATCAAACTCACAGTTATGAGGTTTATTAGGGAATTTAATAGGTTACAAATTAAACTAGCAACAGAACACAATTCCCACATGTGCCTCATGTCTTACGCCTGCAATTCATAGTTACCCTGTATCCCATAGTTCTGAAACCTGCCTTATCCTTAGCCAGTCTCACTGTCTCCACACACCTACCCACATCATTTCAGTTACTGTGTCAATCCATCACCCTTGGTTTTCCTCTCTTGAGCTATCCCTCTACCCTTCCAAGCATGATGTCCTTCTCCAGAGATCAGTCCCTCCTGACAACATACCTAAAATATGTCAGATGGAGCAGTTTTCACTTCATCCTCACTAGGACAGACCTGTGATATTTTCAATAATCTTCCCCAGCACCAAAGCTCGAAGGCATCCATTCTTCTTTTGTCATCCTTATTCATTGTCTAGCTTTCTGATGCATAGCAAGTAATTGCAAAGACCATGGTCAGTCTCTAGACTATTATGATTGCTCTTTAGCACTCTAGAGAGATCCCCAACAGCATATTTTCCCAACAAAATTAGGGGTTTTGAGGTTTGTTTGGTTTTGGTTTTTGTCTTTTTAAATTTCTTGACTGCTGGTGCCAAAGTGTTGATTGTAGAACCGAGCAAGTTGAAATTAATAATAATCTCAATCTCTATATATCATGGTGCTGCCAATTGGTCCAGTGATAAGAATCTGCTTTCTTGATGTTGCATTCAGCCCGTGTTGGAGACTGCAGTCCTTGACCTTCTGTAGCAGATTTTTCATGTTTTCCTCAGTTTTTGCAAATAAGGTTTTGTTATCTGCATACCACAGATTGTTGATGAATCTTTCTCCAACCTGGATTCAACATTCCTCCTCCTAGAGTCTAGCCTCCTGAATAAAATATTCTGCATAGAGATTAAAAGGGTTTGGAGAAATGGCATACCCCTGATGTGCTCCTTTCTTGATTTTGAACCATGCAATGTTTCCTTGCTCTGTTTTAACAACTGTTTCCTGGTCCATGAGCACAATCAGGTGTTCTGGGATTCTCATACTTCTCAAGGTTAGCCACACCCACTGTCAAATACCTTTTCATAGTCAATAAAACACAAGTAGACGTTCCTCTAATAGATTGCTTTAAGCCAAAATCCATCTAACATAAAATTCCCTTAGTCCTGTCAATTACATTGTCTTTCCTCAGTCCTTCATAGACTCATGGTTAAGGCTTTTGGCTCTGGCTTTGCAAGGCAGCAGTTCTAAACTGACTCTATTTCACCATTGTTGTCTTGTGAACCTGCTTGTGCTCCCATGTATATCCCAGTGTGACTAGTTCTGGCCCTGAAGAATGTAACTATATTCTCTGATTCTTCTTCCTTGCTAGTAATGAAATTCCCATCTTTGTTGCTAAATCTGCTCCATTTAACTCAGTAAAATGGGGACAACTGGCCAACCTCATAATATTTACTTTATGCATATCCTATTTTAAGTTCGCCCACAATTATGTTGTGGTGAAAGTCAATGTTTATGGCTAGGAAAGTCATTTGGAACAATAAACCCTTTACACCATACCAATTTATCCTCAATGAGGTCATAGTTTATATATCCCATAGAAGTTGAGTGGAGAAATATCTATGAATAATAAAACAATAGATTACAGAGTAAACTAAAAGAATCCCTAGATAATTTAAATGGCTAACACTAGTTACTATCATTTTCTAATCAGGAGGATGGGTACTAGAGCTTACTTCTTGCTTGGTAAGAAAGATCTGTAAACTGCTTCCAAAAGTCAGTCATTAAAACCTCACTGGAACACTGTTCTTTTTTGAAACCCAAGGGATCACCATGAATCTGAATCATAGTAACTTTAATAGAATAAAAAAGAATGAAGACTTTCAGTGTATGAGGGACTGCAAATGTCCCATACAGTGGTTAACTCTCACTTTAACTGAGTTAAGATACTATATTTATTTTCCATTCACTGGCCTTAACACATTTTTTTCCTTCCTAATATGTTTGTACTGATCTTGTTAGTGTCTTGAGAGTCCACAACTTTCTCCATTCCCAGAGCATTATCTATGCCTTATATGTGCTTTGGAAACAGCCAAATACCTTCCGTGTATGTAATAATAGCTCCCTTTTCTAGACAGTGGCATGGAATCCATCCCTGTTCAGACCATCGCCTCTGTGTATGATGCTGTTCATTCTTGTGTATGTAAATTTTCCCCTATAATAAGAAAATAATGTTTTTAAACTTGATTCTGTTGTTGTTGTTGTTGTTATGTGCCGTCGAATCGTTTGCGACTCATAGCGACCCTATG
>NW_006400005.1:1750582-1779859 GCF_000299155.1 Elephantulus edwardii
GTTTGAGATGGCTAGGTTGGCACAGGATAGAACAGCATTTAGAGCTCTTGTACATAGGGTCGCTATGAGTCGCAGGCGACTCAATGGCACATAACAACAACGACTCTAAAGAAACCATAACTGTCACCCAAGCAAGATATATGCACACCTATGTGTATTGTGGCTGGCTTTGTTCACAATAACAAAGAGTTGGAAACAACCCGAATGGATAGAGAAGCTCTGGTATAGTCACATGGTGGAATACTATGCTGCTTTGAAAAACAAGGAATTCATGAAATATTATGCAAAATGGGTGACCCTGGAAGAGATTATGCTGAGTGAAATAGCTCAGTCACAAAAAGATACTGCATAATGCCACAGTTATAATAGAGGACTGACATAGGGGGTGTGGGGAAGACTGAGAAAGAGGGGATAAATAATGTATACTATATTGAAACAGATGAAGGAGATAACTGTTTAAAAGGGATATATTATTAGATATTATTGTCATGCAGGAGTCCAGAATGAAGGCAGCATAGTGGAGTGGACTTGGTGGGAGGGATTGTATAACAATGGAAGAATTTTTCTTTTACTTAAGCTAATTGGGGAGGGGAGAAAAGTGCATCAATGAATGAATGGAAATCCAAAGTCTCTGTAAACTTTCATTAAAATTAATAAAAAAGTAAACATCCTAAGTTAAATGAATGCACAAACGTTCTGTGACTGAACTTATTTGAACTGTCCAGGACAGTTGCATAGAATCCAATTTAAGTGCATAGAATGCATTGAATAAAAAAAAGAACATATAATGTTTTAAGAAATAGAATTTTAACTTAGAAGATGCAGTAACTCACATAAATCTGAGATGGTCATTGATTAGGTGTTGGATTAGTAGTAATAATGGGTTGTTGTTGTTGTTGTTATGTGCCGTCGAGTCGTTTCCGACTCATAGCGACCCTGTGCACAACAGCCCTAAACCCTGCTCTATCCTGCGCCAACCGCACTGCCTCTGATACACCCATCCCGATTACCCCAGTCACCGAATCAATCCATCTCATAGAGGGTCTTCCCCTCCTGCGCTGTCCCTCCACCCTCCCAAGCATGATGTCCCTCTCCAAGGACCTGTCTCTCCTTACAACATGTCCAAAGTATGTCACACTAAGCCCCAGAATCCTTAATTTGTCTCTCTATGAACACTTATACTAAGGGAATTTTCCTCTTAGGTTTGAACCCAAACACTCCTCGATTCAATTTCTAAAAATAATGAGGAACCCTGTTGACAGTGGTAAAGCACTTGGGCAAGTGCAAAGTCTCAATAGTTTATGCCCATCATCCTACAGAATTTAAACTGAAAAATAGAAATATTATGAGAAAGTAAAATAAGAGTCAATCTTCTTTATAACTACAGATTAAAAAATGTTTAAATAAACCAACAACTTCATCATTGTTTACAAAGATAATACTTAAAATCAGAACAATTAAATCACATTGACCACTAAAATTATTTTTTAACTAAAAATGTTCAAAACTACCATTGTATACAGAATATGCCACTAGTGTTCCCTATCGTTTTAATAGATGGAGGAAAATAAAGAAAATGAAATATTCATTACTAAAATTACTAGCAAATAATGTATAAATGGAATTTTTAATTTTATTTTTTCTAAGATAATTTTAGACTTAACAAAAAATAAAAGATTCCCACATGTTTTCCCAAATGTTAATATCTTACATAATCAGAGTATAACTATTAAAATCAAGAAATTCATGCTGATAAAATACTAATATCTATGTTTCATTCAAATTTCATAAGTTGTCCTGCTATTTCACTTTTCCTAAACTAGAATTCAATTTAGGAGTATCCACTGCTTTAATATTATACCTCCTTTTCAATCTAAGATAATTTTTTATGCACTTTTTTCACTGACCTTGATACTCTTGAAGAATATAAAAGCCAACCAAAAACCCGACCCTCTGCTCTAAAGTCAATTCCAACACAAGACTAACCTCCATCAAGTTTCTTAGAACTGTGAATCTTAGTGGGGTGACACTGTCCATCTTTCTTCCATGGCACAGTTTGTAGAGGTGAACAGTTGTCCTTTAGATTCACATCCCCAACTTACTTTGCTGGTCAGTTATTTTTTATACTTTGCTCATTAATTTACGTTTGTTCACTACTGTCAATAGTTATATTCAGGTTTTACATTTTGAACACAGATGTTGCGAGGTGATGTTGCGCTTGAATCTGCACATCATGTATGGAATTATGTAATGTCGATCTTTAATGTCGTTCATTATGTAATGATGATATTTAGATAGTGCCTGCCTTCCTGTCACACTTTAAAGATACCATTTTCTCATTAATAAATAAACAAGTGTCTTGCGAGGATATCCTTTATGATTCTATAAGTATCTAATTTCTCACTCTATTTTATATTTCAGTTTAATATTCATGATAATGTCTGAGATGCTTCACTGCACAAATGATACAAGGTATTTGCTAAAATGATGATGACCTTCTATTTCTGAATTTTTCTATATTTACTAGTTGGAATTCTATTATAAGGAAGCATTTTTTTCTGCTTGTTCTGCTTACTTACTTACTTTTTTAATTGTATTTACTTATTTTATTTATTCTTCCTGTTCTGTTTACTTATTTAATTAGGCTCATAAATATTTGTTTTACTTTGTGTATTATAATTGATTGCACTTTTTTTTCCTTCATTTCCCACCCTCTCTCACCTCACCAATTATGGCAACTTGGGCCCTTGGTAACCTCTCCAAGAAGGCTTCTATGTAATTTTGAAATTATTGCCAATTTTTTTAGTATTCTATTGCTTTCTAGATAAAAAAGATACTTCAGTTTCATCTTGTACTTTTTCTTTCCCAATCATGGAATGATGAACTATTTCTCCTAGGAGCTCTGTCCCATTTTATTGTAGAATAATATTTAGAAACCAAGATCTAGGCATTAGATGTGTTCAGTTGCTACCTATTCACTTCTATTAAGTTGACAATGATTAGTAGAGATCGTCTGTTGGGTTTCTAAGACTAATTTTTTTTTTAGAAGACTGACCATCCTCTACTGAGGAGCAGCTGATAGATTCAAATTACTGATCTTTTACATAATAACAACAATACATGATGCACTGTGTCACCAGACCTCCTTGCTCAATAGCTAGTAAGACATTATTGCTTTTGTTGTTATTATTGTTGTTGAGTACTGTATAGTCAGAGCTGACCCATAGCTCACACTTCAGCAGGTTTTCAGTGGCTGTTAATAACATGGGAGGAGATTGCCCACACTCCTGTGGAACAGCTGGTAGCCTCAGACCACATGCATTCAGGATTGTAATGCAGCTTCTTGTCACTAGGCCACCCATTATTATATTATATTGGGTTTAGGCCCCTATAAGCAAATAGGGATAAGAAATTATTCATATATATGTAATCTCTCATCTATATAGAAGATTTCAAAAGGTAGCACAGGAAATGCGCAAAGAACTAGAGTTTGAAAATCAAAAGGACTAAACTCAGCATTTCTGTTTTCTTTTTTAAAAATTTTTATTTTTACTTATTTTAATGAAAGCTACAGAGACTTTGGATTTCCATTCATTCATTTTTGCACACTTTCCTCCCTGCTCACCCCTCCCTTCAGTTCTCTTTTTCTTTGAAAAGCACACACACACAGAATTCATTGTTATACAATACCCCCTCTCCCTCCTCAGTCCATTCCCCTGTTCAGCTTTCATTCTGGACTCTTGTCATGACAATAATACCTAATCATATATTCTTCCTAAGCAATTCTCTCCCTTATCTGTTTCAATGCTGTGCACATTCTTTATCCCCTCTTAGTTTCCCCCAACTCTAATGTCAGTCCCACTTTACAACAGCTGAAGGAACTAAAGAACAAATTCAAGGCTAGAGTTGCAATACTGAAGGATGCTATGATAAGAATATTGAATGATCCAGGAAGCATTAAAAGAATATGGAAGAAATACACAGAGTCACTGTAACAAAAAGAATTTGCTGATACAGAAGAACTTTAAGAAACAAAGTATGATCAAGAAGCAATGGTGATGAAGGAGGAAGTTCAGGCTGCTCTGAAGGACTTAGCAAAAAAATAAAGCCCCAGGAATTGATGGAATACCAGTTGACATATTTCAGCAAACAGATGCTACCCTGGTTATGCCAAGAAATCTGGAGGACAACTACCTAGGCAACTGACTGGGAGAGATCCATATTTATTCCCATTCCCAAAAAAGAGGACCAGATAGAGTGTGGAAATTATCATACAAGATCACTCATATCACAGACAAGCAAAATTTTTCTGAAGATATCAAAAAAATGACTGGAACAGTATTTTGACAGAGAAATACCAGAAATACAAGCTGACTATAGAAGAGGTCATGGCACTAGAGACATTATTGAAAATTTGAGATGGATCTTGGCAGAAAGCAAAGAGTACTAAAGGAATAGCTGTCTGTGTTGCATTGACTACGCAAAGGCGTTTGACTGTGTGTATCACAATAAAGTGTGGCTAACTTTGAGGAAAATGAGAATCCCAGAACATTTTACTTTGCTTATGCGAAACCTAGCACCAGGAAGCAGCCATCTAAACAGAGCAGAGAAACACTGCATGGTCAAGATCAGGAAAGAAGTGCATCAGGGATGCATCCTGTCCCCATACATTTTCAGTCTGTATGCAGAAGAGATCATTCGGGAAGCTGGCCCTTCTGAGGAGGAATGCGACATTAAGACTGGAGGAAGACTCATCAACAACCTAGGTTAGGCAGATGATAGACACAGACTTGCTTGCTGAAACTGAGGAGGACCTGAAGCACTTGCTGCAGAAGGTCAAGGTCTATAGTCTTCAATATGTATTAAAGCTTAACATCAAGAAGACTAAGATTCTCACCACTGGGCCAATTGGCAGCACCATGATGGATAGAGAAGAAATTGAGGTTATTAATAGTTACAGCTTGCTTGGCTCCACAATCAACACTCTTGGCACCAGTAGTCAGGAAATCAAAAGAAGAATTGCATTGGGTAAATCTGCTGTCAGTAACCTCTCCAGAGTACTGAGAAGGAACTATAGCAGTCAGAGACTAAGGTGCGCCTGATCCAGACCATGGTCTTTGTAATTACTTTCTATACATCAGAGAGCTGGACAATGACTAAGGATGACAGAAGAAGAATTAATGCTTTTGAGTTGTGGTGCTGGAGAGGAGTCTTGAACATATCACAGACTGCCAAGAAAACAAAGAGGTCTGTCTTGAAAAGAGTAAAACCAAGTTTCTCCTTGGAGGCTAGGATTTTGAAACTCTGTCTCACATACTTTGGGCACATGGCCAGGAGAAACCCATCATTGGAGAAGGACATCATGTTTGGAAGAGTGGGGGAACAGCACAGTAGAGGTAAACCTCAAATAAGATGGATTGATACAGTAACTAGGGCAATGGAGATTAGTTGTTTCAGAGTCATTGAGACTGGCTCTGGGTAGGGCAGGTTTCAGAGCTATGGTACATAGGGTCACTATGAGTTGCAGAGGACTCAACAGCACATAAGTTTTATTCAGATATGAATTTAATAAATACATAGAAAAATTATAATATATATTATACATATAAGTAATTTGCATAAATAATTTATGTAAAATTATTAGTTCATTCAGATACTATAAATTTCAATCCTATTTCAGAGTTAATTCTAGCTTTAACACTTCCTTTGTTTATAACTTATTGATGTGACAGCAACAAACTAAGTTCTCATTATCTTCAGTGTATTATTACTCATCTCTTGTTTACATACAGTTTCAGAATTGCTAACTCATCTTTCTCAAAAACAAATTTACTAAGTGGGACACAAGGTGTTTATACCCAGGTGTTTAACCTTAAAATGTGTTATATGAATGCATTTTTCCAGAGATTAGTTTTTTCTTCCTAATAATATCACTGTTATATTATTTATTTATAGTATCTCTCCCACATCCTGCTTACTTTTAATTATATGCCTTTTTTAAAAGTCCGTGCCCAATTAACATGTTTCTGAAAGTCATAGTTAAGGAAAAATTCATGGTCAGAGAAATGCCACTTCCCTGCATCCTGAGACGGGATGAGATTTTCCCATTCACCCCTGATTTCATCCAATTTTCAGCCTCCTTTATGGGGAAAGGGTGAGGAATCATTTTCCGAGGCTACAGTTACCACAAACTTTGTGATAACAGTAAAAATTACCACAAACTTCGTGGCTCCATTTTTCTCCCACAACTTTGGAAGCCAGAATTCTGAAATTGAGATTTTGACAAGGGCACTGTTTGTGGGAAGTCTTTGGGGCTGGATTTTTTCCTTTCCTTCCTCCCCTCCCCGCCCCCCTTACCTCTTCTAGCTTCTAGGGGCCTTGGGATTCATTGCCTTGTGGTCACATGACTCTGTGTGTGTCACGTCTTTCTCTGTCTCTTTCACAGAAGGATTCCTGTGACTCTATATAGACCCACCTGACACAGGTAGAATAAACTCCCCACTTCTTAGTTAATATGCAAAGACAATTTATCCAAATAGCCACACTCACAGGTCTGAGGTGAGAGTGTGAACAAATCTCTCAAAGCTACTGTCAGCAGGCCAGAATAACTATTCTAATTAATTTCTGTTTTTGTTTAGTTCATAGAGAATTGTACTGCTAAACTAGAGGCTTCTGGAGTCTGGAATCTACCAGCAACAACTTTAGAGGAAGATGGACAATCTCCTCCTTTGTGATTTGCAGCTTCTGAAAACCTACCAAGACCAGCTATGACTTGGTTCCCAATCAATGACAGTGAGCAAGTGAGTGTGATTTTGTTTCATTTTCCATTTAAGTTTCTCATTTTGTTTTTAAATAAAAAATGACATGCACTCTTTTGTACTTTGCCTTTTTAGCTTAAATGACAATCTGAAACTTAATTCATATCTATAAACAAAGACAATTTCCTTTTTGAAGACATTTTTTCAACTTCAGAGAACTGCATAGTTTGTGTATTCTCTTGAATGTTGATATTTAGGTTATTAGTAATACTTTTCAATTTTATACAGTGTTGTATATCTATTTTGTTGTTTTATTGGAGATATATATTCAGGGGAAATTATTAGATACATAGTAGTAAGTGAAAAGGTAGTACATATGTAATTTTGTTAATAGTTCCAAATTGCCCTCCAGAAGATTTATGTAGATATGTGTCTCTCCAGAAACGAATGGCATCTCCATTTCCCAACAGTCTGACCATACAGTATGCTATGTGCCTGATTCAAGCCATGGTCTTTTCAATCACCTGCTTTGCATCTGAGAGCTAGTTAATGATTAAGGAGGATGGTAGAAGAATTGAATCGATGAGTTGTGGTGCTGGAGAAGAGTATTGAACATACCATGGACTGCCAAGAGAATAAATAGGTATTTCCTGAAGAGAGTGAAAAGAGTTTGCTCCTCAGAGACAAGGATTTTGAAGGTCCATCTCACATACTGTGGGCACATCCCAAGGAGGGACCAGTTCTTGGAGAAGGACATTATGCTTAGACAGGTAGAAGATCAGTGCAGGACAGGCAAGCTCTGGATGAGGTAGATTGACATAGTGACTGTGGCAATGGAGTTTTGTGTGTCTGAGACAATGAGATTGACTCAGCATAGGGAAGGTTCAGAGCCTTTGTTGACAGGGTCACTGAGAGTCTATTTGGTTCAATGGCATCTAACAACAACAACAACTCAGAGACAGAGAGAGAGAGAGAGAGACATACACTATCTCCTCTTGTTTGATTAACTGCCTTTGAGAATAGATAACAATTGTTGGTGTTGTGTACTGTTGAGTTAGAACTAACCCACAGCTGAACCTAAGGCAAGTTTTCAGAGGTACTTGATCACACAGGAGGGGATTGATCATCCTCCTGTAGAGCAGCTGGTAGATTCAAATTGCATGCCTTCAGGATTTCAACACAGCTTCATTTTAATATGTTGCTGTTATGTGCTGTAGAGTTGGCTGCAATTCATAGCAACTTTATGTACAGCAGCCCTACACCCTGCTCTATCCTGTGCCAATCTTATTGTCTCTGACACACCTACCTCCATTACCCCAAGCACTGAATCAATCTATCTCATCGAGGGTCTTCCTTTTTTTGCACTCTCTACCCTCCAAAGTATGATGTACCTCTTTAAAACTGATCCCTCCTTGCAACATTTCATTTTATTATATATTTATTATATTATATTATATTAATTTTATTATATTATAATTATATCTTATTATATTCTTGTTGGTGTTGTTATGTGCTTTTGAATCACCTGCAACACATAGTGACCCTAAGTGCAGCAGCTCTGAAGCCTGCCCTGTCCTAAGCCAGTCTCTCTGATTCTGACACACCTACCGTAATTGCCCTAGTTACTGTATCAATCCATCTCATCAGGTGTCTTCCTATCCTTTGCCGTCCCTCCACCCTTCCAAGCATGAAGTCCTTCTCCAAGGATTGCTCCCTCCTGGCCATGTACCCAAAGTATGTGAGACAGAGCTTCAAAATCCTAGCCTCCAAGGAGAAACATGGTTTCACCCTCTCCAAGACAGACCCATATGATTTCTTGGATGCCCATCGTATGTTAAAAACTTTTCTTTAATATCACAACTTGAAGACATTGATTCTTCTTCACACCCAACAGCAGTCAACATTCCACCCTCACCATTCCATTCCATTCTTACCAGAACCAGAAAGCAAACCTCTATAGAATCCAGCTAATCCAGACAACTTCCAACCTGGATTCCAGCCCTATACTACTGACCAAATGTGTTTTTAAATAGGAGGCTAAATACAATTAGGGAATAAATAAATTATTGTATACACTGACAGTGCAAATCTGTATAACATAGAAAATTAATGACCTTCAGCTTTATATGTCAATATAGATAAGTCTCAAGCAAAAAAATCAAGCTGTGGAGAAATGTATTTCTTTTACAGTCTATAAACAGACACAATGTAACAATATACTGCTTGACATCATTCAGGATAGGTGGCAGTTTTTAAAACATAAAGGTATGATAAATACAAAACTCAGGACAGTGACTCCTTCAGATACCTCTGGAGGGAGTGGGCTGAGATCAAGAAAGTTTTTACAAAAGAAGTTGAAGACAATCTAATGTTAAATACATAAAAATAGAAAAAAGATATAAATGTCAATTCAAAGTAGCATATGATTTAACAGTATTTGGGGAAAAGTTACTTTTTTGCTTTGTGATTATTTGTGCTATTTTACCACTGTCTTCTTCTTTGTTCACTTCTAGCTGAAGATTTGAGCTCTTTTTTGAGATTATTTTTTTCACTCAAATTCTCACTGAGCCAGAACCAACTCATAACTGACCTTCTAGTTTGTTTTTAGGTTGTAAATTTCATTACAGGAGACTGTCCATCTTTCCCCTGGGAGCTACTCAGGGATTTGAAACAGCAGTAGGAAAAGAAAAAGTAAAGGTCACTGGAAAGTAACAGATGCTATGCCTTAGGACAAGAATAATCCAGATGATCTGTAAAGTCTTGTGAAAAGAAAAGATTGTTTGCAAAGGAATGGAATGAGAAATAGGCAGTGTTTAAAGAGATCATGTGGCCCAAAAGATAAAATGAAAGCTGCCAGCTTTATAATACAGATAATTTGAGTGTCTAAAACAAGATACATAACCGATTTGAACCATTATGCTTAAGATAGGTTATGTTGTTGTTGTTGTTGTTTTAGTTATTTAGAGAGTCGGAAACAACTCACAGCTGACCCTCGAGTGGATTTTCAGAGGTAGTTAATTGCATGGGACGAGATTGTCCATCCTTCCCCCGTGAAGCAACTGGTGGTCTCTGCTTACCTTTGGGATTTACAGCACAGCTTCTTGCCACTAGACCACCTCAGTTCCTTACATAGGTGAGATATATATATATATATGCTCTCATATATATATATATATATTTATATATATTTTTCCATAATAATGCTTAAAATAGTAAAACAATGAACTCCTCGAAAATCATGTATATCAGTATGATTTGATTTGCTGCTTTGAAAAGGATTACAATAGATGGTCATAGATAAAGTGAAAGTCAAAGGTAAAGAAAACTCAAAATCACAAAAATATTCAACTTTATTATTATGATAGTGATGGATAGAACTTCTGAGACTATGGCCTTAAGCCTTCCTTTGAGCCTAGAACTGACCTTACCTATGGTACAACTTTCAGGTAAACCATAGGTATATCTCTAAGGCAAACTATAATACCAGTGATGTACTCGATCTTTATAGCTATATAACCGTGTAAGATCACAGGGGCAGCATTTTACCAGGGACAAAGCTCAGAAGGAAGAAGATAGAAGAATGGATGAACAAGAGCCTCAGAGAGGTTGTGGGGAGACAGCTACTACACTAGTATCATCCACAAATAATGCAAAAGTTCATTGCAAAGACAGAAGAAGAAGAAAAGGTCATAATTGATTTCAGAAGAGACTCTGAATATTGGCCCAGAGCACCAAAAAGCCAAAGAAAAAGAAAGAAATCAAGAAGTTAAGGAGCTGAATATAAGAAAAGGACAGCAAAGGAAGACTAAGCAAAGTATTATAATGAAATGTGCAAAGAATTGGAGTCAGAGAATCAAAAGGGCTGGACTCATTTAGCATTTCTTAAGATGAAGACACTAAAGAACAATTTCAAGCTTTGAGTTGCACACTTAAGGATGCTATAGATAGAGTAGTGAATGATCCAGGAAGTACTAAAAGAAGATGGAAGGAGTATACAGAGTCACTGTACCAAAAAAATTGGCTGACACAGAAGAATTTCAAGAAACAACCTAGGATCCAGAGGCAATGGTGATTAAGAAGGAAGTTCAAGCTGCTCTGAAAAACTTAGTAAAAAATAAGGCCCCAGGAATTGATAGAATACCAATGGACATATTTCAACAAACAGATGCTGCCCTGAACATGCTCATCAGGTTGTGTCAAGAAATTTGGAGGACAACTACCTGGCCAATTGACTGGAAGAAATCCATATTTATTCCTATTCCAAAAAACGGTGACCCAACAGAGTGTGCAAATTATCAAAAAATATCACATGCAAGCCAAATCCTGAAGATCATCCAAAAACTATTGGGACAGTACATTGACAGAGAACGACCAGAAATATAAGCTGAGATTAGAAGAGGTAGTGGCACTAGAGACATTATCGCCAATGTCAGATGGATCCTGGCAGAAAGCAAAGAGTACCAGAGGAAAGTCTGTCTGTGTTTCATTGACTATGCAAAGGCATTTGACAGTGTTCAAATTGTGTAACAAATTGTGGTTAACCTTGAGGAAAACATGGATCCCAGAATACTTGATTGTGCTTATGTAAAACCTAGACTTGGATCAGGAAGCATTCCTCAGAACAAAATAGAGAAACACTGCATGGTTCAAAATCAGGAAAGGAGGGTGTCAGGGATGTGTCCTGTCTCTATACCTTCTCAATCTTTATTCAGAAGACATCATTCTGGAGGCTGGGCTTTATCAGGATTGGAAGAAGACTCATCAACAACCTATGTCATACAGATGACACAATCTTTCTTGCTGAAACTGAGGAGAACCCGAGCACTTGCTGCAGAAAGTCAAGCACTGTAGTTTTCAATGTGGATTTAATCTCAACATCAAGAAGACAAAGATTCTCACCACTGCACCAATTGGCAGCAGCATGATAGATGGAGAAGAGACTGAGGTTGTTAACAGTTACCATTTGTTCGGCTTCACTATCAACAATCTTTGCACCAGCAGCCAGTAAATAAAAAGACTAATTACATTAGGTAAATCTGGTGTCAGGGACCTCTCCAGAGTACTGTGAAGCAACAATGTCAACCTAGAGGCAAAGGTGCTCCTGATCCAGGCCACGGTATTCACAATTACTTGCTATGCATTAGAAAATTGGACAATGAGTGATTAAAGAGGGCAGAAGAAGAATGGATGCTTTTGAGTTTCGGTGCTGGGGAAGAGACTGGAAACATATCATGGACTGCCAACAAAACAAATAGGTCTGTCTTGGAGAGGGCGAAACCAAGTTGTTCCTTGGAGGCTAGGATTTTGAAGATCCATCTAACATACTGTGGGCATGTGGCCAGGAGGGACCAACCCTTGGAGAAGGGCATCATGTTTAGAAGGGTGGAGAGACAGTGCAGGAGAGAACGACCCCGGAAGAGATGGATTGATACACTAACAATGGCAATGGGGGCAGGTGTCTCAGAGTCAGTGAGACTGGCTCAGGACAGGGCAGGCTTCAGAGCTATTGCACATAGGGTTGCTATGAGTTGAAAATGACTCAAAAGCACATAACAACAACAACCGGGGCCATGATATGAAACATGTGTGAATGGTTTAATGGAAAAGCAATCTGCTCTGTAAACTTTTGCTTAAATCACACACATATAAATAAAAATATGACAGATCATTGCTGAAAAGACCCTTAACCAATGAGGAGGCAGATATCTGAGATCTGTGTTCAGCAACCAGCAATCGAGGAACTGCCATCCATGGGATATTTAGTGCTCTTCTCCAACACCACAGTTCAAAGGCTCATCTTCTCAAAGGTTCATCTTCTGTCATCCTTTTTCATTGTTCAACTTTCAGATGCATTGCAAGTCATCTGAAAGACCATTACCTGAAACAGACACATTTCAGTCATCAAACTGACATCATTATTCCTTAATATTTGGAGAGATCCCTGACTGCAGATTTCCCCAATGCATTGAGTCTTCTAATTTCCTGAATGCTGATACCACATGTGTTAATTGTGGATCCAAGAAAGAGGAAGTTGTTGACAGTTTCAATTTCTTCTCCATCCATCATGATATTGCTTATAGGTACAGTGGTTAGAATCTTTGTTTTCTCAACATTGAGAAGCAATACCCAATACCCAAGGCTGCATTTCTTGATCTTCTGCAAAAGGTGCTTCAAATCCTCTTCACTTTCAATAAGCAAAGTTGGGTCATCTACCTAACAAAGGGTAGGATAGAATAGTAAGAGATATAAAGGTTAATTGTATAGCATGACAGTATAAATGTTAATAGGTTAATATAATAAGATAAATGTTAATATGATGGTGTGATAGGAGAAACATTAAAAGAAAATTGAAGATACCATAAAAGTGAATAGGATAGTTTGATAGGACACTGTCATACTGTCCTATGATAGGATAAGCACTTTCACAGGCCACTTTATTCTCTTAAACTGCTCCTACTTTATGATGAGGACAATCCAATGATCCCATTCCTCTGGAACTATTTGCACCTACAAATAGGTGGGACCTAGCTCTTTTAAAAACAGCTCTCATTGGCCAGCACAGACCATTTGCTGGAAAGAAGATTAATTACGTAGGAGGCAGAGATCTGATATCAGCTTCTATGAATTCTAGGAAGCAGACTGGATTTCTTGTGGCAAGCATGCCCCCAGTGCTTGTCTCAGTAAAAAAAAAAAAAAAGGTGGAAAGGGAAAAAACCCTGCAGATTGTAGAGGACTTGATATTAAGGAGGAGGATGGGCATCTGGATTCTCTGGCCTTGATTCTACCAAGAAGAGATGTTGAGGCTTTCTGTGCTTGACGCTTTGCAGACAAGGATAAAAGTCATCAGACTGGCAATGATGGGAGTAAAAGAGGTAAATAAAAATTTGCATTAATTTGGTAGGAGCCAACTTTTTTCACACCTAAAGGCTCTGGTAGGAAAAGCATCTTGAACTAAACTAATTTTGATTTGGTTAATAAGAACAAATGTTCTAATAGTTCAAGTAACTATTTCCATAACTAATTCAAGTAGTTATGGAAATAGTAGAGGAGCAATTGTTCTCCCCTAGCTGACATTTAAGAGTAGTTTTACTTGCTGAGTTAATACTGTGATATATTGATCTCACAAGAGGGACTAAGTGATAGGAGCAGGCCCTAGGCATGCCGGTAGTGGTATACACCTGGGTGACTGATTATCCTACAGAAATGAGCTGTGAGTATTTCCAGCTTTTTGTGCATGAAATGATAAACAGACCAGAATGCAGCTAGAATGCTGAAGGGGTGAGGAAAGAAATTCTCAAAGTACTCATTCCAATAAGGTAGAATGCATATCACCTGATTTTGTTTGTATGGCTGTTAAGGCCAATACTGTTTTCATCCTGTGTTGTAGAGACATCCATATAGCTTTTACTCTTTACTTACAATCAAGTACATGTATTCCCAGGCTGGGTTTGCCTTTCATCAATCACTGACACTATTGTGATAGTTTTGCATGTTCCAAAAACACTAGTTTTTAGGCACTTTAAGAGGTATTGTTAAAAATAAGGAGTATTGTGAGATCAGATATATCTGAGGAATTCTGTGCCAATCAGAGTTAAACAGAGAGTGTTTGAGCTACTCCAAAGTCTTTAATAGTCATTATAAGAGCCATTAAAGGAGTTTCATTTAGGCAGCATTTTGTACCTTGATATTACCATGAATCTCTTATTCTTTGACTTCTCTCTCTTCCTTAATTAATATTGAGAGGGCTGTAGTACGTAGTAAGGAAACGCTAAGCCATGTCACTATGTGAACCACTTCTCCGCCCACCCACCCCCCACTGTCACATTTCCCAGAAAGAACACAAATGCAAGATCAGTGGAAAATTTGTATTGCTTGGTATCTGCCTGTACTTATGCAACTCAGTTATCCCTTTCCCATCCCACAGGGAATTAGTTGTCCTTCCCATTATAAGATTAGAATCTTGGATTTGTTCTTAAATTTACTGGTAGCATTGATTAGATATGCATAAAAGGAATAAATCAATAAGAAATAAATTGAGTTTTGCTTTTGCAGGGATGGGCTGATAACTGTTGTTTGATTTGCTTTGTGTCTTACTAATGAGCAAAGATTGTGTGCATTTCTTGATGAGTTGCTAGTATGACTGAATGCCCTATTCGGTGAAGTGTATGTTCATGTCCTTTGCCAGTTTTTAATAAGTTATTTAATTGTGAGTTAAAATCTTTTGTCAATGTAGAGATTGGTTCTTCATCAGATACATTACCTTAAAAACAATATTTTTCAGTTTGTAGTTTCTTTTACTCTTTTTTTTAAGAACTCTTTTGATATGCTTAAATATTTAATTTTCAGCTTTCACTGACCCTCCACCTTTCAAACATGACGTCCTTCTCCATTGAGTAGCCTATTCTAACAACATGTCCAAATCTTTATCATTTTTGCCTCCAAGGAGCACTCTGGCTATACTTTCTCTAAGGTATGTTTCTTTGTTCTATTGGCAACCCATTGGATATTCAGTACACTTCTCCAACACCACAGCTCAAAGGCAGACTAACAGTAAGACAAACAAATCAATCTTAGAAAAACTGCAGCCAGAACACTCCTTAAAAGCAAAAAATATATTCAACAAAGCTCTCTATCAAATTTGAAGGAATAATTTGATCCTTTGACAAAAAGAAGGAACTTCATGAATATGTGAAACAAGACCAAAATGATAAGAAATTTTAATTGCAGTGCTTCTGCCAAAGGAAAGTGGATGGACCATAGTAATCAGAAACAACAGGGGGCGGGGATACCCAAAACCCATCAAAATGGCAAAAGTAAAATCTGGCCTGACAATAATCACAAAGTGAATGGAGTAAACCTGTCAAGAGAAAAAGAGTAGCAGAATGGATTAAAAAACAAACAAACAAACAAACAAAAAACCCAACCAAAAAAAAAAACCCACCCCAAAACCCATCAATGTATTTGCCTACAACAGACACATCTAAAAAACGTGCATCATCACTTCTATGCATGTTGCTTCTCCACGTGTCACTTCTACACTATGTATCCAGTCAATTAAATAGGTACCTGGCTTATAAATTTCCTAACATGTCCTGGACTGGTCTCTTGCCAGGAGAACTAGACCATGATACAAATGCCTGGTGGGGCTTTCCCTTTCTGACTGAACGCACCCAAGCCATGCTGCCCAGACCCTTGAATCCACTGCCTGAAGGACCATACTAGACTGTATGGATGCTCCTGCCCACCATCTGGAAGCCCAACACCAACCCCTTGCCTGGAAGTCCCAGTCCCACTACCTGAACACTCCTCCTGCCACCCGGAATTCCCAGCCGTGCAGCCTGGTCCCGACCATGCCACCTGGAATTCCCATCTCTATCACCTGGAGGACCTGACCCCACTATCTGGAGGACCTGACCCTACAGCCTGGATGCCACAGTCCCAACACCTGGAGGATGACCCACTGCAGCCCCTCTGAAATGTACAAGAGATATCAGCATCACAGGTGAAGCCATTTCTTTTCCTCTCTTCCCTCAAGGCATAAGCTGCCTTTAGCCTAGAATACCTTGGACTGTTCTAGCTGCAGCAGTTGTCTGACCAAGAAGGCAGATAATTCACAGACCTAATATTACTCACCCAAACTGAAGCAAGTCTTACCTTGAGCCAAAAATTGAGAGAGAAACTCAGACAGAGTAGCTACCCCACCCCCTTCTGGAGCAATAACATCAGATCAAGAGCCTGCTATCACCCCAGGCATGAAAAACTCTACCACATCAATGTAGGAAGCAGGCTACTTCACACCCTA
Organism: Elephantulus edwardii; assembly: GCF_000299155.1. Taxonomy (NCBI): domain Eukaryota; kingdom Metazoa; phylum Chordata; class Mammalia; order Macroscelidea; family Macroscelididae; genus Elephantulus; species Elephantulus edwardii. Next base: position 1,767,143 of record NW_006400005.1, read on the forward strand.
TACAAACTCAAAACAAGATGTCATCCCCCCAAAAGTGACAGAGTATCAAAGGATTTTCTGAAGCTAGAAAGTCTGACAAAACTTTCTGACAACAGAATTTAAAAGAATGATGATTGAATATTTTCAAAAGAGACTTGTGAAACTTTGTGAAAGACAAACTTGAAGAATTACAGGATACTGCAAGCAAACACCAAGAGGAACTTAAAAAAATATTCAAACCAAGGCAGATAAAACAAATGAGGCATTTGAGGCTCTGAGAAAACAAGAAAATATGAGGACCAATGTTTCAGATGCTGTCAACATGTTAGGGGGACAAATGAGCAGAGTTGAAGAGATGAAATGTAGAACCAGTAAAATAGAAGATAGAACTGTCACCACTGATGTGCTAGAACAAAAAGCAGAATCAAAATAAAGGAAAAAGAAGAAAACCTAAGAATACTATGGGACACCATCAAGAGGAATAGTATGTGTGTAATAAGAATCCCAGAACAGGAAGGAGTAAAGGCACTAAGAAAGTTGTGGAAGAATTATGAGAAGAAACTTTCCAGGCATAATGAAGAATGAGAAAATATATATTTAAGAAGCAGTGTGAACACTGTATAGAATAGACCTCAAAAGAAAAACACCAAGGCATATCATAGTCAAATTTGCCAGAACCAAAGATAAGGAAAGATTTCTGAAAGCATCTAGGAAGAAACAAGAGTAACTTATAAGGGAAAGCAAATAAGTTTAAGTACCAATATCTCAGCAGAAACCATGCACATAAGAAGATAGTGGAATGACATATATTGAAAACTCAAAGAACACAACTGTCAACCAAATATACTATACCTGGCAAAGCTGGCCATGAAATTTGAAAGAGAGGCAAAGATTTCTCAGAAAGGCAGAACCTAAGAGAGTTTGTAAAAACAATACCAGTGTTACATTACAGGAAACACTGAGAGATATTCTCCTTACAGAGGTGCCACAGAAAGCAGGATGGACCAAAGTAACCAGCAACAATACCAAAAAGAATTCAACAAAATGATAGCAATGAAACCTTGCCTTTCAATAATCACATTGAATGTGAATGGCTTAAATACAACACTGAAGAGAAAAAAAGTAGCAGATTGGATTAAAAAAAAAATCAATATGCTGTCTATAAGAAACACACCTGAAAAGTAAAGGTAAAGAAAGACTACAAATAAAAGGGTGGGGGAAAAATATACCAAGCAAATAGCAACCTGAAAATAGCAGGAATAGCAATATTAATTTCTAATAAAATATATTTCAATGCAAATAAGGGCAAAGAAGGTCACTACACAATGCTTAAAGTGTCAACAGAATAAGAGGAGATAGCCATAATAAATATCCATGCACCAAATGATAGAGCTGTGAAATATACAAAACAAACATTAGCAAAACTGAAAAGGAGATAGACAACATCACAATAATAATTGGAGACTTCAATAAACCACTCTCAAGAAAAAGTAGAATTACCAGAAAGAAACTCAACAAAGATGCTGAATAATAAAACCACACAATAAACCAACTTGGTCTCATAAAAATATATAGGCTAATGCAATGAAAAAAAGCAAAATATACCTTCTTCCTCAATGTGCATAGAACATTCTTGAGAATAGTTCACATTTTAGGTCACATGACAAGCATCAATAAATTAAAAAAAAAACCAAAACATAGAAATAATACAAAGCATCTTCTCAGACCACGACGCTACAAAATTATAAATTAATAAGAAAAAAATTTAAAAAATGAAATTAAAAGATTTCTTAAAACAAATGATAATATAAAAACAATTTACCAAATCTCTGGAAAACAGCCAAAACAGTGATCAGAGGTCAATTTATAGCAGTTAGCAAACACATCAAAAGACAAGAAAAAAATGACAATTGACGCTCTAACCCAACGTCTCCAACAAATTGAAAAAGAACAGCAAGAATACCTTACACCTTCTAAAAAACCTGAAATTATAAAAATTATGGCAGAAATAAATGAAACAGAAAACAATTTAAACCAAGAGAAAACAAGGAGTTGGGTCTTTGAAAAGGTAAATGAAATTGGCAAACCACTTTCAGAACTAACAAAGGAAAAGAAAGAAAAGACACAAATTATCCAAGTAAGAGATGAAATGGGCAATGTCACAACAGAATGAACCAAAACAGGTTAATGATGAAAAACTATACTCAAACCAATATAAAACCCTAGAGGAAATGGATAAATACTTAGAAACTCACAACCTACCTAAACCGACAGAGACTGAAATCAAACACCTGAACAAACCCATTAAAAAGAATGAAACTGAAAAGGTAATAAAATAACTTCCAGCCAAAAACAAAAGCCCTGGATCAGATGATTTTACAAATGAATTTTATCAAACCTTCAGAGAAGAACTGTCACTAATTCTACATAAAGTATTTTAGAAAAAGATGGATTTCTCCCAGACTCATTCTATGAAGTAAACATATATTTGATACCAGTAAAGACACCACCAAAATAGAAAAGAATAAGCAAATATCTCTCAGGAACACAGGTGCAAAAATCCTGAATAAAATGCTGGCCAATAGAATCCAATGATTGTTGTTGTTGTTATGTGTTATGTGCCGTCGAGTCCTTTGTGACTCATAATGACCCTATGTACAACAGCCCTAAACCCTGCTCTATCCTGTGCCAATTGCATTGCCTCTGACACACCCATCCCGATTACCCCAGTCACTGAATCAATCCACCTCGCAGAGGATCTTCCCCTTCTGTGCTGTCCCTCCACCTTACCAAGCATGATGTCCCTCTCCAAGGAACTGTCTCTCCTTACTACATGTCCAAAGTATGTCAGCCGAAGCCCCAGAATCCTTGCCTCCAAGGAGTAGCCTATTTTAACCCTCTCCAGGATGAATCTGATTGTTTTCTTGGCAGTCCAGAGTAAATTCAATACTTTTCTCCAGCACCACAGCTCAAAGGCATCAATTCTCCTTCTATCTTCCCTAGTCATTGTCAAATTCATTGATGCATAGCAAGTGATTGCAAAGACCATGGCCTGTATCAGACACACTTTAGTCTCCAGAGAGACACCATTGCTCTTGAGTACTTTAGAGAGGTCTCTAAGAGCAGACTTTCCCATCGCAATATGTTTTTTTTTTATTTCCTGGCTGCTGGTGCCAAGAGTGTTGACCGTAGAGCTGAGCAAACTGAAGCTGTGAACAATCTCAATCTCTTCACCATCCATCTTGATGCTACCAATTGGTCCAGTTGTGAGAATCTTTGTCTTCTTTACATTGAGCCTCATTCCATACTGAAGGCTTCAGTCCTTGACCCTCTGCAGCAAGTGCATGAGGTCCTCCTCAGTTTCAGCAAGCAGGGTTGTGTCATCTGCATAACTCACCATGACCAAGTGGGATTTATAACAGGGATGCAAGGATGGTTTGACTTAAGAAAAACAATCAATGTAATTAATCACATTAACATAGCAAAGAACAAGAATCACATGATCCTATCCATTGATGTAGAAAAGGCCTTTGAAAAATTCAACACTGTTTCCTAATTAAAACACTCAACAAAATAGGATTAGAGGGGAATTTCTTTAACATAGTAAAAAGTATATGTGTAAACCCGGGAACAAACATTGTTCTCAATGGAGAGAGATTAAAGGCATTTTCTTTGAGAACAGGAATTAGGCAAAGATGTCCACTATCACTGCTCCTATTCAATATTGCATAGGAAGCCTTAGCAATAACAATAAGATAAAGAAGGAAATAAGAGGTATCCAAATTGACAAAGAGGAAGTAAAATTGTCTCTAAATGCAGATGATATGATAGTATACTTAGAAAACACCAAAGACTCAGAAATAAAACTATTGAACATAGTTGACCAAGTCAGCAAAGTGGCAGGATATAAGATCAACATACAAAAATCAATTTAATTTCTCTACTGTGACAAAGAGAATTCAGAATTGGAGCTAAGAAAAACAATACCCTTTTAAACAAATGTCATGGGGGTTGGGGAAACCAGGAAAAGAGGGGATAAATAATGGACACTGCATTGAGGCAGCTGAAGTAAAAAACTACTTAAAACGAATATGTTATTAGGTATTATTTTCATGACCAGAGTCCAGAATTAGAGCTGCATGGTGAAGTGGATTGGGTAGCAGGCATTGTATAATAATGAGAGTATTTATTTTTTTACTTTTCAAAGAGAAAAACCAGCTGGGTGGAGGTGTGGGCAGGAAGGAAAATGTGCAACAATAAATGAATGGAAATCCAAAGTCTTAAAAAAGAAAAACAATACCTATCGCAATAGCTAATCACAAGATTAAATACTTGGGAGTAAATCTAACTAGGAACACAAAGGAAATATTTAAAAAAATTACAAAACATTACAAGAAACAAAAAGAGACCTGGATAAATGGAAGAATACACCTTGCTCATGGAGAGGAAGACTCAATATCGTGAAAATGATAATTCTACCAAAGGCAATCTACAAGTTCAGTGCAATCCCAATACAAATACCAAATCCATTTTTCAACTGGATGGAAAAGGCAATCTCCAATTTTATCCGGAATGGTAAGAGATACTGAATAAGCAAAGCATTCCTTAAAAAGAGAAACAAGGTAGGAGGCATCTCACTCCCTGATTTCAAATCCTACTACACTGCCGTGGTAGTCAAGAGAGCTTGGTACTGGTACAATGACAGACACGTAGATCAATAGAATAGAACTGAGAACCCAGAAATCAGTCCATCTACATATGGTCAACTGATTTTTGACAAGCAGATGAAATAAGTTAAGTGGGGAAATGGCAGCCATTTTAACAAATGATGTTGGCAAAGTTGGAAAACTATCTACAGAAAACTCAAGCAAGATCCACACCTCGCTCCATACACATAAATGAATTTAAAGTGAATCAAGGACCTAGGACTAAAATAAAAGACTATAATATTTATCAGAGAAAGCTTGGAAGGACTCTAGAAGCCCCAATCTACAACATGAACAGTCTTCCAAGCCATCCTGGAAAACCTACAACCAGAAGAATATAAAATAGATGAAAGGAACCTTCTAACAATCAAATCATTATGCACATGAAAAAACTTCTCCAATGTGCTTTAAAGAGAAGCCATAGACTGGGAAAAATATTTGATAATGACAAATTTGATAAGGGACTTGTATTTAGAATATATAGAATACTCAAGCACCACAACAAGATAAAGGTAAACTACCCAATTGAAAAATGGGCATAGGATATGAACAGCCACTTCACCAAAGAAGACACTCAGATGGCAAACAAACATGTGAAGAATTGTTCAAAATCCCTAGCTCTAGGAGAGATGTAAATAAAAACAACTTTGAGATATCATCTCACCCCAGTAAGAATAGCAAAATCTAACAGAACAGCACACAACAAATGCTGGTGAGGTTGTGGAGAAATTGGAACCCTTATTCACTGTTGGTGGCAGTGTAAAATGGTGCAACCACTATGGAAGGCAGTATTGTGCTTTCTCAAAAAGTTGGAAATAGAAATACCATTTGACTCGGCAATTCTAGTACTGGGAGTATACCCTAAAGAAACCATAACTGCCACCAAACAGATATATGCACACTCATGATTCTTGCGGCTTATTTCATAATAGCAAATAGTTGGAAACAACCCAAGTGCCCATCAACAAATGAATGGACAAGGAAGCTGTGGTATATTCTAACAATGGAATAGCATGGAGCACTGAAAAACAAGGAACCCCTGAAATATTACACAAAATGAGTGCTCATGTAGGACATTGTGCTGAGTGAAATATCTCAGTCACAAAAGGACAAATAATACATAATTCCACTGTTGTAAAACTGGATTGGCATGAGTGTTGGGGGAACCAAGAAAAAGGGGGATAAATAATGGACACTTTATTGAGACAGATGATGGAAAAGAACTGCTTAAAAGGAATATATGATTAGGTATTACTTTCAGGACAACAGTCCAGAATAAGAGTTGCATAGTAAAGTGGACTGGTGTGAGGAGGATTTTACAACAATGGAATGTTTCTTTTATTTTTTTAAAGAGAAAGGTGAACTGAGGATGGTGGGTATGGAGGAAAATGTTCAACAATGAATGAATCCAAATTCTTTATAAACTTTCATTAAAATATTAATTAAAAAAAGTAAAAGAGTATCAAAATCAAAGGTTGGAAAAATATAGCAAGAAAATGGCAACCACAGAAAAGCAGGATTGGCAATACTAATCTTTGATAAAATAGACTTCAGGATGAAAACCACCATCAAAGATAAGGAAGGTACAATAGATCAAGAAGACATTACTTTGGGCAACATTTTTGCACAAAATGATGATGTTGTTGTTGTCGCAAAATGTTTTTGAGTGGAGCATGGCTCATAGTGACCCCATGAAGAAAAGGCCTGACCCCCTCTACAACCATTGACATTTATCAAAGTTCATAAATTTTCTGGAAGAATGTTATTTAGGAAGCGGATGCCACTCCTGCTTCCAAACTTGGCATAATATGTTATTGTTGTTATGTTACATTGAGTCACCTGTGATGTATAGCAACCCTATGTATAGCTGCTCTGAACCTTTCCCGTCCTAAGCCAGTCTGACTAACTCTGACATACCAACCCTCATTGCCCCAGTTGCTGTATTAATCCATCTCATCCAGGGTCTTCCTCTCCTGTGCTGTCCGTCCATCCTTTTGAGTATGATGTCCTTCTCCTAGGACTAATCACTCCTGCCACATGCCTAAAGTAAGTGAGATGGAGCTTCAAGATCCTAACATCCACGGAGAGACTTTGGTTTCACCCTCTCCAAGACAGACCAATTTGTTCTCTTGACAGACCATGATATGCTTAAGACTCTTCTCCAGCACCACAACTCAACGACATCTATTCTTCTTCTGTCATCCTTATCATTGTCCAGCTCTCTAAAGAATCACAAATAATTGAGAAGACCATGGCCTGGATTAGGCGCACCTTTGTCTCTAGACTGACATCGTTGCTCTTCAGCACTCTGGAGAGGTCCATGACAGCAGATTTTCCCAATGCAATTCACCGTTTGATTTCCTACTGCTGGTGTTAAGTGTGCGGATTGTGGATCTGAGCAAGCTAACAACCTCAATCTCTTCTCCATCTAATATGGTGCTGCCAATTAGCCCAGTGCCGAGGATCTTTGTCTTCTTTATGTTGAGCTTCAATCCATATTAAAGACTACAGGCCTTGAACTTTTGCAGCAAGTGCTTCAGATCTTCTTCAGTTTCAGCAAGCAAGGTTGTGTCACCTGCATCTCATAAAATTTTTTATTATTAATTAAATTCAACATGGTAGATCTCAAAATACCATGCATTCAGTAACTCAGATTGGAGGTTAGAGATGACATTATTGCCCTAAGAATCCCCTCATGAATAGAAACATGCCACTCCACGTTTGTGAGATCTTTACTTGTTTTTTGAAATTGTATGACTTGGTTTCAAAGCCCAAATGACACGAAATTCTTTTCCAAAAAAACCCAAAACCATAAGGTTTTCTGGGGTTTTTTACATCCTTGTCTCTCAGCTGTTGATAGTATATTGCGAGAACCTATGCTCTGATGCAAGCCAGCAGATTCTGCTTTTTATTTGTTTTATTCCTATTTTGGAAGCTAATAGCTCATTCTTGTCATGAATTTGGTACAATTAATAGAAATCTAGGATTAATGCATTGCTAAAAGATGAAGCAAGAGTTTTAAGCACATTTCTTGTTTTGTAAACTGCTCATTTTTAGCTAATTTCTTGTTTATTGTTGAGCCAATGTAGGAGGTATTGTTGTTTCACTGCATTATTATGGAAGGTATAGTCTACTGGGTTTTGATTCATCTCCTTTCCCTCTTTTCCTCAGATGAAAACAGAAAGTAGTTATATTGGGAATTAGAACTGTTATCAGGCTTAAAACATTTAATTAAAGAATACATTTGGTTACTTCTAATCATGTTGAATTAATCTTCTTTGTTTTGCCCTTGTATTAGTCAAGAAAGTACAGGCTACATTGTAGTAATAAATTCTCAGAGGTTAAGCACAACAAAAGTTTATTTCTAATGTAGAATCCTGTTACATTCTTAAATCAAATTCTTGTTATACAGTAAGTCCAAAGTTCAGATTGGTTCCAAAGAATAGCTCAACATCTCATTATGAGGATTTTGTATGTGCCTAGAAAAGAGAAGAGAGAGGAAGATCATTCCAGTATACCAGATTGTTAAAACTTTGGTGCAAAAGTTTGAGAAGCAGTCTCAGGTTACCTAGCTTCATGAGGACTGTGAAACAGAAGGGTACATGAGTACACATTTTCTTCTATAATCCCTGAAGAAGCCAAAATACACAATTTCACAAAGAAGTTTCTCCATTGTGACTTTTTTCTTTTTACTGATAGTTCCAAAATAGCAAGTGCTACAAATTGCACAATTTGTCATCATACACAAGTTTGGCTATCACAATAAACAAATGTTATCAGCCTATTTATTTTGAAGGTTAAACACAAGGAAGAAAATCCAGATAGTATTAAGATAAAAAAGTAGATTTGACTTCTCCTGATATGTTGTTATTGTTGTTGTTGTTAGGTGCCATCGAGTCATTTGCGACTCATAGTGACCCTATGTACAAGAGCCCTAAACGCCATTCTATCCTGTGCCAACCTCACTGTCTCAAACACATTCATTCTCACCACTCCACTCACAGAATCGATCCATCTCATCGAGGGTCTTCCTCTCCTGCACCGTCCCTCCACTCTCCCAAACATGATATCCCTCTCCAAGGACCAGTCCCTCCTTGCAATATGTCCAAAGTATGTCAGACGAAGCTTCAGAATCCTTGACTCCAGGGAACATTCTGGCTTCACCCTCTCCAGGACAAACCTGTTTGTTCTCCTAGCAGTCCATGGTATATTCAACACTCTTCTCCAGCACCACAACTAAAAGGCATCAATTCTCTTTCTATCATCCCTTTTCACTATCCAACTCTCTAATGCATAGCACGTAATTGCAAAGACTATATATAGCAGGCGACTCGACGGCACATAACAACAACAACAAACAACATATATAGCCAGGATGAGGTGCACCTTAGTCTCCAGCCTGATGCTGTTGCACTTCAATACTCTTGAGAGGTCCCTCACAGCTGGCTTTCTCAACGCAATTCATCTCCTGATTTCCTGGCTGCTGTTACCAAGAGTGTTGACTTTGGAGCCAAGTAAACTAAAACTGTCAACTATATCAACCTCTTAACCATCCATACTGATGCTGCCAATTGGCCCAGTGGTGAGAACCTTTGCTTTCTTGATGTTGAGCTTCAATCCATATTGAAGACTGCAGTCCTTGACCTTCTGCAGCAAGCGCTTCAGGTCCTCCTTAGTTTCAGCAAGCAGGGTTGTGTCATCTGCACAACGCAGGTTGTTGACAATTCTTCCACCAATCCTGATGCCACATTCCTCTTCAGACAGCCCAGTGTCTCGGATGATCTGTTCTGCATAAAGATTGCAAAGGTATGGAGACAAAATACATCCCTGATGGACCCCTTCCCTAATTTTGAACCATCCAGTGTCTCCCTCCTCTGTTCTGACGACTGACTCTTGGTCCAAGTATAGGTTTCTCATTAGCACAAACAAATGTTCTGGGATTCCCATTCTCAGAGTCAGCCATAGCGTGTTGTGATCCACTCAGTCAAAAGCCTTTGCATAGTCAATGAAGCACAGAGAGGCATTCTTCTGGTATTTTCTGCTTTCTGCCAAGATCCATCTTACATTTGTTATAATATCCCTAGTTCCACGACCTTTTCTAAATCTAGCCTGCACATCTGGCAGTTCTCTGTTGACATAATGTTCCAAACGTTTTTGGATAATTTTCAGCAGAATCTTGCTTGCATGTGATATCAATGATATTGTTCGATAATTTCCACACTCTGTTGGATCACCTTTTTTGGAATGGGAACAACTATTGATCTCTTCTAGTCAGTTGGGCAGCTGGCTGTCCTCCAGATTTCCTGACACAACGTAGTGAGCACATCCAGGGCAGCATCTGTTTGTTGAAATAAATCAATAGGTATGCAGTCAACTCCTGGAGCTTTGTTATTTGCCAATTCCTTCATAGCAACTTGAACTTCCTCCTTCATCACCATAGGTTCTTGCTCATATGTTATTTCATGAAATTCCTCTGTGTCAGCCAATTCCTTCTGATACACTGACTCTGTGTACTCCTTCCATCTTCTTTTTGTACATCCTGGGTCATTCAACATTCTACCCACTCTATCTTTAAGTATTGCAACCCATGGTTTGAATTTGTTTTTCAACTCCTTCAGCTGAAGAAACGCTGAGCGAGTCCAGCCCTTTTGATTTTCTGTCTCCAGCCCTCTGCACATTTCATTATAGTATCTTGCTTTGTCGTCCCAAGCTGCCTTTTGAATTCTTTTATTCAGCTCTTTGATTTCTTGATTTCTTCCTTTAGCTTTGGCTTCTCGGCACTCTAATGCAATACTCAGAGTCTCATCTGACATCCATCTTGGTCTTTTCTTCTTCTTTTGCATTTGTAATGATCTTTTGCATTTTTCATGGACAATTTTCTTGATATTCTCCCAGAGCTCATTTGGTCTATTCTCATTGGTGCTCAAGGCCTCAAACCTGTTCCTGAGATGGTTTTGAAATTCTAGTGGGACAGGCTTAAGGTCAAATCTTGGTTCCGGTGGACTTGACTTAATATTCCTCAACTTTGGCTTGAATTTGCATATGAGTTGTTGGTGGTCTGTCCCATAATCAACACCGGGCCTAGCTTTCACTGCTGATATTGAGCTTCTCCAATGAATCTTTCCACAAATGTAATTGATTTGATTCCTATGCATACCATCAGGTGAAATCCATGTGTATAGCCTGCATTTATGTTTCTTACAAAAGGTATTTGCAGTGAATAAATCATTGAATGTGCAGAGCTCTATCATTCTATCTCCAGCCTCATTTCTCTCACCGAGCCCATGTTTTCCAGCTACTGAGCCTTCTTCCCTGTTTCCAACTTTTGAATTCCAGTCGCCCATTATTATTAGTGCATCTTGATTGCATGTTTGATCAATTTCTGACTGCAAAAGTTGATAAAATCTTCTATTTCCTCTTCTTTGGCTCTAGTTGTTGGTACACATATTTGAATGATAGTGGTATTCACTGGACTTCCTTGTATGCATATGGATATTATCCTGCTGCTCACCACATTGTATTTCAGGATAGATCTATAAATGACTTTTTAATTATGAAACCAACCTCATTTTTTCTCACCTTTTCATCTCCAGCATAGTAAATCATATAATCATCTGATTCAAAATGTTCCATGCCAAGCCATCTTATTTCACCAATAGCTAATATGTAGTGTGTACAAGTACTAGATGAGAAATTAGTTTCTGATCCCAGCTCTGTTCATATTTCCCATTGTTCTTGTTTCTATGCCAATCTCTAGACACCTTATACGACATGGTAGAATCTCAATAAGGTTTCCAAATGGAAAGAGACTCCTCTATATTTCTGCCTATTAGGCTTGAACTATCAACCATTCAGGTAGCTTCCAAGCATTTCACTAGGGTGACACTAGATGTCACTAGGTGAAACTAGGGTCCATCCTGCATATATTCTCTCATCAATGACATTAAGTTTATTATGATGAAAAATCTCTATATGGCAGAGAAGAACTGCCCCATTGAATCTCCAAAGCTATAAATATTAAGAGCAGCAGATGACTTCATCTTTCTTCTGAGGTCTAGCTAGTAGGCTTGGTGTCCTTGGAAAAGCATTCTGTGCTTGAATAAGTGAGAGAGGAGTCAATAAAAGACAGGAAGATCCTTAAAGATATGCATTGATACAGTGACTGTAGCATTGGGTTTAAGCATAGCAGAGATTAGTACAGCACTGTGCTAAGTTTCATTCTGCTTTACAATGGGTTATTTGACTTGAAGCTAACTTAACAGCAATTAAAAACTGAAAGCAATCTACAGATATAATGCAATCCTGATCCAGAGTTCATCATCATTCTTTAAAAAAAAATTACGAGTAATTAGCAATTTTATAGAGAAAGGAAAGAGACCTCAGATAAGCAAAGTATTAATGAAGAATAAAAATAACATAAGATGTCCTACATTAACCTCAAAAATTACACAGTCACAGTAATCAAATACCCTGTGACTGGTACATGGATAAATTGAGTAGACTTGGGAACCCAGAAGTAAATTCATGCATCTTGGGGAAGCATATTTTCTAACAAAGAAATATAATTTATTAAATGGAGAAAAGACAATCTCTTTGACAAATGGTACTGACAAAACTGGTTATCTATTTACAGAAAATGGAAATAATATCCATACCTCGCACCATATACAAAACCAACTCAAGATCGATCAAGGACATCAAGGGTAAAGCCTAAAAGTGTTAAGATCAAAAGAAAAATAGGGACAAATCTGGAGATCCTAAGAACAATGAACTCAAGGAGATCAGAAGTTGTGAGTTTACTACAGGACAGAGCACATTTCAAATCTGTTACTCCTGTACAAGTAAACTTAAGAGACACTGGACACAGGAAGAAGAAAAAAAATCTCTCTGACAAGCTGTCAGGTCATGGGTCGGACAATGGGAGATTAATTAATTCTGAAGGCATTTGGTAGAAGTGAAGTGGTATCCTGCTGGAGGGTGGAGCTGGGAAATAAGTGGGTCAAGGCAGCACTGGGCTAAGGGCAGGGACTAC
>NW_006400005.1:1783554-1801032 GCF_000299155.1 Elephantulus edwardii
AATGAGATTGGCACAGGATGGAGCACGGTTTAGGGCTGTTGTACATAGAGTCTCTATGAGTCGCAAACGACTCGACGGCACATAACAACAACAGCAACTCCTAAGGTCATAATGAGTTGTAATTGACTCTACAGTACTAAATAATAACTACATGTGACATAGGTCTGGTGGCTTAGTGGTAAGGAGTTACTGCTAACCTAAAGTGGCGTCTTTCTTGCTCTTTGAGTCCACCAATCGCTCCATGGGAGACAGATGAATAATATCCTCAGAAAACTTACTGGAAGGCCAATTATGTTGGTTACAACTAAATGTCACAGACTATCCAACACAATTAGAAACACACAGCCAGCCAATGATAAATGAGACTGTTTTTGTTGCATACTGTTAAGTCTGCACTGACTCATAATTTAACCCTCTAGTGGGTTTTCAGAGGCTTTAAATCTCATGAAAAGAGACTGCCCATCTTTCTCCCTCAGAGCTGCTGGTGGATTAGAATTTGGAACTACATGCAACTTCTTGGCACTAGGCCACCAGTACTCCCTAAACTAGACAATCCTTGTTGATGTTGTGCCATCAAGTCAGAATATGATGACCTTCCAGTGGGTTTTCAGAAGCAGTAAACCTGGGAGAAGATTTCTAAACATTTTGCTGTGGAGCAGTAGGTGAATTTCAACCACTTGCCTTCAGATTGGCAGCACAGTTCTCTATCACTAAGCTATCAGAGTTCCCTAAAACAGGTGAATAAGAATGCCTAAAAATTAAATTCTAACATACTCCAAAAGACTTCTCTAAAACAATTAAAAAAGACCTGCAGACTAGAAAGAAATATCTGGCAATGGAATATCTAACAAGGGACTAATCCCTAAAGTGTATAAAAAATGCCAACACTTCAAGAACAGAAAGACAAATAATTCAACTAAAAAATTCACAAAGGATATGAAAAGACGTTGGAGTAGCCAACAAGCACATGAAGAAATAAATGTCCATGATCACCAGTGACTCGATCATTGCCATTAAGTAAAAATTTACTCATAGCTGACTCTCCAGTTGATTTCTGGACTAAATCCAGAAGTTGTCCACATTTATTCCCTTGAGCAGCTGGTGGATTGGAACTGCCAGAGAGGCCTGACATTTGGAATAGTACCAGAGCTTCCTTAGCAATTGAATACACAGAAATCAAACAACAATGAGATATCATCTGATCCCAGCAACAAAAGCAAAATTGGATCAGACAAAAAATTGCCTTTCAAGGAAACTCTCATAAACTGCTGATGGGACTGTAAAATGATGAACCTCCCCTATAGAAAGCAGTTTGGCACTTCTGTGAAAGCTGAACTAGAAATATCATTTGCTTCAGTGATCCCACTACAAGGCGTATGTCTTAAGGAAAGAAAATCTGCTCCACCAACAGATTTTTAAGGATAATATCCTTGATGTCACCCCACAACTAATCTGGTCTTCGATCATTGGTATACAATGCCTCTAAGCAATTCTTCAGATAATTTTTAAATCCATGTGGGATAGATTCACAGTTGTGTTTTGGATGACGTGAACTTAGTTTTATTTTCTTCAGCCTGAATTTGAACTTTCACATGAGTAACTGACGGCCTATCCCACAGTCACCACCTGCCCTGGTTTTGACTACTGTTATTAAGTGTCTCCAATGATTCCTACCACAGATAATAACCATTCTGATTCCTGTGCAATCCACTAGGTAATGTCCATGTGTGTAAAATCAGTGTGTGTGTGTGTGTGTGTGTGTGTGTGTGTGTGTGTGTGTGTGTGTGTGTGTGTGTGTGTGTGTGTGTGTGTGTGTGTGTGTGTGTGTGTGAATGTTTAAAGATTTTCTTTTAAGACAGTGAAAGAATGAGAGTTTGCCAAGAAAACTGTCACTGGACTTTTGTGACCAATATCTGTTCTAGGCAGTGAAGCGGGGTGCAAGGTTGGGATTCCTTGCTTCCTTATGTAGATCACTTTGCTTCACTTATTTAAAGCATTTATCTGAGATGTGCCAGGCACATGGGAGTCACTGGTAAACAAAACAGAAAATTCCCCACCCCTTTAAAATTTACATTTTCATGCAGTTGCAGAACAAGGGGAAAGTACAGTCAATAAAGAGATTGTTTGGCATGTTCTCTAGGGCTGGGGCAGTGTCCCAGGAAGCTGCCAACGTGTTGGGATCATTGTGTAAGGAGATCTCTGTTGAATCCTCCATAGCCATGAATGTGGATGATGGGCAGAAATGCTTCCTCCAAGCAGAGCACCTATAGGGCCAGTTGGTTCTGTGGCTGAAGCCTCTGCTGCAGAAGCCTGTTTGGGACTGCTTATCCTACTTCTCTGTGGGAAATGATTCCAGGAAGAAATGTGTAAATAAAGACCCAAGAGACAAACAACATACAGAGACAAAATAGGACCGCTGCAGCTAGAAAGGACAGGACTGGACCCCCACGGCAGCTGTGCCATCATTATATATGCCTTTTGGAAACAAAAAGATGGTTCACAGGGAAATAGATACTTTAAGGGTTACATCATAGAGCCCAGGCAAGCAGGGTACAAGTTGTTGTTATGTGCCATCAAGTCGTTTGCGACTCAGCGGCCCTATGTACAACAGCCCTAAATCCTGCTCTATCCTGTGCAAATCGCGGTGCCTCTGACACACGCATCCAGATTACCCCAGTCACTGAATCAATCCACCTCATTGAGGGTCTTCCCCTCCTAGGCGGTCCCTTTACCCTACCAAGCATGATGTCCCTTTCCAAGGATCTGTCTCTCCTTACAACATGTCCAAAGTATGTCAGAAAAAGCCCCAGAATCCTTGGCTCCAAGGAGCAGTGTGGTTTAACTCTCTCCAGGATGGATCTGTTTGTTTTCTTAGCACTCCATGGAACATTCAATACTCTTCTCCAGCACCACAGCTCAAAGGCGTCAATTCTTCTATCCTCCCTAGTCATTGTCCAACTCTTTATGCACAACAAGTGATTGCAAAGACCATGGCCTGTATCAGCCAGACCTTAGTCTCCAGAGAGACACCGTTGCTCTTGAGTACTTTAGAGAGGTCCCTAACCGCAGACTTTCCCATCACAATACGTTTTTTGTTGTTTTTTTTTTAATTTCCTGGCTGCTGGTGCCAAGAGTGTTGCCTGAAGAGCCGAGCAAACTGAAGCTGTGAACAATCTCAATCTCTTCTTCATCCATCCTGATGCTACCAATTGGTCCAGTGGTGATAATCTTTGTCTTCTTGACATTGAGCTTTAGTCCATACTGAAGGCTGCAGTCCTTGACCCTCTGCAGCAAATGCATGAGGTCCTTCTCAGTTTCAGACAGCAGGGTTGTGTCATCTGCATAACGCAGATTGTTGATAGATCTTCCACCAGTCCTAATGCCACGCTTCTCCTCATAGAGCCCCGCTTCTCGGATAATCTGCTCTGCATACAGGTTGAAAAGGTATGGAGATAGGACACATCCCTGGCGTACACCTTTCTCAATTTTAAACCATGCAGTGTTGCCCTGCTTATACACATGCATTTCACCAGATGGCATGTATAGGAATCAGACTGATTACATCTGCGGAAAAACCGCTGGAGAAGCTCAATATCAGCTGTGAAAACTAGGCCAGAAGCTGATTGTGGAACAGACCACCAACTACTCATATGCAAGTTCAAGTTGAAGCTGAGGAAAATTAAATCAAATCCACAGGAGCAAAAATATGACTTTAATTTCATCCCACCTGAATTTCAGAATCATCACAGGAAAAGGTTTGAGGCCTTGAACACTAATGAGCGAAGACCAGATGAATTGTGGGAGGATGTTAAATGTATCATCCAGGAAGAGTGCAAATGGTCATTACAAATACAGAAGAGGAAGAAAAGACCAAAATGGATGTGAGAAGAAACTCTGAAAATTACACTGGAACGTAGAGAAGCCAAAGCACAAGGAAGAATTCAAGACTCTAAAGAGCTGAAGAGAAGATTCCAAAAGGCAGCATGGAATGACAAAGCAAAATATTACAATGAAATGTGCGAGGAGCTAGAGTCAGAAAATCAAAAGGGACGAACTCGTTCAGCATTTCTTAAGCTCAAGGACTGAAGAACAAATTCAAACCTTGAGTTGCTATAATCAAGGATGCTTTAGGCAGAATATTAAATGATCCAGGAGGTATCAAAAGAAGATGGAAGGAATATACTGAGTCATTATATTGAAAGGAATTGGCAGATACAGAAGAATTTAATGAAATAACACTTGAGCAAGAGCCTATGGTACTGAAGGAAGAAGTTCAAGCTGCTTTGAAGGAAATAGCAAAAAAATAAGGCCCCCAGAATAGACGGTATATCAATTGATATATTTAAGCTAACAGATGCTGCCCTGGATGTGCTCACCAAGTTGTGGCAAGAAATCTGGAGAACAACCACTTGGCCAGCTGACTGGAAGAGATCTACATATGTTCCCATCCCAAAGAAGGGTGACCCAACCAAGTGTGGAAACTACAGAACAATCTCATTGATTTCACATGCAAGCAAGATTCTACTGAAGATTATCCAAAAACGACTGGAACAGCACATCAGCAGAGAACTGCCAGAAGTCCTGGCTGGGTTTAGAAGGGGTGGTGGTACTAGGGATATTGTAGCTGATGTTAGATGGATCTTAGCTGAAAGCAGAGAATACCAGAAGAATGTCTATCTGTGTTTCATTGATTATGCAAAGGCATTTGACTGTGTGGATCATAACAAACTGTGGCTGACTCTGAGAAGAACGGGAATCCCAGAACATTTAATCGTGCTAATGCGAAACCTATACTTGGACCAAGAGGGTACAAGTAGAAACATTAAAATTACCATAGGGTTCAGATGGACTGGGTACATAGTTAGATACATTCAACCAAGACTTCTTTGTATTCATAATTTGTGCTTTCTCTCATCTTGCAACAACCTTATCAAGAGCAGGAATAATAATGAAAGTCAAGGTCTAAAGACATATGAGAACTTCTTGCAATCTTTCTTCTCACGGAGCCCTGTGATCTCTGCTTGCAATCTTTCTGAAGACACCTTCTGTGTGCAAGGTATACAGCCATATTTTATGCATGAAGTCCTTTACGTTCTTTGGTCCTCTACAGAAGCCACATTTGAAGGGCCTCTACGGCCTCTGAGTCACTTGGTGCACTGTCAGGGATGACTGCTGAAGGAAGCTGTTGGGTCACTAGGTACATATATTTGGCCTCTTGCTGTAGCGTTTTCTTTGATGAACTATTAACTGAGAGAGAAACTTAAAGACCTTGAAACATTGAGGACATCGATACAGTTTGAGGGGTGCTATAATTCTTTACTCTTTCCTTCCATCTGGAAATTGTCCCTCATTGCTCCTTGGTGCAAGGCCAGGCTCAGGGGTGGCTGGGTCTGGCATGGATATCAAATGTATAGGGAAACCCATATGAGAGTGTCCTGCCACGGCCTCTTCCTGAAGTCCTGAGGCACCTAGACCTGAATTTTGGGAGCTTTTTGCATTGTGCTGACCAGCTTCTCCTTCAGGTCTTGAAAAAGTCTCTTTTGGGATAATTTGTCAGAAAGGTTCTGAATTGTGTCCTCTGTTAAGACTGTCAGGGTCTTGTGTCCTTATCAAAGCTGGGCTGATGCAGTCTTTATCTTCTCCTCCTGTTTGGGTGTGGGGCTTTTCCAGAGTTTGGAGGGAGATCCTCATGTTCCTTCTATTTGTGTTCTCAGGTAACATTTTTTTTAAGTGAAAAATGTTTTTTAAGGACATATATGTAGGAAAGAGGGCTTCTTGTCCCACATGTGGATTCAGACACAGTCAGCTGGCCCTAGGCAATCCGTTTTTAAGTCTTCCATAAACTTCTCCAGGTTTCTGCCCCTTGAACACTGTAATTCTCACAAGGTGGAATTGATTGTGGAGCTTTCATGCCTTATAAGCTGCTCTAGAACCAATTTGGAAATCATCTCCTCCTTGCTGTGTTTCTCTGGCTGCAGCCAGGAGTGAAAATTTTTGTGGAGTCGTTGGAGTTCTTCTATTTCTGATGAGTTAAATATATATTGAGATACGCTGAGAACAGGGCTCTGGAATCCCTACAGCCCATCATTGTCCTGGACATCACGTCTTAGGGTAGAGTCAGACTCTTGATTTTCTGATTCAGGATAGGATGTGGATGGTTCACTTCGAAAGGATTTTTTTAAGACTTAAAGCTATGCTTAGCAAGATGACAAAGAGATTCCACTTGGAGATTCAGGGTTTCTGCTAACAACTGGTGCAAAGTCAAAAGCTTATATTCTGGAACAGTTCAACCTTCTTAGTCAAATATTCAGACTATCTTCTTGTGCTGCTGTGTGTGTATGTGTTTTAAATATTTGCAATTAATAAATTAATGAGTGTAAGCAATCATTTGATTTCTGGCCTCATTCTGTCACCAAGTCTGTACTTTCCAATTACTGTTCCTTCTTCACTGTTTCCAACTCTTGCATTCCAGTCACCAATTATCATTAAATGCATCTTGACTGCATGTTGGTCAATTTCAGACTCAGAAAATTAAGCAAAATTTGGTAAAAATCCCCAGTTTGCTCCTCTTTGGCTTTAGCTGTTGGTGCATATATTTGAATAGTAGTCATATTAACAGATCTTTCTTATATGCATTTAGGTAATATCCTATCACTCACAATGCTGTATTTCAACATAGAAGTAAAAAATTGTCTTTTTAACTATGAATGCTACATCCTTCTTCCTCAGTTTTTCATTCCCAGTATAGTAGGTCATGTGATTATCTAATTCAAAGTGGCCAATGTGAGCTCATCTCACTGATGCCTAGGATACCAAAACTCATGTACTCCATTTCATTTTTTTGACACCTTCTAGTTTTCCTAAAGCCATACTTTCCACATTTCACCTTTCCAAATATTAAAGGATGTTTGCAACTTTTTCTTCTCCTTATGACTGACTTCCAATGTGGATTCTATCTGGAGTCGTCTGTTGTTCATAGGGTTTTCAGAGGCCTATTATTTCAGAAGTGGATGGCCAATCCTGCTTCCCACTCTTACCTTATTAGGGAGCTCTGATGAAACCTGTCCACCATGTGTGACCCTTTTGATATTTCACACACTCGTGGCACAGCCTCCAGCATCATAGGAACCCACAAGCTACCACAGTACAGCAAACTGGCAGACAAGCATGACACTAATAAGAGGAATTGACAAACAAGCAAACATACAAACCTAAACTATAAAATAACTAGCAACATGCAAATCATTCCCCCAATACAACAAACTGACAGATAAGTATTGTATCTCTAGAAGCAAATCAGGCATACAATTATCATGGGTGCTGGAGCCTATTGCCTGAGATCTGTGGCTGGCATGGTGTGATACCACCACAGATAAGGGTATTATGGCACAGCAGTTACTCAGCTGGATCTTCAGTGCTGGTGTTCCACACAAGGCCGGTGCCCCTGTGACTCTTGGATTCAAATTGGGAAGGTAGCGTGGTGAGGGGAGCTGCTTTCACTATCTTCTGGGTGCTAGATCTCTGCTTAAGACACAGGGGTTCAGTAAGGCTGGGATGGGGTGAACTTGGCTGGCTTATGAGAGGTTAAAATCAGATGATGACTCAACAGTCTGCATTAGTCAACAGTCTGCATTAGGCAAACTTGCTTGCTGAAAAGTGAGGAGAACTTGAAGTGTTTGCTGCAGAAGTTCAAAGATCACCCCCCTCAATGTAGATTATATCTTAACAATAAAATAACAAAAGTCCTCAGCACTGATTCAGTACAAAACATCACCATAGTTGGAGAAACATTGACATTGTCAATGATTTCATCTTACTTGGATCCACAATCAACATCCTTGGTACCAGAGTCAGGAGATCAGGAGATCCATTGGGATGTCTATTGTCAAGGACTTCTCCAAGGTTACCTAAGAGCAATGATATAATTTTACAGAATAAGGTAGTGCATCTGTTTCAAACCATGGTTATCTTTGTATGCATCTGAGAATTGGACATTGAATAAGAGTGGCAGAAAAATAATGTATGCCCTTCAGTTGTGCTGTTGTAGGATAGCATTTTATTACATGGATGGCCAAAACAAAAAATTAAAAAAAACAGCTTGGAGAAAGTGTAGCCAGAATGCTCTGTGAAGGCAAAGAATGAAGCTTCACCTCACATATTTTAGTCATGTTGTTCTTGTTGTTGTTAGTTGTCTTTAAGATAAGTACAACCCATAGCAAACCTATAAAAAATAGGTCTGAACCCTGTCCTGTCTTGTGCAATCCTCACAATCTCTGACAAATTTGAGCTCATTTCTGCAGGCGCTGTGCCAATCTGTCTGGTTGGCAGTCTTCTTTTCTTTAACTAATCCTCCGCCTTTCTAAACACAATGTCCCTCTTCAGGGAATAACCTCTCCCAGAAACATACCCTAAGTATGTTGTGTTATTTTTGCTTCCAAGGAGCATTCTGGTTGCACTTTCTCTAAAACATAACAGTTTATTCTTTTGCTAATCCCTAAGATATTCAGTATTCTTTTCTAACATCACAGCACAAAGGCTCAATTCTTCTTCTGTCATCTTTATTCACCACCCAAATATCAGATGCATAGCAAGCAATTGAAAAGACAATGGCTGGAATCAGACACAGCTTAATCTTCAAACTGCCACCATTGTTCCTCAATAATTTGAAGAGGTCTCTGACTACATACATTGCTGGTGAAATATACCTCCCGATCTCCTGAACTTCTAGTTGATTTTGAATCAATACCAATGGTGCTGGTTGTGGATTTAAGTAAAATGATGTAATTGACAGTTTCAATCTTTTCTCCATCTACCATAATGTCTATTGGTATAGTGGTGAGAATTTTTCTTTTCTTGACATTGAGATGCAATCCATATTAAAGGATTTATTCTTTGATCATCTGCAGAAACTGCTTCAAGTCCTCTCTTTCAGCAAGCAAGATAGTGTCATCTGCATAACGTAGTTTATTGCTGAGTCTTCCTCCAATTCTAATGTTACATTCTTCATAGAATCCAACTTCTTGAATAATTTGCTCAGCATACAGATTGAATAGATATGGAGAAAGAAATCAACCCTGACAGGCCCTTTTCTTTTCTTTTTTTAAGATGTATTTTCTTTTGTACATAGGACTAAAGAGGATGGAAGGAGAATTGATGCCTTTGAGCTGTGGTGCTGGAAAAGAGTATTGAGTGTACCATGGACTGCTAGGAAAACAAATATTCATCCTGGAAAGGGTCAAACCAGGCAGCTCCTTGGAGGCAAGGATTCTGAGACTTCACCTAACATACTTTGGACATGTTGTGAGGAAAGACTGGTCCTTGGAGAAGTACATCATGGGTGGAGGGACAGCGCAGGAGGGGAAGGCCCTTTATGAGGTGGATTGATTCAGTGACTGGGGTAATTGGGATGGGTGTATCAGAGATGGTGCGATTGGCATAGGACAGACCAGAGTTTAGGGCTGTTGTACATAGGGTCGCTATGAGTCGCAAGCGACTCGATGGCACATAACAACAACAACATTTTCTTTCGTATTGTTTGCAGAAAACACTGCATGGTTCAAAACTGGGAAGGGTGTGCACCAAGGATATATCCTTTCACCATACCTTTTCAATTTATATGCAGAACAGATTATCCTGGAGTCTGGGTTCTATGAGGAGAAATGTGGCATCACGATTGGAGCTAGACTCATCAACAATCTGCCTTATGCAGATGACACAACCGTGCTTGCTGAAACTGAGGAGGACCTGAAGCACTTGCTGCAGAAAGTCAAGGACTGCAGCCTTCAATATAGATTGAAGCTCAACAACAAGAAAACAAAGATTCTCACCAATTGGAAGCATACGATAGATGGTGAAGAGACTGAGATTGTTAACAACTTCAATTTGCTTGGCTCTACAATCAACACTCTTGGTACCAGTTGTTGTTGTTGTTGTTGTTGTTATATGCTGTCGACTCATAGCGACCCTATGTACTACAGCCCTAAACTCTACCCTATCCTGTGTCAATCTCACCATCTCTGACACACCTACCCCCATTACCCCAGTCACTGAATCAATCCATCTCATCGAGGGTCATCCTCTCCTGTGCTGTCCCTCCACCCTCCCAAGCATGACGTTCCTCTCCAAGGACTGGTCCCTCCTTGCAAAATGCCCAAAATATGTCAGATGAAGCTTCAGAATCCTTGCCTCCAAGGAGCAGGGTGGTTTCACCCTCTCCAGAACAGACCTGTTCATTTTCCTATCGTAATACATCTTTTAATTTTCTGGCTGCTGGTACCAAGAGTGTTGACTGTGGATCCAAGCAAACCAAAACTGTGAACAATCTCAAAATTAAAAGAGTAATTGCATTGAGAAAGTCTGCTGTCAGATACCTCTCCAAAGTATCGAAGAGCAATGATGTCAGTCTTGAGACTAAGGTGTGCCTGATACATGCCATGTTCTTTTCAATTACTTGCAATGCATCAGAAAGCTTGGCAATGACTAGGGATGATAGAAGGAAAGTTGATGCTTTTGATCTGTAGTGCTGGAGAAGGGTATTGACTATACTATGGACTGCTAGGAGAACAAACAAGTCCATCCTGGAGAGGGTGAAACCAGGCTGCTTCTTGGAGGCAAGGATTCTGAAGCATCATCTGACATACTTTGGATGTGTTGCAAGGTGGGATCAGTCCTTAGAGAGGGACGTCATGCTTGGGAGGGTGCAGGGACAGTGCAGGAGCAGAAGACCCTCGATGGGGTGGATTGATTTAGTGACTGGGGTAATGAGGATAGGTGTGTCAGAAACAATAAGATTGGCATGGGATAAAGCAAGATTTAGGGCTGTTGTACATAGGGTTGCTATGAGTCTCAGGTGACTGGATAGCAAATAACAGCAACATTGGTTTGCATATAAAATTTGTATACCTTGTGTTTCGTTCATATATATTGTGTTTACACATCTCTTCATTCATATTAAGTTTTATACATTCATTCCCATACACTGTGTCATATAAACCACCTTTCTTAATTTTAAACTATGTAGTGTTCTTTTGCTTTGTTTGCAGAACAGCCTCTTGGTCCAGCAATAGATTTCTCATGAGCACAGTTAAGTGTTCTGGGATTTCTATTCTTCTCAATGTTATCCATAATTTGTTATTGTTATTCTTTCACTGTATTATAATTTCACCTGCCCTTAAATTTCCTCCCTAATCTTCTGAGTAAACATTGCCAATTTTATCTTATCTAGATACTATTTTTAATATTAAAATGTACAGGGAAGATTTTATTTTGAAAGATGTCAAGGAATATATTTTAGTTTAAAGATTGTCATAGAGCAATATTCACTTAGGAGAATTCAGGTAGCCTCAATGGCCCTAAATCTGAGTTCTATCAAATTTGCAATTCTGTTCTGCATTATGCTGATTTTGATGAGGATTTTTCTGTAGAATTTTTAATCTAAACGTCCCATAATGGTTAACAATGTGCTGTCCAACTCTTTTGGTCTTATGACAAAGGGCGGAGTTTTTCTTGGAGACTATTAACCACAGGTCCCCTCTGAAAATTTGCCAGAGGGTCAGCTGTAGGTTGGTTCTGACTCTGCAGTACACACAACAATAAGGTGTTTCCCTGTAAAGCAGCATTAGCAGCAGCTGTTCTTCTTCTGGTGGTGTGAAAATATGCATCATACACAAGAATAACGATAACTTTTTTCCTTCAATGGAAATAATGATTTCATTGTGTAGGTGTACTGAGTTTTATCTGTCTACTCCCCTCATAAAAAGTATGTATGAAATGAATCCAAGTTTGGCAACTGTCAGTTGACTTACTATGTACTTTTTGTTTACTGTGTTTTATGAAACTATGAATTATTGTTTCTTTAGGTTAATACCCAGGAGTGAGGTTTCTGAATCATATGGGAAGTGTATATGATTAATTTTAAACAATTTCCTAAATTGTTTTCCAGAATGCTCTTAATTCTGATTATTTTTTCCAAACTAGTGTCCTAGGTAATCTTAGGACAGGCTAGGTTGAAAGTTCTTGCCTACTGTTTTTCAATAGTTAATTCATAGAGTGAATCTAATAATAAGATATACATGGTAAAATGAGATCCATTTTTCTCTATGGGAATATTCAGTCTTGCATCAGGTAAATTATAATCTATGGACAGAATTATATTATCTGTAATTTTACCAATTAAAAACATGTTCTATAAAAAATAGGAATACAGACGTATGAGACAATACATCTTCATATCTAATAATAGCTTGTTCTTTGTTGCCAAAATGCTTGTTACAGCAATTTTTAAATGTGCTAGTTTAAATACACCCAGAGAGTGGAGATTATTTATAAACAACTGTGTTGAATAATTAATCCATATTTCTCTCTAGAATTTGCATTATTTATAAAAACAGACTCAGGTGTGTTTTCAACATTTACAATTTCCTGTACACGTAGAAGAAAAATTTATTAGAGACATATCAATAAAATGGAAAGCTCATACTAATTCTTCATTTTAAAAATCTATTATAGATTGAGATTTGTCTCTTCACTCTGTGGTAGGCTATCAAGCACTGCAGCAAACAAACAAACAATGCAATGAGTCTAGGTAAAATTACAAAAAACATCTCAAACTTCTATCCATAATATTTAAACAACATTGATTTTAATCAATACTACATACAAAATGCAAGTCAGCTGACTACTATCGTTTAAAACAAAGAAACAAAAACACCTTTATATCCTGTGTATGCTATTTAATTATCACTGACTTTCATCACTATTTTTTAATCAATTTGGTACTATAAATTTTCTGCAGAATAATCATTTATTTGTATTTATGGAGTGGATTGAAATTTTCATGCATGGTGCATAAATAGATAGGGACAACACGAAAAAATGAATTTCTGATAGAAAAAAATTCTGGAGTGTGTCACATGAGCCATCCAAATATGGCAAATAATTATGCTGATAATAAAAATGACAACAGATTATTCTTTTCTAGATATGTATTTTGCAGATCTAATCATGCCTTGTATTAACCAAATTTAGAACTAACTAATATTTTTTAAAATTACCCAAATAATTTCTCTTGTTGGGTTTTCAGAGGAATAATTAATGAATATAAAGTGCTTTGGAAAGTTAATGTACCATCCAAGTTCTGAAAAATAAAAATCCCTTTGTTATTCAGTAAAAAATATCTAATCAATAAAATAAGTTGAAATTCACTTTCTTTTATCAGGTTGTATTTTAGCAAAAGAGCATTATGGTTGAATACCAAAGGGGTCTTTTTATGACAAAGATTTCAGTGTTTGTACACATTTGTCACAAGTATAAAGGATGATACTTCAGTAGCTATTAGATTGCATCAGAAGGGTTCCTACATTGGTTTGGTGCCAAACATTAAGGTTGTAGAAGGGTATACATTGTCTTTGCCATTTAAAAAATATCAGCTATGCTGAGTGATTGGTCCCTCCTTGCAACATGCCCAAAGTATGTCATACAAAGCTTCAGAATACATGCCTTACAAGGACCAGCCTGGTTTCACCCTCTCTAAGACAAACTTGTTGGTTTTCTTACCCATAGTATATGCAATACTCTTCTGCAGTATCACAACTCAAAGGCATTAATTCTTAGCCTAAATAAATAGAAACATGTTCCTTGTTTATGGATAATGAAATGTGCAGAGCTGGAGTCAGAAAGTAAAAGGGGCCAAACTCCTTCAGCATATCTTAAGCTCAAGAAACTGAAGAACAAATTCAAGCTGCGAGTTGCAATACTTAAGGATGCTTCTGCGAATATGAAATGATCCAGGAAGTATTAAAAGAAGACGGAAAGAGCATACAGAGTCATTGTACCAAAAGGAATTGGTAGACACAGAAGAAATTCATGAAACAATGTATGAGAAAGAGCCTGTGGTGATAAGGAAAAAGTTCAAGCTACTGTGAAAGAATTGGGGGGGGAAAAGCCCCAGGAATTGATGGCATATCAATTGGTATATTTCAACAAACAGATACTGCCCTAGATGTGTTCACTAAGTTGTGCCAAGAAATCTGGAGGACAACCACCTGGCCAACTGACTGGAAGAGATCTATATTTGTCCCTATTCCAAAGAAAGATGATTTAACAGAGTGTGAAATTTATAGCACAATATCATTAATATCATATGCAAGCAAGATTTTGCTGAAAATTATCAAAAGACAACTGGAACAGCACATCAACAGAGAAGTGCCAGAAGTACAGGCCGGGTTGTAGCACTAGAAATATTATAGCTAAAGTTACTAATTTCCTTGGAAGGGTGTGGGAGGGAAGACAAAGATTCTTACTACTGGACCAATTGGCAGCATCAGGGTGGATGGTGAAGAGATTGAGATTGTTCACAGCTTTAGTTTGCTTGGCTCCACAGTCAACACTCTTGGCACCAGCAGCCAGGAAATTAAAAGACGTATTGTGATGGGAAAGACTGCAGTTACGGACCTCTCCAAAGTACTGAAGAGCAGTGGTGTCACTCTGGAGACTAAGGTGCACCTGATACAGGCCATGGTATCACTTGTTATGCATCAGAGAGTTGGACAATGACTAGGGAGGATAGAAGGAGAATTGATGCCTTTGAGCTGTAGTGCTGGAGAAGAGTGTTGAATATACCATGCACTGCTAAGAAAACAAACAGGTTCATCCTGGAGAGAGTAAAGCCAGACTGCTCCTTGGAGGTAAGAATTCTGAAGCTTCTTCTGACATACTTTGGACACAATGCAAGGAGGGACCAGACCTTGGAGAGAGACATCATGCTTGGGAGGGCACGCAGGAAGAGAAGACCCTCTATTGTGGATTGATTCAGTGACTGGGTTAATCGGAATGGGTGTGTCGGAGAGTGCGATTGGCACAGGACAGAGCAGAGTTTAGGGCTGTTGTACATAGGGTTTCTATGAGTCACAAGTGACTCGACAGCACATAACAACACAACAGTGTTGGATAGATCTTGGCAGAAAGCAGGGAGTAACAGAGGAATGCCTGTGTTTCATTGACTATACAAAGGCTTTTGACTGTGTGGATCACAACAAATTGTGGCTAACTTTGAGGAAAATGGGAATCACAGAACACTTGGTTGTGCTTATTATGTAAAACCTATGCTTGTACCAGAGCGCAGTCGTCAGAACAGAGCAAGGAAACACTGCATGGTTCACAGTTGGGAAGGATGTATGCCAAGGGTATGTCCTATCTCCGTGCCTTTTCAATCTATATGTGGATCAGATTTTTCAGGAGGTTGGTATTTATGAGGAGAAATGTGGCATCAAAATTGGAGGAAGACTGATCAACAATCTGCATTATGCAGATGACACAGCTTTGGTTAACAGCTTTGGTTTGCTAGGCTCCACAATCAACAGTCTTGGCACCAGCAGTCAGGAAATTAAAAGACATATAGCATTGAGAAAGTCTGCTGTCAGAGACCTCTCCAAAGTACTGAAGAGCAATGATGTTAATCTGGAGACTAAGGGTGTGCCTGGTCCAGGCCATGGTCTTTGTAGTCACTTGCTATGCATCAGAAAGTTGGACAATAACTAGGGATAATAGAAGGAAAGTTGTTGCCTTTGAGCTATGGTGCTGGAGAATAGTACTGAATATACCATGGACTGCTAAGAGAACAAACAGGTTTGTCCTGAAGGGTTAAACCAGGCTGCTCCTTGGAGTCAAGGATTCTGAAGCTTCGTCTGACATAGTTTGGACAAGTTGCAAGGAAGAACCAGTCCTTGGAGAGGGATATCATGCTTAGAAGAGTGGAGGGAAAACAAAGGAGGAGAAGACCCTCAATGATATGAACTGAGATAGTGGCTGGGGTAATGGGAATAGGTGTGTCAGAGACAGTGAGGTTGGCACAGGATAAGCAGGATTTAGGGCTGTTATACATAGGGATGTGGAGAGGTGAGAACTTTCACAAACTGTTGGTGATATTGTAAAATGGTACGACCACTCTGGAAGACAGTTTGCTGTTTCCTCAAAATGCTCAACATTGAAATACCATATGATCTAGCTATTCCACTGCTAGGAATATATTCTGATAAAAATAGAACTGACACACAAACAGAGATTTGTACACCAGTGTTCCTAACAGTGTTCACAATAGCAAGAACATGGAAACAGTCCAAATGTCCAAAAAAAAAAAAAAAAAGACTTGAGAAATTGTGGTACATTCACACAATGGAATATTGTTCAGCATTCAGGACAATGATTTCACAAAATATTATATAGAATGGAGAGGCTAGAGAGTATTATGTTGAATGAAATAACTCAGAGTCATAAAAACAAATACTGTGTAAGATTGTTATTGTAAAAACATGAAAGAAAAGAAAAAACATAACTAGTAAGATTTGGATAAAATGCCAAGGGGGGAAGATGAAAAGGGTTAAGGGTGGAGAGGGAGGGAAATCACAAGATCAGAGACTTCAGTGGGCAGAGGGAGGGCCTGAAGGAATTGAGAAAGAGCTAGTGGGGACCTAAAAACACAGAATGACATAGATTAGTGGTGATTAGTTTTATGAAATACAATGAATGTGAATGATTGTATGAAACACAATGTGAATGAAGAAATGTGTGAAACACAATGTTCATGAATGAAACACAATGTATACAAACTCTGTATTGTTGTTGTTGTTGTTAGGTGCCATTCAGTCTAGTACCACTCTTAGTGACCCCCATGAACAAAAAAATCTGAACTCTGTTCTATCCTGTGTCATCCTCACACTTCCTGACACACAGGAGCTCATTGTGGCAGTCACCATGTCAATTTATCTGGTGAAAGTTCTTCCTAGCCCCTCTTAGCACATCAGGTGAAGTCTTGTCATTATTGCCTCCAAAAAGCACTTCAGCTGCAAACATTCCAGGACATATCTTTTTATTCTTTTGACCATCCATAGGATGTTCAGTACTCTTCTCCAACACCACAACTCAAAGACATTAATTCTTCTTTTATCCTTATTCATTGTACAGCTCTCAGATCCATAGCAGAAGAGAGGTTCCTAACTGCAGATTTTCCCAGTGCAATGTGTCTCCTTATTTCCTGACTGCTGGTATCAAGAATGTTAATTGTGAATTCAAGGAAGATGAAGCTGTTGACAGTTTCAATCTCTTTGCCATCCATCATGATGTTGCCTATTGGTCTAATAGTAAGAATCTTTGTTTTCTTGACATTGAGATGGAATTCATGCCAAAGGCTGCATTCCTTGATCTTGTACAAGTGCTTCAAGTCTTCCTCACTTTGAGCAAGGATGGTTGTGTCATCTACATAACACAGGTTATTGGTGAATCACCCTCCAGTCTTTTCTTTTAAATTATTATTAAATTTTATTAGTTTGAGTGAACATTTACAGAGATTTTGGGTTTTCATTCATTCATTGTTGCACTGTTTTCTCTACCCTCCTCCCCAGTTCATTCTTCTTCCCCCCACCCCCCGAATGTCTGTTTTAATTGTCCAACTGCCACAGTGCTTGTCAAAGCCAGTTCTGATTA
>NW_006400005.1:1801682-1809019 GCF_000299155.1 Elephantulus edwardii
AGGAGAAAATGAATATACTTACCAGTAATGTTAATGCTCACCCACAGCTCTTCTGGGAGGGTCTAAATCGTTGAAGCATCCTCCTTTGTTTCCAGCTGGGAACTGGGGCCTGTGAGTCCTTTCTGCCACGAGATCTCCCTCCAATCTTGATGCCATGTTCCTCTTAATAGAGTCCAGCTTCTCTAATAATTTTCTCAACATATAGACTAAATATTTATGGAAAGATAATATAATCTTGCTGCACTCCCTTATTAATTTTAAACTACTTCTCTGCTCTGTTCGCACAATAGCCTCCTATGAGCACAATTAAGTGCTCTGGGGCTTCCATTCTTCTCGATGTTAGTCATAACTTCTTATGATCCATAGATTTAAATGCCTTTTCATAGTCAACAAAGCACAAATAGACATTTTTCTGGTGTTATTTTTACTTTCAGCCAGGATCCATCTGACACCAGCAAAAGTATTCCTGGTGTCACAGCCTCTTCTAGATCCTGCTTGAACTTCTGGCAGTTCCATATCTGTATACTGTTCTAGCTGTATTAATGATATTGTTTGAGAGTTTCCACATTCTATTGGATCACCTTTCTTGGCAATGGGAACAAATATGGACCTTTCCCAATCCACTGGCTCTGTAGCTATCCGCCAAATTTTCTGACATAGACTGGTGAGTGCATTCAAGGTTGTTGTTGTTGTTGGTATGTGCCATCGATTTGCTTGCGACTCATAGCAATCCTACGCACAAAAGCCCTAAACACCATTCTATCCTGTGCCAACCTCGCTGTCTCAAACACACTCGTTCCCACCATTCCACTCATACAAACGATCAATCTCACCGAGGGTCTTCCTCTCCTGTGCCATTCCTCCACTCTCCCAAGCATGATGTCCCTCTCCAAGGACCTGTCCCTCCTTGCAATATGCCCAAAGTATGTCGGATGAAGCTTCAGAATCCTTGACTCCAAAGAGCATTCTGACTTCACCTTCTCCAGGACAAACCTGTTTGTTCTACTAGCAGTCCATGGTATATTCAACACTCTTCTCCAGCACCACAGCTCAAAGGCATCAATTTTCTATCATCCTTATTCACTTTCCGACTCTCCAATGCATAGCATGTAATTGCAAAGACTATAGGCCAGATCAGGCACACCTTAGTCTCCATCCTGACCTCATTGCTCTTCAGTACTCTCGAGAGGTCCCTTACAGTTGACTTTCCCAATGCAATCCGTCTCTTGATTTCCTGGTTGCTACTACCAAGAGTGTTGTCTGTGGAACCAAGCAAACTGAAACTGTTAACTATCTCGATCTCTTCACCATCCATACTGATGTTTCCAATTGACCCAGTGGTTAGAATCTTTGTTTTCTTGATGTTGAGCCTCAATCCATATTGAAGACTTCAGTCCTTGACTTTCTGCAGCAAGTGCTTCAGGTCCTCCTCAGTTTCAGCAAGCAGGGTTGTGTAATCTGCATAACACAGGTTGTTGATTATTCTTCCACCAATCCTGATGCCACATTCCTCCTCATACAGCCCAGCGTCTCAGATGATCTGTTCTGCATACAGATTTAAAAGGTATGGAGATAAAATATATCCCTAAAGGACCCACTTCTTGATTTTGAACCATCCAGTGTCTCCCTGCTCTGTTCTGATGACTGCCTCTTGGCCCAAATACAGGTTTTGCATTAGCACAATCAAATGTCCTGGAATTCCCATTCTTCTCTGAGTCAGCCATAGCTTGTTGTGATCCACACAGTCAAAAGCATTTGTAAAAGCCTTTGTATGCAAGGTAACATTTGTTATTTGAAACAAGCTAATTGGTATCCTGTTGATTCATGAGGCTTTATTTTTTGCCAATGCCTTCATTGCAGCTTCAATTCCCTGCTTCATTGCCATTGGCTTCTGTTCATATTATACTTCCTGATATTTTTCAGTGTAAGCCAGTTCTTCCTGGTACAATGATTCATTGTAGAACTAAAACTAGGCCAGTCAAAACTAGGCCAGGGGCAGACTGTGATTCATACCATCAATTAATCATATGCAAGTTCAAACTGAGGCTGAAGAAAAGAAAAATAAGTCCACAGAAACCAAGATAGGATCTTGAATAAATTCCATATGAAACTCAAAATCATCTTAAGAATAAGTTTGAGGCATTGAATATCAGATGACTTGTGGGATGTTATCAAAGATATCCATGAAGAAAGCAAAAGGCCATTACAAAAACAGAGAAGAATAAAATGAAATGAATGACAGAAGAGATTCTAAAGATAGCACTGGAGCATCAAGAAGCCAAAGCAAAAGAAAAATATTCCAACGTTAAAGAGCTGAACAGAGGTTTCAAATGGCAGCTTGGGAGGATAAAGCAAAGTATTATAATGAAATGTGCAGAGAGCTGGAATTGAAAAATAAAAAGAGAATATCTTTCTCTACATTTCTCAAGCTGAGAGAACTGAAAAATAAACTTAAGCCTCGAGTGTCAATATTGAAAGATATTCTGGCCAATATAGTGAATTACTCAAAAAAGCATCAAAGGAAGATGGAAGGAATACACAGAATCACTGTACCAAAGAGTATTTTGTATACAAAACAATATAAAATTTAAAAAAATCGGTATTGAAAAACAGTGTAGTCAGCACACTCCTTAAGCCTAAGAATGGTGAGAGTTCCTCTATCAGGAAGTGCCATTCCCAGGAGAAGGACCTCATGCTGGGAAAAGTAATTGCTTTCATGTGCAGGTGAGTCAGAATGGATTTACAGCTGTCTCTTCAACAGGTTTTCAGAAACTGGAAATTACTCAGGAGGAAATTGTCTCTTTTTCTCCTACAGAGACTCTGGTGCTTTTGAACTGTCTACCTTTAGGTTGGCGATAAAACTCCTTACCCTCCTAGCTCAGAAAGTTAGCAAAAGAAAGAATGAGAAACAAGGTACACTGACTCAGGGACTGTAACAAGGAGTTAGAAGCACAGCAGAGATTGTGATGGTGGTGCAATACTGAGTAGGGTTCTTTCTGCTGTACATAAAGTTGCTTAGAGTTGGAATGAATAGCCCTTAACAATTACTTTGTTCAAAGGGTCACTATGGGTAGTGCTCAACTCAATGACAACTAGCAAACAAAAAACCAGCAATGACTGATTTATAATCATCCTAAGTCTCACTTTCCTCCATATAATATGAAGAGGAGATACCTGATAGAGCTGTTGAAAAATCTAGTTGCTATTGCAAAACTCAGTTTTCCTGATCTTGAAAAAAATTCCCTGGGATGTTTGTTAAAGGAAGACTTAATACAGGTTGTTTCAACTTTTACTAATCAAGCATTTGCTACAATTTTCAAAGGCAATATTTTACAAATAACTTGCATTTGTAATTAAATGTTTGTTTCCTAGACAATCTATAAAAACTAGTTTTTTAACCTTTCTAAGCTTTAGCTTTTCAAAGATTGATCATAAACCTATGACTCAAAAGTAGACAAATAGATGTAGCTCAATAAATATATTACTGAATTCATGATGGGACTTCCTTTCTAAGTCCCTTCATGTAGTTTCTAAATGTACCTATCAAGTTAGACAAAATACAGTATCCTTGTGTGTGTAAATATTATGAAATAACACAATTTTACTTTAAAAAGGAAATCCCCTTATTTAGACTAAGATTATTATTGGAGTGAAAGTGACTGTAATTATAAAATATTATACACTAATTAATAGTTATTATTGTTGTTTTAATCATATGAAGTCTTCCCTCTCATACGAAAGCTTTAGAATTAGCATTCAGGGAATTTAGAGCATCTAAATTATAAGAATAGCAAAAAGAATAAGGAAATGGCCACTATTAATACTCTTGTGTCTGATAA
Organism: Elephantulus edwardii; assembly: GCF_000299155.1. Taxonomy (NCBI): domain Eukaryota; kingdom Metazoa; phylum Chordata; class Mammalia; order Macroscelidea; family Macroscelididae; genus Elephantulus; species Elephantulus edwardii. Next base: position 1,805,522 of record NW_006400005.1, read on the forward strand.
ACAAGCTCTTTGTCTTAAAATATGAATGTGTATATTTGAAATGAGCCACAAAAAAGAAGAGCAATGCATCTATAACAAATGAGAAAATATCAAATCAATTACAAACTCTAAGAAAATAATAAAAAGCTCAAGTTGGCAAAGATGCTAAAAATTGAAATTAGTATCCACTTAATAATACTAGTATTTTATTGAATCCAAGATGCTATTGATCAGCTGAGATTCTATTAATTTGTGTATTAATAATAAAGAACAAAACACTGTCATTTTTAGCTGTGGAAGTTATTAGTTGTATAGATTTCAGAAATGAAATGTGCATTTAAAGTATTTCAAACAGACTGTATAAGCCACTCACAAAAGATAGCTGATAGTAGGGAGCTCTGGTGGCCTAGTGGTAAGATACGCTGCAATCCCAAAGGGACACTGTTTGAATCCATTAGCTGTTTTATGGGAGAGGAGTGGGCAGTCTCCTCCGGTGTGATTAACCCTCTGGAGGATCAAGTTGGGATTGGTTCAGACTTGATAGCACGCTACAACCCCCCTCAAAATACTCCTCAAAGACAGACAAAAGTCAAAGGGACACAGAAGCCAACTGAGAGAGCTCTAAGTAGTTAAAGCTGGAAACAAAATGTTAGCAACAAGCTAATGAGCTAGTATTGTAGGAAAATGTAAATCATACAATAATAATCCAAAAAACTATGCATATTTATTGAAGTATTCCACAAGTAGGTGGGCATAGATAAAACCTGTATACAAAATTTCAAATAATTTTCGTAAATACCCTCAAAGAGGTAAAACATAATTCCCCACACCTCAAATGTGGGCTGCATGTTGCAACTTTTTTCCAAAGAGTACAGTATGAGAAGAGGAAAAAGGAGCAGCAGCATGCTGGAGGAAGCCGACAAAATTATCTCCAATAGATGATCAAAGTGTCAACTGTGATAAGTAATGTTGATAATATGATTTCCTAATGAGATACATTGGCAGGCATAAGTTAAAGGAATGCTGGAGCCAACTGAAAGAGCTCCAAGTAGTTAAAGCTGGAAAAGTGTTAGCAACTAACTAGTATTATATGGAAATGTAGAGCACATTATCATTAATACCAGATACAAGCAAGATCCTACTGAAAATTATCAAAAATGACCGGAACAGCACATCAACAGAGAACTATCAGATGTGCAAGTTAGGTTAGAAGAGATGTGGCACTAGGGATATTATAGCCAGCGTTAGATGGGTCTTAGCTGAAAGCAGAAAGTACCAGGGGAAGGTCTGTCTGTGTTTCATTGACTATGCAAAGGAATTTGACGGTCCATCACAACAAAATGTGGCTAACTCTGAGAAGAATTACAACCCCAGAACACTTGATTGTGTTTGTATAAAACTTATACTTTGACAAGGAGGCAGTGGTCTGAATAGAGCAAGGAAGTATTGCATGGTTCAAAATCAGGAAAGGTGTACACAAAGGATGCATCCTATCTCCATACCTTTCAATCTATATGCAGAACAGATTATAGAGGCTAGGTTCTATGAGGAGGAATGTGGCATCAGGATTGGAGGAAGACTCATCAACAACCTGCGTAATGCAGACCACACAACCTTGCTTGCTGAAACTGAGGAGGACCTGAGACATTTGCTGTAAAAGGTCAAAGAATGCAGCCTTCAATTAGGATGGAAGCTCAACATCAAGAAAACAAATATTCTCACCACTGGGCCAATTAGTAACATCATGATAGGTGGTAAAGAGACTGAGATTGTTAACAGCTTCAGCTTGCATGGCTCCACAATCAACACTCTTAACAAATTGCACTGAGAAAGTCTGCTGTCAGGGTCCTCTCCAGAGTACTGCAGAGCAATGATGCCAGCCTAGAGACTAAGGTGTGCCTGATTAAGGCCATGGTCTTCACAATTACTTGCCATGCATCAGAGAGCTGGACAATGACTAAGGATAATAGAAGAGTAGATGCCTTTGCATTGTGGTGCTAGATAAGAATATTGTATATACAATGGACTGCTAAGAGAACAAACAGATTCATCTTGTAGAGAGTGAAAACAGGTTGCTCCTTGGAGGCAAGGATTTTGAAACTCTGTCTAACATACTTTGGGCATGTTTCAAGAAGGGACCGCTCCTTGGAGAGAGACATCATGCTTGGAAGAGTGGAAGGAGAGTGCAAGATTGGAAGACCCTGGATTACATGGATTGATTCAGTAACTGGAGTAATGGGGGTAGGTGTGTCAGAGACAATTAAGTTGACTCAAGATAGAGCAGGGTTCAAAGCTGTTGTACACAGAGTTGCTATGAGTCATAAGCAATTCAATGACACATAACAACAGCAGTGAGATATTTATCTCAACGTCAAGTGAACAAAACCCCACACAACTGGATCAATAGGCAATCTCACAATAAGATGGAGAAGAGCTTGGAACTGTCGATGACTTAATCTTCCTTGGATCCATAATTAATATACATGGTACCAGTAGTCAGGAAATCAGTAGACATATTGCACTGGGGAATTCTACAGTTAGAGACCTTTCTAAATTATTGAGAAGCAATGATGTCAGTTTGATGACTAAAGTGCACCTGATTAAAGACAAGTCTTTTCAGTCATTTGTTATGCATATGAGCGATGGCAGTGAATAAAGATGACAGAAGAATGGATGCCTTTGAGCTATGGTGTTGGAGAAGAGTACTGAATATCCCATGGACTGCCAACAGAACAAACATGTACATTTCAGAGAGGGTGCAGTCAGAGTACTCCTTGTAGGAAAGATGATAAAGCTTTGCCTCACATATTTTACATGTTTCTAGGAGAGGCTATTTCTTGGAGAAGGACACCAGGCTAGGGAAGGTAGAGGGATGGCGATGGAGAGGAAGACCCTCAACCAGATGAACTGACACAGTGACTGCCACAATGGGTTCAAATTGCCAGCAATTGTGAGGTACATGCAGGATAAGAAAGGGTTCAGATTTGTTGCTCATAAGGTCCTATGAGTCATACTCAACTTGATAACACCTAACAATGGCAAAGTTGTTGTTATTGTTGTTAAGTGCCATAGAGTCTCAGGCAACTCATAGGGACCTTATGAAGGAGAGTCCTCAACACTTGGGTGTCTCTCATCCTTTCTTCAGGTGCATAGGGTTTCCGGAGGCAAGCTATTATGGAAGTGGATGCCACTCTTCCTTCCAAGCTTGTTTTAATAGGGGAGCTCCACCCCACTCTCTGTCCGCATTGGGTAGCCAACCAACAAAGAGATATGATAAAAATGGGACTTTATTTCTGTGGTCTTCTTCTTCTAATCTTGCTCCCAAGGTAATCATGTTGTTGTTGTTGTTATGTGCCGTCGAGTCGTTTCCGACTCATAGCGACCCCATGCACAACAGCCCTAAACCCTGCTCTATCCTGCGCCAACCACACCGCCTCTGACACACCCATCCCTATTACCCGAGTCACCGAATCAATCCATCTCATAGAGGGTCTTCCCCTCCTGCGTTGTCCCTCAACC
>NW_006400005.1:1825921-1843966 GCF_000299155.1 Elephantulus edwardii
GGACAATGACTAGCGAGGACAGAAGGAGAGTGGATGCTTTTGAGCTGAGGTGCTGGAGAAGGGTACTGAATGTACCCTGGACTGCCAGGAAAACAGATTTATCTTGGAGAGGATTAAACCAAGCTACTCCTTGGAGGCAAGGATTCTCGGGCTTCGTCTGACATACTTTGAACATGTTGCCAGGAGGGACGGGTCCTTGGAGAGGGACATCATGCTTGGGAGGGTTGAGGGACAACCCAGGAGGGGAAGACCCTCTATGAGATGGATTGATTCGGTGACTGGGGTAATAGGGATGAGTGTGTCAGAGGCGGTGCGGTTGGCGCAGAATAGAGCAGGGTTTAGGGCTGTTGTGCATGGGGTCGCTATGAGTCGGAAATGACTCGACTGCACAACAACAACAACAATCCCTAATGGCCTCTTCTATATCCATCCTGCACTTCTGGAAGTTCTCTGTCAATGTGCTGTTTCAGTGACGTTTGGATAATCTTCAGCAGAATCTTACTTGCATGTGATATCAATGATAGTGTTGAATAATTTCCATACTCTGTCAGATCACCTTTCTTTGGAGTGGGAACAAATATAGATCTTTTCCAGTCAGTTGTCAGATTTCTTGGTACAACCTGTTGAACATATCTAGGGCAGCATCTGTTTGTTGAAATATGTCAATTGGTATGCCATCAATTCCTGGGGACTTGTTTTTTGCCAATTCTTTCAGAGCAGCTTGAATTTCTTCCTTTATTACCACAGGCTCTTGCTCATAGTCTGTTTCATTAAATTCTTCTGTGTCTGCCAATTTCTTTTGGTACAATGACTCTGTATACTCTTTCCATCTTCTTTTAATGCTTTCTGAATCATTTGTTATCCTGCCCAAAACATCCTTAAGTATTGCAACTTGAGGTTTGAAGTTGTTATTAATTTCCTTCAGCTTAAGAACAAAATTCAACGTCATCTAATAAAGGAAAAAGAATTTTATCAGTTTCAAAGCTCTGTTCCTTGTTCTTTTCTAATAATTGTTGGATTGTGTTAAGCTAATCAATGCATTCTATTTCCTTTTCCCCCATATTCTCTTTCCTCCATTGTTCCTTAAGAAGACTTTTAATGTCATAAATTACAACACCTGGTTCACTCTCTTCAGGAAGAGAAGAAAAGTTGCCTATGTGAAGAAAATAATTTGTCAGATGATTCCTGTTTTGTACATAAATAACAAAATGGTGATGACTGGTGAAAAGATATGGCTAATCTAGACATGGGGAGCATTTCCCCTTTGAGTCTATCTTTGATATTTATAAAGTTATTGTTCTAAGAAAATCAACTGGAGAGTTGGCCTAGTGGTAAGAAATTGCACTGCAATCCCCAAAGTGTGTAGTTTAAACCCAACAGCTGCTTCATGGGAGAAGGATAGGCATTCTCCTTCCATATGATTATTGCCTCTGAAAAACCTCTGGAGGGTCAGCTACAAGTCGCTTCCAACTTGGTGGCACACAACAACAACATAGTATCTCATGAATAATACTGAAAATCACTTTGTTGTTGTTGTTGTTATGTGCCGCTTATTACTCATAGTGGCCCTATGTACAAGAGCCTTAAACACTGGTCTATCTTGTGCCTACCTCATTGTCTCTTACACACCTACTCCTATTACCCCAGTCACTGAATCAATCCATATTATCAATAATCTTCCTCTGTTGCGCTGTTCCTTCACCCTCCCAAATATGGTGTTCCTCTCCAAGGACTGCTCCCTCCTTGTAACATGTCCAAAGTATGTCAGACAAAGCTTCACAATCCTTGCCTCCAAGGAGCAGCCTGGTTTCACCCTCTTTAGGATAAACCTGTTTATTCTCCTAGCAGTCCATGGTATATTCAATAATCTTCTCCAGCACCACAGCCCAAAGGCATCAATGCTTTCTATCATCTCTAGTCATTTTCCAGTTCTCTGACGCATAACACACAATTGTGAAGACTATAGGTCAGACACACACCTTAGCCTCCAGCCTGACACTGTTGCTCTTCAGTACTCTGGGAAAGTCCCTGACAGCTGACTTTCCTTTCGTCTCTTGATTTCTCGGCTGCTAGTACCAAGAGTGTTGATTGTGGAGCTAAGCAAATTAAAACTGTTAACAATCTCGATCTCTTCACCATCCATAATGATGTTGCCAAATGGCCCAGTGATGAGAATCTTTGTTTTCTTTGTGTTTAGCTTCAATGCATATTGAAGGCTGTAGTCCTTGACCTTCTGCAACAAGTGCTTCATGTCCTCCTCAGTTTCAGCAAGCAGGGTTGTGTCATCTGCATAAAGCAGTGGGTTTTTTAAAAAAAAATCTGTTTTAAATATTTTTTACATGCACAAAAAAGAAATATGTACCTGTCTTATTAATCAGAATTCTATATTTCTGTATACATCTATTTCAATAAGATAACTCTAAAATAAAGGAAAACAAGTGCAAAGCACATTTTTATTTGTGGAAATTATATATAAAAGTTCCAGTCTTACGTTCCCAGCTTTTGTAAAGAAGTAGTTAAAATAAGCTCTCCTCCTTTTACTTAATTTCAACAAATAAGATAAAATGGTGGTTTAAATTACACATTTTGTGGAATGATTTGTTTGGCAAAGGCAAAGTGTGTGCATTCTTTAGGAAATAATTACCAGAACAACAACAAGCATTTACTTGACTTCCTTTCTAGAAATTTACAGGATTCTTTACAATTAAAACACAATGAGCCAACCTACTTTTTTAAGGGGGTTCAAGAACAAGAATGAACAGATATGTCTTTAGTTTTAAGTGTACAGATAGGGTTCTATGAATAGACTCTGGAAAGAAATTCCAGGACTCCAAGCGCCTAGAGCTCATGAGTGGGATAAAGTAAATGGCCTGTTTAATGATCCACTTGGGACATATGGTCCTCAGAAAAGATCTAGCAAATTTTCTGGGCCTCAACCATTAACAGACTCATCAGTGAGTGATATACCATTTAAGTTAGTACTGAATTCTATGGGAATTCAATTCTGAATTGTGTAACTGGATGGAAGAACCACCTGAAACCAATGGCCAGCAGCACTGACTTGGGGCTGTGTCCGAACTTCCTGGTTATAGGAGATTATTGCTTCATTGGTAACCAGTGTTGAACGATGTGATAGCCAAGATCAAGATCTGAAGTGGTGAATTGCAGGAGTTGTTGATAAGACAATAGCAGAACTGAAGTCAGAATACTAATCTAGCCGAATTCCCTGGAACCAGAAATAGCAACATTGATGGCAGCCTTATGATTCCAAATGGTGCTAAAAGTATTACTTATTTTTTCAAGCAAAATCAGCTAGTTCAGCCATCCATTGTGAATTACACAGAAGCATTTACCATCTCTGACCCATCTTCTTTGAATTAGGATTCATAGGCAGAGATATAATTCAAATAAAAATCCAAAAATTTTCCAAGGATATGAGCTTAGGCCTCTGGTATCCTTTATTAAGGCTGTAGGACCTCAAAGGCTGTGGTCATCTGCAGATATATGGAAACAAACAGCCTGTACAATTTCATTATAGAAATTATGGTTAGGCAATCAAATGTCCTACCTAAATTTTTTTAAATAACAAATATAAAAAAGAGTCCAACATTTAATTCGCTTTTTGGTGTCCAACCAAGATTGATTTTGTCTCCAGGTCACATATGGCAATATCTACGTTGTCAGAACTATAGTACTGGCATCTAATGGCAAAAGTCAAGGACGTTGTTAAATCGCCTACAATGCACAGGTCCACCAGACAACAAAGAATTATCTAACCCCAAATACTAAGAGTACCACGGTGGAGAAAATTCAAGTTAGTTTATGTGACATTCAAATGGCATTAGTGAGTTGTGAAGGTCCAGAGATAATTTGAGAAAGTTTTAAGATAGTGGTGAATAGTTTAAATTAGGGTACACGTATAGATGCTACAAGATTTGAGAGAAGAACCTAACTGGGCTAGAATAAAAGTATTTATAGAAGAGGTAAGGTTCTGCTGGTTTTTAAAAATACATAAGCAAAGAACAAAGAAGAGTCCTTGTAATGAACAACATGTCCAAATGGTAAAGGAGTGCGAACAAGTGCCACATAGCCATCTGTTTCTCTAGCGCTACGTGAATCTATGTAAGACTGGACAGCCTCAGTGAGTTTTGCACAGACTGATTACCTCTATCCTCTTTCTAGCCATCTTTCTTCCCTGAGGCAGTAGGTGACAGCACTGTTTTTCCTCTGGTAATAATTTCAGTTCTGACGCTAAGGATATTTCTTTCTGTAAAATGCTTGCAATTCCAATTAATTATATTGGATGTTCATTACACAAACTCAGGGATGTAAAGTAAACATTTATTATTATCAAAATATTTCCTTGGAAATGTAAGAAAGAACAATAGTTTTATTGAAAGTACAATCAATAAATAGCAAAATTGAGATCCAAATATAAGTCTGCTGACTCTTTCCATGATGAAACCTTCCTAGTATAATGAATAACTTGAAGGACAGGAGGCAAGAGATCTGTTCCTTTGACACAGGCTATAAACGTATGTCCATGTGTTTCTCAGAACTTCTTTATCTTCAGGTTTTGCTGTCTTCCTTCTCTCGAGTATTTTTTGACAGTGGTTTCTATTCAACAACCCATTTGGGTCATTCATATTTCTCTTTCACACCCTGGAGGTATTATGGATGGCAACAGAGATGAGAAGGAGGGACATTGTGCATCTTTAGAGACATACTTGGAATAGGAGATATTCCTCCTAATGGTCTGTGAGAGGAAATGACAGTTACAGATGTGAATGCCAGGTTGGTCTGAGAATCAGACAATTTTAATTCTAAGCCTACTTGTCTTTCTTGGTTTTCAGATGATTGGACAAGTTCCTCAGTATTGCTATTTGTGATGTTAGAATGATAATGCAAAAATGACTTGATAAGACTTTTCACAGAGGAGGACATTCAGATGGCCAACAGATACATGAAGAAATGCTCAAAAATCGCTGGCAAAAAGAGAGATACAAATCAAAACCACAATGAGATACAATATCATCCAAGTAGCAGTGGCAAAATTTAGGAGGGCAGCAAGTAATAAATGTTGGAGAGGATGTGGAGAGGTAGAAATTCTCATACACTGTTAAAGGGATTGTAAAATGATACAACCACTCTAGAAGGTAGTTTGGCATTTCCTCAAAAAGCTGAACATAGATTCCATATGACCCAGGCATTCCACTGCTTGGAATATACCCTGAGAAAGTGATAACTGAGGCACAAACAGAGACTTATACACCAATGTTCATAGCAGCATTATTCACCATAGCAAAAACATGGAAACAGCCCAAATGCCCAACCACAATGGAATGGATTGAGAAATTATGGTACATTCACACACCGGAATACTATGCAGCACACAGGAGCAATGATTTTGTAAATTACTACCAACATAGGAGGGTCTGGAGAGCATTATGCTAAGTGAACTAACTCAGTCTCATAAGGACAAATACTGTATTAAACCATTATTGTAGATCATGTACAAGGATCCAAGGGGGAGAGGAAGCTTAAACATAGAGTCACACAATTTGATAGGTGGAGGGAGGGAAGGGTAATGGAAAAGGGAAAGGTCTAGTGTGAAAAGCAAAGTATATGAACTTTGTATGTAAATCAGTATAAAATATTTTTTAATTCATTTCAATGAACATCTACAGAGATTTGGGGTTTCCATTCATTCATTGTTGCACTTTTCTCCCCCCTCCCCCACCCCCAGTTCGCTCTTCTCCTTGAAAAGCAAAAGAAAAAAACTCCTTCATTGGTATACAATCCCCTCTGCACACCCCCACCCTGACTCCTACCCTGAGTATACTCCACTCTGCAACCCTCATTCAGGACTCTTATGATAATCGTAATGCCCTAAAATATATTACTTTTAAACTATTCTCTCTCTCATTGGCTTCAATGCAGTAAACATAATTTATCCAGTTTTTCTCAGTCCTACCTCCACCCTGATGTCAGCCTCATTCTACAACAGTGGCACCATAGAGTACTTGTCCTTTTGTGACTGAGATACTTCACTCAACGTAATGTCCTCCAGGGTCACCCATTTTGAATATTGTTGCATGAGTTCCATGTTTTTCAATGCAGTGTAGTATTCCATTGAGTGAATATACACGCACACCCATATTTATTGTGGTTTTGTTCACAATAGCAAGGAGTTGGAAACAACCTAAGTGCCCATCAACAAATGAATGGATAGAGAAGCTGTGGTATATTAACACAATAGCATAAAATATTTTTTAAAAAATACTTGATAAAAGGAATGGTAGGATGTACTTTTTTTTTAGGATATACATTTTTAAAGGTACATAACTTAAAAAGTAAGTATTTTATGAGAATTTTTTCACAGCTTCTAGTTTTCCACCAATCATACTTCAAACATTTCCGATTCAAAATGCTAATGGATATTTGCAGCTGTTTCTCCTCATTTTAATTGATTTCTAATCTGGTCTCTACCTCTAATACTATCAGCAGGTGTATTGAACTGTGAAGGTCTGAAGTAGGGATCTCCCCAAATTTCTGTGCAGCAATTATTCTAGTTTGAGGATTAAGGTGTGCCTAATTCAGTTTGGAGACTAAGGTGCATGGAGACTAAGATCCAGCCCATGGTCTTCGCAATTATTTGCTATGCATCAGAAAGCTGGACAATGATTAAGGGTGATAGAAGGAGAATTGATACCTCTGAGCTGTGGTGCTGGGGAAGAGTATTGAATATATCATTGGCTGTTAGGAGAACAACCAGGTTCATCCTGGAGAGAGTGAAACTGGGCTGCTCCTTGGAGGCACTGAAGCTCCATTTGAGATACTTCAGGCATGTTGAAAAAAGGGACTAGTCCTTGGAGAGGGACATCATGCTTGGAATGGTGGAGGGACAATGCAAGAGAAGAAGACCCTGGATGGGATGGATTTACTCAGTGATTTAAGTGTGTCAGAAACAATGAGGTTGGGTCAAGATAGACTGGATTTAGGGCTGTTGTACATAGGGTAAATATGAGTCATAAGTGACTCAATGGCACATAACAATAACAACAATTCTGGCTATGGTCTTTTTAATCACTTGTTATATTACTGAGAGCTGGACAATGGATAAGGATGACAGAAGAAAAAATGATGCCTTTGAGGACTGATGCTGGAGAAGAGTACTGACTATCTCATGGACTATCAAAAGAACAAACAAGAAGCTAGAATGCTCTTTGGAGGCAAGATGGTGAAGTTTCTTGTTGCATACTTTGGGCATGTTGCTAGGAGAGGCTATTCCTTGGAGAAGGCCATCATGCTTGGACAGGTGGAGGAGTGGAAAACCCTCAACCAAATGGTTTGACACAGTGACTCCAGCAATGGGCTTGTGTGTGTCAGACGTGTGAGGTGACACAGGATACGTCAGCATTCAGATCTGTTGTTCATAGGATCACTATGAATCATACTTGATTCAATGGCACCTAACAATAAGGAATTACATTTCTCAAATAATTTTGCTCACCATTTCTTACCACAAGTAATCAATTAAGGATAATAATAACATTTTCTTACTTTGGTCCTTTCTTAAGAACTTCCTAATCTGCAACCTTGCCAGCATTTGTTGTTTGTTGCCCTATTTAACTTCTCTACTGTTGCTCATTTGGGATGATATCTCATATAGTTGTATTGGTTTACATCTCTGATAACTAGGTATTTTGAATATTTCATCATGTGTGTATTTGCCATCTGTATTTCTTCTTTGGAGAAGTGTCTATTTACATTTTGTGCCCATTTTGTGACTGGGTTGTTAACTTTTTTTGTTGAGGTGCTGGAGTATTCTATAAATTTTAAATATGAATCCCTTATCCAATATACTATTACCATTTTTTCCAGTCTGGGGGTTTCCTTTTTACCCTGCTGCAATTTTTTTGCTATGCATAGGGATTTGATTTTTAGAAGGTCCCATTAATATATTTTATTCTTTCCTGGTTGAAGGATTTTCATTATGCTGGAATTAGGGTTTCTAGAGTTGCTCCTAATTTTTCTTTGGTGATTTTTATAATCTTTGGTTTTACTCTTAGGTCCCTGACATACCTTGAGTTGGTTTTCATGTATGATATAGAGAAATTGGAACTCATTCACTGCTTGGTGGGAAGGTAAAATGGTACAGTCATGATGTAAGGTGGTCTGGTATTTTCTCAAAAAATAAAAAATAGATGTACCATTTGACCCAGCAATTCCACTACTGGGGAATATATCCTAAAGAAAGGAGAGCCGGGACTCAAATACAGATATATGCACACTCATGTCTAATGCTTTGTTATTCATAACAGTGAGAAGATAAAAACAGCCCAACTACCCATCAACAAATGAATAGATAGAAAAATTGTTGTACATTCATATAATGGAAAGTTACACAGCATTGCAAAACAATGAACTTACAAAACTACACAATACGATTAAGCCTGGAAGACTTTATGCTGAGTGAATGATCCAAGTCACAAAATGACAAATACTGCATAGCACCGCTGTTATAAAGTTACTGACAGAGTGGGAGGGAGAATATGAAGTTTGTGAACAGATAATGAACACCACACTGAAACAAATGAGAAGAAAGACTGTAAAAGAAATGTATGATCAGCCATATAACATATATGACGATAAACAATCTGAATCAAGATGTGCATTACGAAGTGGACTTGCAAAGTGGAGAAAGGAAAACATGTGATATGAGTGAATGGAAGCCTAACCTTCTATAAACTTTCACTAAAAATCACAATTTAAAAAAATAGGTTACTAATTTCCTTGGAAGGGTGGAATGCAGTAGAATCTTTTGGGACCATAGTTGGTTGTTTTGTGTGGTTTTTGTTTGTTTGTGTTTTTGGGTGTTTTGTTTTTTTTAATATGTTATGCTGAAACTGAGGAGGACCTGAAGTAGTTGCTGCAGGGGGTCAAGGGCCTTCAATATGGATTGAGCCTCAATATCAAGAAGACAAAGATTCTCATCACTGGACCAATTGGTAGCATCAGGATAGATGGTGAAGAGACTGAGATTGTTCACAGCTTTAGTTTGCTTGGCTCCACAGTCAACACTCTTGGTACTTGCAGCCAGAAAATTAAAAGATGTATTGTGATGGGAAAGTCTGCTGTTAGGGACCTCTCCAAAGTACGGAAGAACAATGGTATCACTCTAGAGACTAAGGTGCACCTGATACAGGCAATGGTCTTTGCAATCAGTTGTTATGCGTCAGAGAGTTGGATAATGACTAGGGCAGATAGAAGGAGAATTGATGCCTTTGAGCTGTAGTGCTGGAGAAGAGTATTGAATGTACCATGGACTGCTAAGAAAGCAAACAGGTTCATCCTGGAGAGAGTGAAGCCATGCTGCTCCTTGGAGGCAAGGATTCTGAAGCTTTGTCTGACATACTTTGGACATAATGAAAGGAGGGACCAGTCCTTGGAGAGGGATGTCATGCTTAGGAGGTTGGAGGGACAGCGCAGGAGGGGAAGACCCTCTATAAGGTAGATTGATTCAGTGACTGGGGTAATTGGGATGGATGTGTCATTGGCACAGGACAGAGCAGGGTTTAGGACTGTTGTACCTAGGGTCACTATGAGTCTCAAGTGACTTGTTGCCACATAACAACAATAACAACACCATTAACTTAGAATGGATTTTCTAGAGAAGTGAAAGCAGAGGGAGAGAGATTGATCTCAAAGAAATAACTCACACCTAGTAGAGGCTGGAAAGTCCGAAATCCCAAGCCTATAGGTCAATTATCAAACTAATTTTCTTCTGGACGTAGCTAGAGGGTCTAACACACTCAAGACTTAGAAGTCAGATAGCAAAGTGCTAGATTCCAAGGCTGAGGAATCCATGACCAATTACATGGCAAACCACGGCTTAAAACACAAAGAACTAGAGGTCAGATGGTGAAGAGTCAGCTTCACGGTCCTAATACAGGAAAGAGAAAAAAAAGAGCATTCTAGTAGACCATCCACAGTGAATGCAGATCAAAGCTCTAGGAAACTTTCTTTCAATTGATTCTCATCAGAGAGGTATTGACATCATATCAGCTCTCATTAAAGGAATGACATCTTAACTACCATACCAAAGAATCACAGGCATCCAAACTGACACCAGACCTGAACTGTCACATTCATTCTTATTTACAACTAAAATGACTGTGAAAATATTGAAAAATAATTTATTTAAAAGGATTTCTGCTTGAAAAGAACTATGAAGAAATTAAATCATATTTAGGACTATAGATAATTATCAAAACAATTAAATTTAAGTGTTTAAGGAGAATTTTGTATCAGCTTTTGAGTCTATAAAATTATGCTGGCAATTTAAGAAACTGGTTATTAAAATAGTATAGAGTTTTTAATCCATAGATAACCCTCAAGAAAACAAAAGGTATCTAGTAACAAGTTAATTATTCTTTCTTGTTTTAAATTGACAGTCATTGGATTCCAAGTATACATAATAGCTTTGGGGAAGAACACATAAGTTTGTTTGTACTTATATATCTTCTAATTCAAAGACTTGTCTCCTGGTTTCTATTTTACAAGATTTCTTTGTGCTTGTTCATTTTTCTTCTCAAAAGAGCAACCATGTAAAATGCTGAAACTCTCATTACACGTCTTCATGAAGTGCCATGTGCCTCCGAAGCTGACAAGGTTCCATGGTTATGTACTTTATGTTCTGCAAATTTTGATTCATTTTTATTCCTTACTAAATTTCTGTACCAGAAGATCTAGGAGTAAAAAGATTCACAACAGTAATTGTTGCTCATGAACCTATCATTTTTTTCCTTCCCTGATATAAGAAATAAAAATGCTCAGAAATTTTATCATCCAAAGCCCTTGAAAAATGTCCACCTATATCGAGATACAAATTTGAAACTCTACAACTGAAAATTAGGGCATGGAAATATCCCTGATTAGTGTTTTATCCTCTAAATTTAGCTGCAGTACATAGACAGGTTTTTAATTAGGAAAGTGTGAAAACAAATGGAATCCTAGGCAAATGTCTTAATTAGGAAGATTCTTGTGACTCCACTGCAGCAAATTTGCAAGAACGTGCCATAGTTTAAGAAAAATTTTTTATAAAAGAAAAGAATTCTGGAGCAATAAATTTTTTTTTCATTTTCAATAACAGGTATGTGTGGAGCTGAAGGTTTTAAATATCATCAGACAGGCCCATGGTTTGCTAATTGAAAAGCAAATTCTTCTTACTGTGAATCTGATTCCTGAGACTGTCTTGCCTCCTTTAAGGTTGCACACTAGGTCAATATTTCTTGAAATCTCCTTTATTATTCAGCTGTCATGAGTAGCTGGCAAGCAAAAACATGCTATTGAAGTCTATAAATTTAATGACATTAATAATTATGAATATATTCAGAAGCTATATATATTGTTATGATAATTCACTTGGATACTTTTGTACACAGGAAGGGATGCTTCATTAATGTGGTCTGATGAAGAGAACAAACTAAGGAAACGTTACTCTTTTCTTGGGCAGAATCTCAAAACTTTGAAAACGTTAGGGGAAGTTCCTAGGAATCTATCTTTCAAGTTTGGTCACTTGAGAGCATTTAAAGAGTTTAACAGAACTGGATTAAAATTATTTTAGCAAGTGTGGTACAAAACAAAAGAGGAGAGTAGTAAAGTTAAAAACTACAGTATATACTTTCAGAGAATGTCTGGTAGGTGACTGACAGAAGAATTCCTCAAGAGCCTTTATATTTACTGTCATTAGACTGCATCTCCTCCTTTTCAGACTGTAACTTCTTTGACTACAGGGCAAGATCTTGTATATGTGTGTTCTTAACAAGTATCACAGTGCCAGGAACAAGGTAGATTTTTATAGAGTAAATGTTGATTTTTATTTTGTAATGCAAGAAATATGTAAGCCAATGTTAACATATTTCTTGATAATTTCTTCTATTGACACAATCTTGCTAGACCTGACATATTTACATATTGTGCATATTATTAAGGAATCCTGACTAGTTTGAATACATTCTTATAGGCTATGAAATGGAAGGGGGCAATTGCTTTGCACTGCTTGTCTCAAACACTTGATAAAACCTTTAAGAGGCTTCCAGTATTCCCTTTCACGAAACTAACACTTACTTTATTTGAACCCACCACCACCAAGCTGTGTCAGTTTCTACTGATAATGACCCGATAGAACCCATTAGAACATCCCATAATGTTTTCAAGACTATGAATCTTTACAGAAGCAGACTGACCCATTTTAGTTCTTTCTTCCACGGAGCAGCTTGTGAATTTGAAATGAACTGCTAGTCTTTCAGTTAGTGGCCCAATGTCTACTCCACCATACCACCGGGAATCCTTTGCTACACTTACTAACGGTAATAAAATTATAATAAACCTCTATTAGAGAGCTCTGATGGCCTAGTGGCGAGAAGCTGTGCTGAAATCCCAAAGACTTACGGTTCAAATCCACCAGCTGCTCAGAGAGAGAAGGATGGCCAATCACCTCCCACGTTATTAACTGTCTCTGAAAACCCGCCAGAGGGTCAGTAATGGGTTGATTCTGACTCAACAGCTTACAACAACAATGACAACAAAAATATCTTTTACTTTATCTCCATGAATATGGTTGCCATTTTGTAAGAAATTAGCAAAGCTACAAATGATTAGAAAGAGAAGAATCTAGGTAAATACGTAGCTTCTCTTTCAAGTCACGCTGTTTTTCTGGTAAAAAAATTCCCCAAGTTTCTCTAGTTCTCATTTAGTAAATCAAACATCAGTTAGCTTTGGAGTTAGACTGAAAAGGCTTGAGGGAGGAAAGGTAACAGGACATTTAGGCTGTTTGAAGTATCTCAAGACTGGGTGCAACTGGAACAAACACAAAGAGAAGAGCTAAACAGATGTATTTTGTTTCTTTTCCTTTCTAATAACAGAAAGTCAAAATTAAACCCATGGCCCTCATGTCACTTTCAAGCCAACATGATCTTCCACCGTGACACCTAACAGCAGCAACAACAAGAGCAGACCGTCTCATCTTTTAAGTGGAGCTGATGGTGGATTCAAATCACCAGCTCAACACACAACGTGCTATGCCTTCAGGGCTGCTTTTCTATTGCTAGGAGTTCAGTTCCCTAAAGATTTTAAAAATAACAACCACAAAAAAAAGTCCAACCAACAAACCCATGGATGCAGAGTTGATTCTGACTTAAAGTGACCCTATATGACAAGTAGAACTGTCCGATAGGTTTTCCAAGGCTGTGATCTTTATGAAAGCTGATTGCCGCCCCTGATGGGATCAACTACTTTAGGTTGAAGCTCAGTACTTCACCCCGGTGTCCCAAGGGTGCCATTTATTCACTGAAAGGAACTAAATGAGACTCATATGGTGTCTGGGTGCTTGCCTGCATTCAGGGTTTTGGACTCTTGCAAGAGGTAATTTCTTGAAAACCTGAGGTCAACCAGAGGGCAGTGTGCAATTTAAGGAATGAATTGTTTGGGTTGGGGACACGGATGTTGAGGTAAGTATCAGAGGATCAGCTATCAGCCAGGAGAGACTGAGTGGAAGAAGTGTCTAGATTTAGGACTCAGTGAAACTTGGAACACCACCCACCACTGACAAAACCCAGACCTGAAAGCACATTTCACCAGTCACATATTCCACCAGGAAAGCCAAGCAAGCAACATGTGACTTCAGGTTACATAGCAAAACCTGACAACCTGTAGAAGAGCACTTCTGAAGAATATCCTATCATATATAGATGAAAATATTACCTTCAGTCTGCCCATTCAAATCGTAATTAAATTTTTCAAACACAATTATGAGAACAGCCGTTTCTTGCCAAAATCTGGGCCAGAATAGTCTTGTTTCAACTTGTCAATGATCAGGCAGTTATTAATAAAGGGCAAAGTTCCTCTAAACAGCCATTTGGAGCAATGTACTTGCAATTCTTTAATCACACAGTGTTACTGAGAGGAGCATCTCATCCTGCTTATGTCCTCTCAGATTTGTCATTCCAGATTGCGGAATACACATTTATTTTTAGGGTCAGGACAGGGAGGTAATGACTGCTTTCAATTCACACTTAACTATCCACAACAATAATGGCTTTTAATCAATAATATAGGCTCCTAGTTAAAAATAATTATTCCATTGTCTCTTATTTGGCAACAGCAGCAATGACAAGTTATTGTATACTAAATTCAATTTACACATGTAATCTGTTTTCCTTCTCATGATGACTCTGAGGATAGAAGTTGATATCCACATGTTTGAGGGGAAATGGCTTCTCAAAGAATGCATGTGAATTGTCAAATATGGTAATTAAAAGAGCTTTGAAAAAATAGCTTTAAATACTCTTCATGACAATTCCATTACATGCATCTTGATAAGAAAAAGAAAAATATTTGTTGAAGATTTTGCCGTACAACTAGAATTCAAGTCTGATCTTAGCTGATGTAAATGCTACTTTTCTTTCCCCTCTTCAATCTTACCTCGTAATTGCGTCTATTTGAAGATCAATTTGACCACTATAAAATTCATAATATATTAAAGAGCCTTACACATTATTTGGAGCCTCATATATAATTTGAAGGGTGAAAGAGCAAATGAAAGTGTAATAGACTAAAGTAGACTAAGGCTTCTACCTTTTCTGTTGGTCTCGTATTTAATCTCCAATTTTACAGGGCTTAAATGAGATAAGTACAAAACAACGGCCTGACTCTGAAGAATTTTATGTCTTCTTCTGATATAATTCAGAATATATATATCTATGCATATATATGTATATGATTTGTATGTATATACATAAGAACACACCTTTATACAACATATAAAATATAAATAACTCATTTTATAAAGACTAAAGTAAAATATTTGAAAATTTTACATTTTTACAGATGCAAGAGAATTTTTTTTATGCAAGAGAATTTAAAGTATAATTCTAACAAAGAATAATTAACTATTGAAGTGAGGTTGAAACATCATAATTTTACCATGCCCTCAATCTTAAAATAATATTGTTATAGTTATAATTTTTATTTTAGTGTTTATTGACCACATTGTTGTTGTACAACAAAATGGGATCTTGCATAGTCAGGATAAGTTTTGTATTTTTAATTAAAGTGTTTTCAAATAATATACCAAATTATGAGTTAAAAATTCTATAATCCAGGAAAATGCAGCTTTGCAAATGCACAGAGCAAAGATGTCTTACAGCTCTGGGTAACCATAGCCCTCTTGCTCCCTGGGCCTTCAGTCAGTCCATATGGTCATCTACTAGGGGGTCTGAAATCTGTGGGTGATCACACAGACCATATGTGTTGCAATACCTAGGAACAACTGAGGCTTAGCTAATGATGTGGCAAGAACCTAAATTTGGCTTTAACTTGGTTTTATTGAGCAGAACCCTAACTTTGTTATTTTTGTACATTGCTTGCTTTGTGATTCATTAACATCGAAACGGGGCTACAAAAAAAGAAATACCCAACCCTTTTCAATAGATTTTTTTTCAAGCGACTTGTTTTTACCAATATCATATTTCTCAGTTTGTGAAAAAAATTTAGAAAACCAAAAGAAATAATGTTATGATTCCCCTTGGCCTGAGAGATAAGACCAGAAGCACCAGTGGGTTGTCACTGATGTTACAGCTGTGAATGATACAGGTTATTTCTCTGGGTAAAGATTGCCTTGTATTCATAGAGCTAAAGTAGAAAAAAAAATAATGTGTAGCTGTTGAGATTATTGTACAAACCCAAAGGTAGTATCTAAATTCTGGCAGTGGGTAAAAGAGAGTCAAAATAGATGAACTTAAAGCCTGATAAGACGGTCATCAAAATCATACAATGTAGAAAGAAGATTTAAATATTTCAACTTTACCAACCACTTGTGCTTTTAACCAGGGAGTTGTCTCTCATATCTTCACTCTGTTGTCTGTGTCTAGAAGAACACCCTTTTTTATGTAGGAGAGAGCAATTCATTTAAACACTTAACCTTCCCTCGTCATTTTAATACCATTTACAAACACAAAATCATTTTGTCACTGTGGACTAATCTTAAGAGGTCGAACAAAGTAAGAAAACATTCAGAGAGGGTGGCATTACTCTGAGCTGAATTCCCTCTTTAAATTAAAAAAAATAATTACTTACTTTCTTTTCTAATTTCACATTGATTATTTTACCTTGCAGATATGTCAAGGGAGCTCTGGTGGCTTAGGGATAAGAAGTTGTGCTGTAATTCCAAAGACACATGGTTTGAATCCAGCCACTGCTCTGCAGAAGGAGGATAAGCAATTTCCTGTGGAATTAAATGCCTCTGAAAACTTGCTGGAGGGCCATCTATGGATCAGTTCCAACAAGACCATACACAACAACAACAACAACAAAGATACATCAATCAATGATATTGCAAAATTCATTCTCAAAAAATGGAGAAACAGTCTTTTACATACAAGATAAACAAGGGGATGTTCTTTAAGATAGCCAGTGTATTTATTTAGAAGAAATTGTACACCTCCTAAAGCGACAATGGAATCTTTTAAATCTATCATTTTTCAGCTTGTGTATTGTTGTGAGCAATTTGCACTGGATTAAGAAGTCTTAACTTGTATACTTTTTCTCAGATTTTGCACATCAAAACTATAGCTGAGGATTAGAAACTCAACTCAACCTCACTGCCATCAATTTGACCTCAATCTTCTAACAACATTTTAGGACAGAGGTTTTGTTATTGTATGCCATTGAATCAGCTATGACTCATGTTGTTCTGTACCATCTAGTCAAAACCACCTGAGAGCTGACCCTCAGATGGTTTTCAGAGGCAATAAACTCAGTCACAGGGAGGAGCCTGCCCATATTTCATTGTTGCTTTTGTTACGTGCCATCGAGTCAACTGCATCTCATAGCCACCCTATGCACAATAACTCTGAACCCTGTACTATCCTGAGCCAATCACACTGTCTGACACATCGACCCCCATTATCCAAGTTACTGTGTCAGCACATCTCATCCAGGGTATCCCTTTCTTGCCCTGTCACCTTTACCCTTCCAAGCATCATGTCCCTCTCCAGAGACTGGCTCCTCTGGCCACATGCTATAAGAATGTGAGATGGAGCTTTGGAATCCTTGTCTTCAAGAAACAACTTGGTTTCACCCTCTCCAGGATAGACCTGTTTGTTCTCTTGGCAGTCCAAATTACATTTAATACTCTTCTCTAGCATCACAACTCTCATCTTCCAGGGAGAACATTGAACAACAGATCTGAATCTTGCCATATCCTGTGCCACCCTCACAACCTTCCACGTGCTCCATGAGCCATTGTTGCAGTAATTGTGTCAATCCATCTTATTGAGGGTCTTCCTCACTTTTTGTGGCCCTCCAACTATCCCAACATGATGTCTTTTTTCAGTAATTGACCCTTTGTGACAACATGCCCAAAACATATAAGATAAAATTTTATAACCTTTGTCTCTAAGAGCATGTTAGTAGTACTTCCTGCAAAACAGAAGAACTGTTTATTCTTAGGAGAGAGTAGAACTACCCATTTGTCCATGAGATTTCCCAGAAAATGAACTTAGAGAAGAAGATTGCTACTCCTTTCCACTGTAGAACAGCTCTTTTGTAAACAGTTAAGCACAGTGCTTACCCACTATGCTGCCAGGGCTCATTTTTATTAAGTAATCAAGTCTCATTATGGATGTTTGATTCAACCCTACCATTTCTTTTGCAGGTTAGAAACTGCAAGATTTTGGGACTCGCTCTCAATTTGTATAGTGTTACTTTAAATTCCTATTTGTTCTGATTTGTGATTTTAAAACGGGTAAACATGCCAGGAAGTTGTCACATTTAATTCAGCAATGTGTTGTCAGATTGTTAAAGTTTTTTTCATGAACAGAAGTAAAATAATTTGAGTAATATTAACTTTTTTACTCAAAATTGGCTTGGTTTATTAAAAGTATGATCTTTCATTGGTACACAATCCCCCCCCCCCGCACCTCCCCAAACCCAAGGGAGTTTTTCTTTTGCTTTTCAAGGAGAGGAGCAAATGGGGGGGGG